>NC_066618.1:119685788-119986523 GCF_025201925.1 Gopherus flavomarginatus | reverse complement strand
CTAGTCCAACCTCCTGCTCAAAGCAGGACCAATTCCCAACTAAATCATCCCAGCCAGGGTTTTGTCAAGCCTGACCTTAAAAACCTCTAAGGAAGGAGATTCCACCACCTCCCTAGGTAACCCATTCTAGTACTTCACCAATCACCTAGTGAAAAAGTTTTTCCTAATATCCAACCTAAACCTCCCCACTGCAACTTGGGACCATTACTCCTTGTTCTCTCATCTGCTCCCACTGACAACAGTCTAGATCCATCCTCTTTGGTACCCCCTTTCAGGTAGTTGAAAGCAGCTATCAAATCCCGCCTCGTTCTTCTCGTCTGCAGACTAAACAATCTTAGTTCCCTCAGCCTCTCCTCATTAGTCATGTGCTCCAGCCCCCTAATCATTTTTGTTGCCCTCCGCTGGACTCTCTCCAATTTTTCCACATCCTTCTTGTAGTGTGGGGCCCAAAACTGGACACAATACTCCAGATGAGGCCTCACCAATGTCGAATAGAGGGGAATGATCACGTCCCTCAATCTGCTGGCAATGCCCCTACTTATACAGCCCAAAATGCTGTTAGCCTTCTTGGCAACAAGGGCACACTGTCGACTCATATCCAGCTTCTCGTGCATTGTAACCCCAAGGTCCTTTTCTGTATTGGGATAGGTTTTCATAACCATTCATCCGCATAAGGAGTGGTGCTGGTGGTGATACAAGGGAACTGGGGTATCTGAAGGAATTGCTTGTATGACTTCTGGTTAGCCAACGGGGTAAAACCAAAGTCCTTTCTGTTTGGCTGGTTTGGCATGCCTTAATAGTAAAGGACATCCAGCCTTAGGCTGTGACTGCCCTGCTCCAAGCAATTTGTCCTGAATTGATATTCTCAGTAGTGTCCCACCAGAGGCCACATCGTTACAGGGGTCGTCCAGGATTTCAACTCAGGACACGTTTCCTCAGCTAGGGGAACAATGTAACCCACACACCTTCCGGGTGTGATGGTGTGTCCCGTGTAGTGGCACCGAGACCACTTAGAGAGAAAGATAAAATGAGTCTGCTCTACAGTCTTAGCTAACAGGCAGTTGGCTTTTAGCTCATGCTGTAGAGGTTCATGCACTAAGCTACAGAGGTTCCCGGTTCAATCCTGACAACCAGGGTCTGTCAGCATTACAGAGGCAGCTGCCACCCCAAGAGGGAGAGAGCTGCCATGCCATGCCACACCCAGCTGTGAAGAGGTGCCAAGCAGTGACACCCTTCAGAGCCTCCTGTGATAAACTGTGAACTTTGGACAATAACTGGCTGATAGGAAGTGTCACCCCCTTGTGTTGCCCTCAGAGTGGCCTGGTGAGAGCCCAGTGGGAGGCCCTGGGCTCCTCCACCATCTGCCGCGCCCTTCCCCTCTGCATGTCAAAGGGCCGAAACCCTGACCACTAGGCAACATCCTCACGAGCGAAGGCCATCACAAGGCATCCGTCTTTGAAAGTTTGCATAGGATGCAGGGGCAGAAAGGGGAGAGAGGATGAGGGTGGCTGTTGTGGGGGCGGCGGGAGAGACATTGAGAGAGAGAGGGAGGGTGGGAGCCCTATGGGAAGCTCTTGTTTACTGCCATCAACCCAATGATCAGATCATTGCCTAAAATGTTCACTGACATGTTGTAATTGATTGGATCTAAATTTTTAAAACAGTTACCACATTTACAGACAGAGAAATGTCAGCGAGTTGAGCAGAAGGCCATTGCAAGCTCAGCTAATTCTGCAATGTGGCTTATGCCCCATCTAACAAGCTCCTTAAACAACAGCTGCCAATTTTCATTCACATTGTTCTGTTTAATTGCTTTGCTCCAAAACACTTTCACTAATCATTTTGGTCAGCCCTGGAAAGTTAGCCCTTTCAGTGCATCAAATATAAATATTGCTGGTTGGGACTGCCCTCCGTTGGTCATAAGAACAGCCATACTGGATCAGAGCAATGGTCCATCCAGCCCAGAATCCTATCCTCCCACGGTGGCTAATGCCAGGTGCCCTAGAGGGAACCGACAGACTAGGTAATCATCAAGCAATCCATCCCCTGTCGCCCATTTCCAGCTTCTGGCAAACAGAGGCTAGGGACACTTCAACAGCATGGTTTTGTATCCCTGCCCATCCTGGCTAATAGCCAATGATGGACCTATCCTCCATGAACTTAGCTAGTTCTTTGCTGAACTCTGTTATAGTCTTGGCCTTCACAACATACTCTGGGAAAGAGTTTCCCCAGGTTGACTATGTTGTGTGACAAAATACTTCCTTTTTTTGTTTTAAACCTGCTGCCTATTCATTTCATGTGGTGACCCCTAGTTCTTACGTTACAAGAAGGATTAAATAACACTTCCTTATTTACTTTCTCAATACCCATCATTATTTTACAGTCCTCTATCATATCCCCCCTTAGTCACCTCTTTTCCAAGCTGAAGACTCCACCCAGTCTTATTAATCTCACCTCATACAGAAGCTGTTCCATATCCCTCATCATTTTGGTTGCCCTTTTCTGTACCTTTTCCAATTCCAGTATCTCTTTTTGAGACCAGCTCCAGTATTCAAGATGTGGACATACCATGGATTCATAGAGAGGCAATATTACAGTTCTGTCTTCTTATCTATCTGGTAAGGTGATTTTGGCACATGGTCATATTCTGTTATGAATGTTGCTGCAATTCAAAATGGAGTTTAGAAACTCAAGATGGCGCATATGATAGGAAGGGTTTGAACTCCATTAGGGTACCCTTTCTTCATGGCATTTTCCCGCCAAAACTCTGTTTTCCTCACAGAACCTGAGGGACAGAGAACTGGCTGGAACAGGTTGGGAGCGAGGCCTGTCAGGAATGTGCGCCTCAGAGAGCGTATACGGGACTGTTAGTGGTGACGCAGGGGCCGTCCACCATCGAGGCAGCCACGTCCAGGTTCTTTGTGTGGCTTTGGATCAAGACTTCGGCTACTAACATCTGTCAAGGACTCTGATACTTACCTGACTCCAGTAATCCACCAAAGGATCAATGAAGACTGTGCTATCTGCTCAGATCTGTTGATCTCCTGAGATGGACCATCTGTTGCCTGTGTCCTCCATCTGCAGCTAGAAGAGAGACAGTAATTATTTTCTGGACTTTATTAGTTTAGCCAAGGGACCGTTTAAGGGCCTGGGCGTTATGACCCCTTGCTGGAATCTATTCATGGGTATGTGTAGTGTTCCCCATAGTGAATCTTCACCCAGTTGTATCTATCCCTTAATAAATCTTCTTTCTATTTAAGGTTATATTCTCTCTCTTCTTTACTTCAATGCAACTCGGGCAGGAGGCGCACAGATTTCTAATTCTCCCAGCTGATAGATGCTGGTAGGAGTCAAACCTCTTGTATCTGTCACCTCCTTATTATTCCACACAAAGATTTTGGGGTAACAATCCCTTTCCCATTCCTAACGATTTCCCAACATTTTGTTTGCTTTTTTGACTGCCAATGCACACTGAGTGGGTGTTTTCAGAGAACTATCCACAATGACTCCAAGATCTCTTTCTTAAGTTGTAAGAGCTAATTTAGATCCCAGCATTTTAGATGTAGAGTTGGGATCATGTTTCTCAAGGTGTATTACTTTGCATTTATCAACATTGAATTTCATCTGTTATTTTGTTGCCCATTCACCCAGTCTGGGGAGATCCCTTTGCCACACTTTGCAGTCTCTTTTGGACTTAACTAACTTGAGTTGGTTTACTTGTGGCACCTTAGAGGCTAACAAATTTATTTGGGCATAAGCTTTCATGGGCTAAAATCCACTTCATGGGATGTGGGTTTTGGCCCAAGAAAGCTTTTGCCCAAATAAATTTGTTAGTCTCTACGGTGCCACAAGGACTCCACATTCTTTTTGCTGATACAGCTTAACATGGCTACAACTTTGAAACTCGAGTTGGTTTGTATCATCTGCAAATGTTGCCACCTCACTGTTTACCCCTTTTTCCAGATCACTTAGGAGTACAGAGCCCTGGGGGACATCACTATTTACCTCTTTCCATTCTGAAAACTGATCATTTAGTCAGACCCTTTCTTTCTTGCCTTTTAACCAGTTACCTATCCCAGAGAGGACCTTTCATCTTATCCCATTTTGCTTCCGAGCTTTCGGTGAGGGACCTTGCCAAAGGCTTTCTGAAAATCTAAGAACACTATATCCACTGGATCACCTTCATCCACATGCTTGTTGACTCCCTCAAAGAATTCTAGTAGATTCGTGAGGCTTGATTTCCCTTTACAAGCACCATGTTCATTCTTCCCCAACAAATTGTGTTTATCTATGTGTCTAATAATTCTGCTCTTTACTATCTTTTCACTCAATTTGCCTTAGTGGCCTGTAATTGCTGGAAGCATCTCTGGAGCCTTTTGAAAACATTGATGTCATATTAGCTATACTGCAGTCATGTGGTATGGAAGTTGATTTAAAGGATAGGTTACATACCACAGTTAGTTAGTAGTACTGCAATTTCACATTTGAGTTTCCTCAGAACTCTTGGGTGAATACCATCTGGTTCTGCTGTTTAATTTATCAATTTGTTCCAAAACCTCTTTACTGGTCCTTACTGAATACAGTCAAGTCATGATCAGTGGCCCCAGAGCAATCACGAACATCCAGTCCAGTGATCAATTCATCTTTATCCATCACAAGGAGGCCCACAATAGAGTCAGCCCTCACTGAGTACAAAACTTTGCATTAGAAAAGCATCTATAATTTTTCAAAATCTCCAAGGATGATTTAGTCCTGGCTACCGGAGACCTCCCCTGTCTGTCTCCCAGTAGGAAGTTCCCCATGCTAACTTAATTTCTTCCCACAAGTCACAGACAGGTGCAAAAGGAGAAACATTTCCTGCTTTCTGGTTTGGATTCAGTGAACTGTGCCAGCCCCCCACGGTTCATCTGCTGGGCTGTGTTAGTTAGCAGATTGATCCCTAACCATTCGAGGTCCTGGGGTTCTCAGTAACCAAGAATGTAAAACTGATAATGATGTGTCTAATGCAGGGGTTCTCAAACTTCATTGCACTCCGATTCCCTTCTGACAACAAAAATTATTAAACGACCCCAGGAGGGAAGACCAAAGCCTGAGCCCTCCCGAGCCCCACTGCTCCAGGTGTAGGGGAAAACCAAAGCCAAAGTCCCGCCACCCTGTGAGGGGAGGCCAAAATCGAAGCTCAAGGGTTTCAGCCCCAGATGTGGGGCCTGCAACCTGAGCCTGACTGCCCAGGGCTGAAGCCCTCAGGTTTTGGATTCAACCTTAGGCAGTGGGGCTTGGGCTTCAGCTTTGGCCCCAGGCCCCAGCAAGTCTAAGTCCACCCTGGTGACCCCATTAAAATGAGGTTGCAACCCACTTCGGCATCCTGACCCACACTTTGAGAACCGCAGGTCTAATGTAAAGTGCCACCCTGCCCACGACTTTTATCCTCTCTCTCCTACCTCAATGGGTTGTAACCAGAAACATTAACATTACAATCATACACATCGTCTCACTGGGTTTCCCATTTCCCCTCCCTAGGGAGAATTTCAAGCTCCTCTTCCTTATTACCCAGACTCCACTGCCAAGAGCAGTGTTGCTTCCCGTCAACGAGTGATGTCTTGCAGGGCGCATACACTGCACCACAGCATTCTTCTGAGTCCACACTTGGGTACTGGGGGATGGGTTATCTGTAAGCTAGGGAGAGACTCCATCTCATGTGTCTGTTTCTTACCTCCATTGGAAGCTGCTGGGGGAGAGAGAACATGTCCCCAGGGCTGAGGCACCACGGGATTGCTGGCGTTGCAGCATTCTCTCCAGGAACTCTCAAGCCTTCCCTATCTGCTCTACAACATCAGAACAGCACAGCCTGGATTGGAGCAAGGGAATGGCCTGTTTTCCACAGAATCCTTCCCTCAGGCCTGGAGTATTTAGAGCAGAAATCCCTGTGGGAGTTACTGTTGCTCTAAAAAGAGTAGTGCAGCTTCTTGACAACACCGTGCAAAGTGCTCTGTTTGTAGAGATGCATAAAGCCCTGCAGTGATTTCTCTGAGAAGATTCCCCTGAGCAGCTGGGGAAGGCAGGACCTTATTCCTTACCTCTCATGATAGGACTGTGTGAGAGTTTGTAGAGAGCCAGAGGCAGCTTTCTAGAGAGTTAATTCAGAAATTCCCTATGGAACCTAGGGGCTGCAGCAGACAGCAGGAAGGAGTCAGGTGGTTGTTGGAATAACTCTAGGAGGAATGCTATGGGATGGCTTTCTGATCACGTCTTCACTCTGCTTCTTCCCACACCCACCTTTGGGGTAAGTCCATCACCTCCTCCTTAGTGTGTATGGGCTGGAAACCAGATATGGCAGTAGAGAGGTTGCCCACTCAGCCCATGCACAGGAGGATTCATTGCAGCTCAAGTCCTCCCGAGGAATACATGACACTGAGCCTGAACTCTGTGACTGCATTAGTCACCAACAGGTGAGCGTGGCAGGAGAGGACACATACATAAGCTCTGGGATCTGAAGAGATCTGGGATCTGGAGCCTCGGGATGTGCAGGTTTGGAGACATGTGGCTCCTACCTAGCCCAAAGTAACCTGCCGTGCTCTCCGACAAGAGCCATATTAACAGGAAACACTGTGAGTGACCCCCATGCCTCTCTATTTCCTTGGCCACATGTATTATGTCCTTTTTCTGGTGGTTAGTCCAGAAAAAGAGGACAAGGGCTCACTACTTCTACCACCTCAGGGATTTGCTGGGTTGAGATCATATTGATAGACTCATGCAATAGCGACAGAATCTGGGACGTCAAGCCCTTAGAGTGACCTCTTACCTTTATAGACCTGCTCTTTCATCGTAAAAGGCTAGTTTAAAGTTGAGTGTGATAGTAAAGATACCCATTTTCAACCCTTCACCACACAAGACAAAGCCCACAGTATTCATAATTAATTATTTATTTCTACGCTCCTGGCTCCCAAACTGCTTTTCCTCCTTACTGCCACCAGCCACCTTTGCGTTCTCTCTCTTCTCTCCCCAGCTCTGCTCACTTGATTACAGCAGCTCAGTAGATGGTCCAGCTTAACTCTTTCACTTCCATTCTTCTTCACTTCTGTGGATGGCTGCATTTGCCATTGAGCAGCCTGATGGAAATACCGGAGTCCTCTCTCTAGGCACCCAGGCCCAGCAGCTAAAGCCAAAGCCCACTGAGAGCAGTGGGAGATTAGCCTGGTATGTCAGGAATGAAGCCTTGGCCCATGGGGACCCCAGGCACTGCAGCTGCTGCCACCGACATGGTGAATCCTCCAATCCATCGCCAAATGGCTCTTCCACATTCTGCAAATAGGCTTCATTGGCTGACTCTCTAGGAGAATAGACACCCTTTGTTAGATCAGGAGAGTCTCTTCCATGCAGCTTTCTTTCCATGGCTCCCAGAGGGTCACAGTGAAACACCTGCAAGTCTCTAGGATTCTCTCAAGGAGTTTACTGCTCAATTACTTAGCACCCACTAGCAATGGTCTCTGGCAGTGCCATTGCAAAGGGGAGCTCAGCAGATGGTCCCTTCTATGGCTTCCTGAGGGAGAGGGAGGTTGGTCTTGTCATTTAAGGCCTAGCTGTCAGAGTCAGAGCTCCTGGAGTTCTCTGGCTTTGGAAATAGGTGGAGTTTAGTTGTTGAAGCTGGACTGGTATCAGTACCATGCTTCCTTCCTGCCTCTGGCAGTGATGTTGTATGTGACCTTGCAGCCAGTTGTTTCCATCCCTTTGCGCCAGCTAACAGAGATAATACTGACTCCCTCAGAGGGGCTGGTAGGGGTCACTACCATAATGGAGTGAGTTGTGCTCTTGGCAGTTAAGGACCCAGATTCAGTCCCCATGGATGCCCAAGGTATTTGTATGTGGCCATGGTTTGACTCATCTACCATTACAGATTGTTTAGCTCGGTCCTGGTCATGTGTGGTGCATCTTCTCTTCGCCCTCTCTGGCACACAGCTCCATCACACACAAGAACATGGCCCACCAAGGACAATCTATCAGCTCCCATCTGGTGTTCAGCTCCAAGATGGATGGTGAACCCTAGTCAGACTGTAGAAAGACAAGGTTGTGTTCTTTGGTGGAAACTGCTGGAACTTCAGCCTTTGCTCCCACCTCCGCCTACATGCTAAGGGCTTCAAAAATGGTCCCGGATCCCAGGTAAACAAAGTAGCTGAGCTGAGGCCAGGGTGGGTGGAATGACTGCTGGGACTGATCCTAAGAGAAAAGGAGATTTCTCCTCTGTTCTAGAGAGATTCCCATAGGAAAAGCAGCTTGGGTTTGTGGGGGGGGGGCACAATATGAGCACTACCACTCAGCCCTTGAATGGCAGGTAACCAGGACTTTGGGAGCCAAGGTACTGGTGTCTCTTGCTGGAGAGCAAAAAAGAGCATTGGAGAAATTGTACAAAAGTCAGCGTCACAGCTGGGTCAAGCGCAGCCAGACCTACTGGTCAGAGCCAGAGTCCACACTCACATGACAGGAGTTGAGAGTCAGCTGGGTCAGGATACTGGAAGATCAGATGCCAGGAAATCAAGCCAGGGGAGCAGCAGAAGAAAAAGGCAGCACACGGTCCAGAACAGGGAGCAGCCCTTGTGTTCAGTCAGCTTCTTTTTCCTGCTGCTCCACTAGAACCTCAGGAGTGGAGCCTCAGACTGGGGCTGAACTTCATGGGTTCTAGGTAAGCAATTTTCAGCAGGCTTCCAGGTGGAGGGTTGGAATGTGGCTGCTTCCATGAACCCTACAGCCCTGGGTTGAAGACCTCTGGGTCATGACAGTGAGTGATCTCTCCCTGTTCAAACCTCCTGCAGAAAACATTATCCAGGATCCTGGACACATCCTCTGAGAATAAAATGAGGATATCATGATGAGAAATAGGTCTCTGTACCAGGGCTGGGATCCAAGGATAGCGAAAGCTCCCAACCAGGATATGTAGCAGGAGCCCCCTGTTTGTTGCGAGTCCCAAGTGGCAGGAAGAGTGAACAGTTCTTACCTCCAGGAGATGCATGGGATCTTCCATCTGAGCCTCGATGAGACCGATGTTGCTTGGTCTGACAGGAGGAGATCACCTGTCCCCACTGCTCCCTGAGCTGGGCTGGCTGCAGGATACATCTCTGTGAGAAGCTGGGACAGAGCCTGAAAGACAGAAGTGATAATCAGGGTTCTGTCACCTCAGGGGGAGAACAGAGGGTCTGAACCCCAGAGAATAAGCAATTGACTCTACTGATTCAATGCAGAATTATTGTGCCAGACAGGTACATCATAAGGTCCTCTCATGGACTGGTAGCTGGTTAAAAGATAGGAAACAAAGGCTAGGAATAAATGGTCAGTTTTCAGAATGAAGAGAGGTAAATGGTGGTGTCCCCCTGGGGTCTGAACTGAGAACAGTGCTGTTCAACACATTCATAAATGATCTGGAAAAAGGGGTAAACACTGAGGTGCCAAAATTTGCTGATGATAAAAAAAAAAAACTACTCAAGGTAGTTAAATCCCAAGCAGACTGCCAAAAGCTACAAAAGGATCTCACCAAACCGAGTGACTGGGCAACAAAATGGCAATGTTCAATGTTCAGAAGTTAGCGTTTATAAATGCAAAGAAATGCACATTGGAAAATACAATCCCAATTCTAGGTATAAAACTATGGGATCTAAATTAGCTGTTACCACTCAAGAAAGGGATCTGGAGGGGTTCGGAACAGCTGCCAAGTAAGGAGAGATTAAGAAGACTGGGACTTTTCAGCTTAGAAAAGAGACGACTAAGGGGAACATGATATAGGTCTTTAAAATCATGACTGGTGTGGAGAAAGTAAATAAGGAAGTGTTATTTACTCCTTCACATCGTTCAAGAACTAGGGGTCACCAAATGAAATTAATAGTCAGCAGATTGAAAACTAAAAATAGGAAGTAGTTTTTCACACAACGCACAGTCAGCCTGTGGAACTCCTTGGCAGAGGATGTTGTGAAGACCAAGACTATAACAGGGTTCAACAAAGAAGTAGGTAAACTCACAGAGGATAGGTCCATCAATGGCTATTAGCCAGGATGGGTAAGGATGCTGTCTCTAGCCTCTGTTTGTCAGAAGCTGGGAATGGGCGACAGGGAATGGACCACTTGATCATTACCTGTTCTGTTCATTTCTCCTGGGGTATCTGGCATTGGCCACTGTCGGAAGACAGGATACAGGGATAGATGGACATTGGGTCTGACCCAGTATGGCCCTTCTTATCTTTGGAAAACTGACAACACTCTGGTGATGAATATTCTTGTATGATGTAGGTCTGAATGGGGTATAATGGGTTCTGTACATGTACGGGAAATACGTCCCCTGAAATATGTTGAGGGGTCAAATTTGATAAACCAGTTTGGCTTAGAGACAGACAAGAAGTTCCCGTTTATTTCATGTTCATAGAGCCATAGTTAAATAGCCAAGGCAGGAGGGGAGAAGAGAGTGTACCAGGGCAAGGGGTAGGAAACGGTCAAGTTCCCAGTTCTCTCCCAGGTTTATGGGTGAGAGCTAGGACAGGTCTCTGCTGGATAACGAACAACGCCCTGTGCTCCTTACAATCCTCTGTGTCCATGGGAGAGAAGGGATGAATCTCTCCTTGAGAATCTCAGCAGCTTCCTAGGAAGAAACCAGTGTTCTTCTCTGAGGGCCTTCTCCAGGACCTCCCAGGGGTCTGATGCTCTCACTCCGCAAGCCTGCCTGGGACCTTGGAGTTAGTGCTCAAAAGGACCAGGTGGAGCCCTGTTGTCGAGCACTAGCGCCTTCCCTCTATCCCTGAAGGTGGAAGGGCCCCAACACTGCCCTGCACTGACAGCTTTCAAGTAGCAGGACACAGTGAAAACGTGGATCATCCTGTGTCTCATTTCCAGGCCTCCCCAGGACTAAGGTAAAATTCCTGCTGCCCCTGACCATTATGCTCACCTCCAAGATGTGCTGGAGATTGTCTGCGCTGCGGGTTGCTTTCAGCAAGCTCTTCAGCATGGCATCCAGGGCTCTGGGAAGGCCTTCTTCAGAGCCTGTCAGCAGAGGGAGACCACAGGTCAGGGTTGTGGAATCTGGGGCTTCACCTACCAGGATGACAGCTGGCTCTGCAGTCCTTGCCCAGAGCCGTTCTCTGCAGAGGGCCTGGTGCACAGCGCGTAGGGAAGAGCCAAGCTGCTAGGGCTTCCTGGCAAAGTCCAGGAACCAAAGCACAGCATCTGCAAGGAAGGGATTCCTCACAGAGGGCCCTGAACCCAATACCTAGGTCTGCTCCTTTCTCTTTGCTGCAGTTTTCCCTGGGCACTTCCTACCTCTCTTCTTAAGTTCCCTTTAGGCTTTGTTTGCTGCTCTGAACTACCTACCTCGTTCTCATTCCTGTTGATACCCCAGCTGGGCTGTATCACCACTGAAATCTGGCTCTTTATAGGAAGGTACATAGTGCCTCTCAGTTAAAACTCATTCTGTAATCACCATAGCTAAGCCTCAGGCTGTGCAGCCCTTGGGAAAGCACCCCGTTACAGGCCTGCTCTGCCCACTCCTACTGTTACTGGGCTGGGGTCATTGCTCCCCATTTCAGACCTGGTTTCCAAAGGGGCTGAGTACACAAAGGCCTCATTGCCTGGAACTGGAGAGTGCTTGTTCTGGTGACTCTGACATTCAGGCCCTTCATCATTCAGAGGCTGACAGGTGTGGTGAGGGGGCTGGAGAAACTCCACTGCTGAGTGGAAGGAGGTCAAAGCATTGGGATTCTGGAAGCTGAAGGGTTCGTTTGCCCTGCTGTGGGAAGTGGAGCTGGAGACCAGAGATGCCACAACTACCTGATGCTCTCTTCATGCCCGAGGGGCTGGAGCCTCCCAGCGGAAATGCTCATAGGAGTCCATGTTCGAGGACATCTCTGGGGAGCCCCTTCCTAGGAACAAAACCAGGGTGGAACAAAGATGGAGACATCTCTGTCCCAGAGCTGGGAGCCAGGGACGGGAGAAACTCTCAGCCAGGCTATGCATCGGAGATCCCTTTTCTCCCCCAAGAGACCTACATGCCCCAAGCAGTAAATGGCTCTTACCTCCAGGAGGTAGTGGAGTCTTCCATCTAGCCTCTCTGAGACCCACCATTGCTTGCTTTGATGGGATGAGGTGATGTGTCCCCACTGGTCCCGGAGGTGGCTCATTTGCAGGCTGTGCCAGTCTGGGAGGCGGTGCCAGATCCCAGGGCCTGGAAGACAGCTGGGAAGGTGGCTCCTATTCATTTCACACCAACAGACTCTATAGAAGGGTCAAGGGAAGTATAAAGGGCAGGAGATGAAGTTAACCCTGAGCCTCTGTCCCACCACCACCTCCTCAAAAGTGGAGCTTTCCGAGCTTCAGTGGGGCTAGGAGCTGTGGCTAATGGCCATTCTGCACCATATGGGGCAGGGAGAGCACTGCCTAGGAGCAGAGGGGATGGGATGCAGTATACGAAAAAGCGGGGGAAGGGAATGGGTGTGAGGGAAAGCACTCTTGCCTAAAGAAGGAATTTAGGGGGCAGAGGGAAGGACCCTGCTCCACAGAGAGGAGAGAGAGTTTTAGTCAGTGCCAGGGGCTCCTTTTCCCCATCCACTAGCTCCCCATTTACAGTGAACCAGAGCAGTACCTGCAGCAGGGAGCGGGTGGGAGTACCTGGTGGACACAGAGGCCCAGCCCCTGCAGTGCCTCAGGCACCTGGTGCAAGTGCCGGATGATGCAGAGCTGGTGTATCACTTTGGCCGTGACGTCCTCCTGGTGCAAGGAAACGAGAACCTGTCAGAGACTCAAACTCTCTGAGGAATCAGAGGCAATTAATGGCACCAGGAACCAGCAGCATTTCCACCCAGCACCTGCCCACCTCTGAGGGATGGATTCAATTCCTGATCCCGAGAATGGAGTCTTCTTTTTCTTTCTAGTGACCTCCAAGGGCCAACCCCAGTCCTTCTAGGGTGAGCTGCCACCTCCCCCTCAGTGCCCTTGACAGCTGTTCCACCTCCAAAGTATAGCTCAAGTTCTCAGAACCCTCTCCTCCACCCCACCCAGGTTGGGCAGGGAGGGGGCTCTAGCAGGGGCGGCAGGAGGGATTCTGGCAGCAGTGAAGTGGGTTGCAAGGAGGTTGACATCTTGCCCCAAGTCATTCCACACACTAATGCTGAAGCCACAGGATGGCAGCCCTGGTGAATGAGGCAGATCAGCAGCCCCTGCCCACTGAATCCTCCCCTTCTCTCTAGGTGGTGGCTTGGTTGACATGGACACTAGGTCACTGGGAAAAGCCGGTTACTCACCTTAGTAACTGTTGTTCTTCGAGATGTGTTGCTCATATCCATTCCAATTAGGTGTGCGCGTGCTGCGCGCACGTTCGTTGGAAGATTTTTACCCTAGCAACACCCAGCAGGTCGGCTGGGCACCCCCTGGCATGGCACCGCTATGGCACCGAATATATACCCCTGCCGACCCGTCCGCTCCTCAGTTCCTTCTTGCCGGCTACTCCGACAGTGGGGAAGGAGGGAGGGTTTTGGAATGGATATGAGCAACACATCTTGAAAAACAACAGTTACAAAGGTGAATAACCGTCTTTTCTTCTTCGAGTGCTTGCTCATATCCATTCCAATTAGGTGAATCCCAAGCCTTACCTAGGCAGTGGGGTCAGAGTGAGATACTGCAGAATGCAAAAAATTGCTAAGCTGAAGGCTGCATTGTCTCTGGATTGTTGCATCAGGGCATAATGGGAAGTAAAGGTGTGTACTGAAGACCATGCAGCTGCTCGACATATCTCCTGAATAGGTACTCGAGCTAAGAAGGTGGCCGACAAGGCCTGGGCCCTGGTAGAATGTGTGGTAATATAACCCGGAGAGGCATGAGCTAGATCATAGCAAGTCCGGATGCACGCCGTTACCCAGGATGAAATCCTCTGAGAAGAGAAGGGTTGGCCTTTCATCCAGTCCGCCACTGCAACAAAGAGTTGGGGCGTTTTGCTGAAGGGCCTCGTTCGGTCGATATAGAAGGCGAGCGCCCTACGGACGTCGAGCGAATGTAACTGCTGCTGTCATAAACAGATAGCTAAGAGTTAATGTCTCTTTCACCTGGAAAGGAGTAACCTGAAACACCTGACCAGAGGACCAATCAGGAAACAAGACTTTTTCAAATCTGGGTGGAGGGAAGTTTGCGAGTGAGTCCTTTGTTCTTGTCTTGTGCCTGTCTCTCTCTCGCCTATGAGAGGATTTCTGTCTCTTGCTTTCTAATCTTCTGTTTCCCAGTTGTAAGTACAAAAAAGATAAGACAGTAATTTATATGTTTTTTTATTTTGTATTTACATGTGTGTAGTTGCTGGAATGTGTTAAATTGTATTCTTTTAAATAAGGCTGTTTATTCATATTTCTTTTAAGCAATTGACCCTATATTTTTCACCTTAATACAGAGAGACCATTTTTATGTATTTTTCTTTCTTTTTACATAAAGCTTTCTTTTAAGACCTGTTGGAGTTTTTCTTTAGTGGGGAACTCCAGGGAATTGAGTCTGTGCTCACCAGGGAATTGGTGGGAGGAAGAAGTCAGGGGGAAATCTGTGTGTGTTAGATTTACTAGCCTAACTTTGCATTCCCTCTGGGTGAAGAGGGAAGTACTTCTGTTTCCAGGACTGGAAATAGGGAGGGTGGAATTCCTCTGTTTAGATTCACGGAGCTTGCTTCTGTGTATCTCTCCAGGAACCCAGGGAGGGAACACCTGGAGGGGGGAAGGGAAATGGTTTATTCCCCTTTGTTGTGAGACTCAAGGAATTTGGGTCTTGGGGTCCCCAGGGAAGGTTTTTTGGGGGGACCAGAGTGCCCCAAAACACTCTAATTTTTTGGGTGGTGGCAGCTTTACCAGGTCCAAGCTGGTAACTAAGCTTGGAGGTTTTCATGCTAACCCCCATATTTTGGACGCTAAGGTCCAAATCTGGGAATAGGTTATGACAGCTGCTCCCTACGAGATGTATGCGGTTTGGGGAAGAAGACCGGGAGGAATATGTCCTGGTTGAGATGAAAGACTGAGACTACTTTAGGGAGGAACGCCGGATGTGGGCGTTACTGCACCTTGTCCTTGTGGAACACCGTGTAGGGTGAGTCCACCATCAGAGCCCGAAGCTCAGAGAGTCTCCTAGCCGATGTGATGGCTACAAGGAAGGCTGTTTTCCATGACAAATATAGGAGTGAGCAGGTTGCCAATGGCTCAAATGGAGGGGATGTAAGTCTCATCAGGACTAAATTGAGGTCCCGGGAAGGGGCGGGGCATCGTACTAGGGGGTATAAATGCTCCAAGCCTTTGAGGAACCTCAAGACCATAGGGTGGGAGAAGACAGAGTACCTTCTCCAGGGTGGAAAGTAGAAATAGCCGCCAAGTGCACTCGCAAAGATGAGATAGCGAGGCCTTGCTGTTTAAGATACCAGAGGTAGTCCAAAATAGTGGGGATGGGAACCTCCGTAGGTGCGACATTCCACGTTTGACACCAGCAGGAAAACCGCTTCCACTTGGCCAAGTAACTAGACAGAGTGGAAGGTTTTCTGCTACCCAGGAGAACCCTAACCTCTTGCACCGGGGCAGAGCAGCGTAACTCCGGTTAACCATGCAGGAGCCACGCTGTGAGATGGAGGGATTGCAGGTCTGGATGGTGAAACCTGCCGTGGTCCTGCATTATCAGATCCTGATGAAGGGGCAGGGGGATCGGGTTGGCTATCGAGTGGTCCAGCAACGTGGTGCACCAGTGTTGTCGGGGCAACGCAGGGGCGATCAGGATCAGGCGAGCCTTGTCCCTGCGAAGCTTTACGAGAACCCTTTGCACCATCGGGAAGGGTGGAAAGGCGTAAAGCAGGTGGTTCGCCCAAGAGATTAGGAAGGTGTCCGATATTGAGTCTGGGGCGAGACCTTGGAAGGAGCAGAACCTCTGACACTTCCTGTTGTTGCGGGAAGCGAAGAGGTCTATGTGGGGAAAGCCCCACTTCTGGAAGATGGAATGTTCAATGTCCGGGTGAAGCGACCACTCGTGGGAGAGAAAGGATCTGCTGAGATGGTCTGCCAGAGTGTTCTGGACCCCTGGGAGGAAGGACGCTACAAGGTCTATAGAGTGGGCTATGCAAAATTCCCACAGTTGAATCACCTCCTGACAAAGGGGGGAGGATCAAGACCCTCCCTGCTTGTTTATGTAGTGCATTGCTGTTGTGTTGTCCGTAAGTACTAGAACACAATGGCCCTGCAGATGATGTTGGAACGTCTGGCACGCGAGGCGGACTGCTCTCAGCTCCCGGACGTTTATGTGCAACGCTAGCTCTTGAGATGACCAGAGGCCTTGCGTGCGACGATGGCCTAGGTGTGCCCCCCAGCCGAGAGATGACGCGTCCATCGTTAGGGATACTGAGGGCTGTCTCGGTTGGAACGGCATTCCTGCACACACCAGGGAAGGTGTTAGCCACCAGTTGAGGGAGCCTAAAAAGCTCTGAGGAACGGTGACAACCATGTCTATAGCATCCCTGCCTGGGCAGTAAACTGAGGTGAGCCAGGTTTGAAGGGGATGTAGGCGTAGTTTGGCGTGCTTGGTTACAAAAGTGCATGCGGCCATGTGACCGAGAAGGCTAAGGCAGGTGCGGGCCGAGGTCGTCGGAAAAGTTTGAAGGCTTTCTATAACTGAAACTAGTGCCCGAAACCGGGGTAGTGGAAGGCAGGCTGTTGCGAGTTTGGAGTCTAGAATGGCCCCAATGAATTCTATTCTTTGAGTGGGCACTAGAGTAGACTTCTCTAGATTGATCATCAGGCCCAACCGCTCAAATAGGTCCATGATGATGGCAACATGCCTGGTGACTTGGGCCTCGGAGGTCCCGCGAATAAGCCAGTCATCTAGGTAAGGAAAGACGTGTATTCGCCGACGACGGAGGAAGGCAGCCACTACAGCCATGCACTTTGTAAACACGCGCGGGGCGATAGAGAAGCCAGACGGAAGGACCGCAAATTGAAAATGTTGATAGTGTACCATAAACCGTAGGTACCATCTGTGCGGAGGGTAAATGGCGATGTGAAAGTATGCATCCTTCATGTCGAGAGCAGCGTACCAGTCTCCAGGATCCAAGGATGGGATGATGGTCCCCAGGGACACCATGCGGAACTTCAACTTCCTCAGAAAGACGTTGAGTCCGCGCAGGTCCAGGATGGGTCAGAGACCTCCTTTTGCCTTGGGGATTAGGAAATATCGGGAGTAAAATCCCTTGCCCCTGAATTCCTCCGATACCTCCTCTATAGCTCCGATGGAAAGGAGCATACAAACCTCTTGCCAGAGGAATTGCTTGTGAGAGGGGTCCCTGAAGACGGACGGGGAAGGGGCAAAATAAATTGGAGCTGGTATCCAAATTCCACCGTGTGTAGGACCCAACAATCCGAGGTTAATTGGGCCCACGCAGGGAGGAAGGAGGAAAGGCGGTTGGAAAACTGAAGGGGATCCTGGGGAAGGACTGGTGCTCTGCTCTCGGGCGCACCTTCAAAAGTTCGGTTTGGGTCCCGCTGATGGTTTGGCGGGACCGTTATTCTGGCCCCCTTGGAAATCTGATTGCCGTCTGTGGTTCCCGCGACCACGCCTTCTGCCAAAGTCTTGTCGTGGCCTTGGTGGGGGGTAAGGGCGCTGAAGCTGGGTACGGAAGGACCTCCGTTGGGTTTGTGGAGTATGCATCCCGAGGGAACGCATGACGACGCGATTATCCTTGATCTGGAGTCTAGGGTCCGTTTTCTGAGAGAAAAGGCCCTGTCCATCAAACGGAAGGTCCTGGATAGTGTGTTGCAGTTCAGGAGGTAGGCCTGACACCTGCAGCCACAATATCCTCCGCATTGTAATTCCCGAGGCCACGGTTCTGGCCGCCGAATCAGCAGCGTCGAGTGAGGCCTGCAGGGAAGTCCATGGCACTTTCTTCCCTTCCTCCAGAAGGGCCTGGAATTCCTGGCGGGAGTCCTGTGGGACCAGTTCAGCGAACTTACCCACTAATTGCCCGGTATTATAATTATATCTGCTGAGCAGGGCCTGTTGATTAGCCACCCGCAGTTGGAGGCCTCCGGCAGAGTAGACTTTTCGTCCCAATACGTCCATCCGTCTAGCCTCCTGTGATTTTGGGGCAGGGGCTTGCTGGCCATGGAGCTCTCGCTCATTCACAGATTGAACGACTAGAGAGCATGGAGGAGGATGGGTATATAAGTATTCGTACCCTTTAGAGGGTACCATGTATTTCCCTTCCACGCCTCTGGCCGTGGGAGGGATAGACGCCGGAGACTGCCAAATGGTGTCCGCTTTGGCTTGGATGGAACGGATGAATGGCAGAGCCACGCGAGTTGGCGCATCCGCCTACAGTATGTCTATGACCGGGTCTTCCACCTCCGGGACCTCCTCCACTTGGAGATTGATATTTAAGGCGACTCACCTCAGAAGGTCCTGGTGGACTCAGAGGTCGATCGGGGGTGGGCCTGATGAAGAAGTACCGGCTACTGCCTCATCTGGTGAAGAGGAGGACGACAGACCCAGCACGACTGGCTCATGCAGTGACTCCTGTTCCTGAGGAGCATCAGGGTCTGGGAACACCTGAGGGTCCGGCGCCAGAGCCGATTCGTCTGTACCCGCTGGAGGAGGGAGGCTAACAGTGGCCTCTGGTGCGCGATGTTCCGACGGGGCAGAATGAGATGGTACCGTGGGTTCACCTTGGGCCTGGTGATATGCCCAAGGCGTCCAGAAGGACCACTGAGGAGCTTTTTCTGGGCCCTGAGCCTCTTGGAGGACACGGCTATGCGTCTCTGAATCCCCGTAGGCGGCGCTATCAGCGTGCGAAGACTCAGATGGGTGCTGTGACGGCCATGGCGGAGCAGAGAGCATGTGAGGAGGAGCCCTGTGTGCAGGGTACCGTACGTCTTGTCGCACCAGAGAGCGGTACCGAGAGTCATACCGGTGCCGAGAGGGTGACCGGGACCTGCGACCAGCACGGTGCCGGGAGGTCGACCGGGATCGTGAAGCTCTATGGTGAGAGCAGCTGCGGCGTGAACGGTGCCGGGAGCTGGACCACCGTCTGGAATATCGGTCCGGAGAATGGGATCTTGAGCGGTGCCGCAAGTACGACCGGTACCGAGAAGGAGATTGTTACTGGGACTGTGAGCGGCGCCTAGATCGGGACCGGTGGCAAGATTGGGAGCACTGGCGAAACCTCAATCTTGAGTGCTGCCTGCCTGCGGAGTCGATGGAAGGTGGCCTGACCAGGGCAGGCTTCCCTGTTGACGTAACAACCCGCACCGGCGGTGCCGGGGGTTGAGGCAGGGTGGGCTCCGTTACGGCAATGAGTTCCCTCGCCGTCGAAAAGGTTTCTGGCGTGGTGGGAATAATAAGCTCTACTGAGGCGTGTGCCACGGAGCTGTCATGCACCGGACTCAACGACTCTTGCATGGCCGGAATCAACGGTGCCGAGATTGCCGGTGCCGCGGCAGTTGCTGGTGCTGGGCGGCTCGGTTTCGGCTGCTGCTCAGACTGCGGTGCAGATATTGGAGCTGCAGGAGCTTTGAGCTTTCTGGCACGCGGGGAGAGGGAGGAGTGCCGGGCTGGCTTCTGGGCCGGTGACGGCTGGTGCCGGGATGTCTTCACGGTGCCGGCGCTCTCCAGTGTTGACAAGGCACTTCTCCCCGGCGCGGACTGTGCAGCACTCAGTGCCGAAGATGGAGGAGTGAGGGCTGCCTCCATTAGGAGCTGCTTAACGTGAAAGTCCTGCTCCTTTTTTGTCCGCAGCTTAAACGACTTGCAAATCCGGCATTTATCTGCAAGATGGGATTCCCCCAGGAACTTTAGGCAGGAGTCGTGGGGGTCTCCTGTTGGCATCGGCCGCCGGCAGGCCAAGCACGGTTTGAAACCAGTGAACCAGGCATGGGCCTGGGCACCGGGAGAGGGGAAGGGGCTAATCTCCAACCCTCTGAACTATATACACTAACTACGTATACAAAAGGGTATTAAAAGTATTAACTACAACTATAAAACTAAACTATATACACAATAAGTACTAGAACGAGTGAATAGCTAGGGAAGTGGAGATCAGCTAAGCCGTGCTCCACTATTCCAATGACCAACACGGGCGGTAAGAAGGAACTGAGGAGCGGACGTGTCGGCAGGGGTATATATTCGGTGCCATAGCGGCGCCATGCCAGGGGGCGCCCAGCCGACCCGCCGGGTGTTGCTAGGGTAAAAATCTTCCAACGAACATGCACGCGGCGCGCGCACACCTAATTGGAATGGATATGAGCAAGCACTCGAAGAAGAACTGGGTGAGGCCCTGTGGGACAGGAAAGGCTCACAGACGGCACTTAGGGGACTCATCTGCTCTTTCCAAGAGCGAAAGCAACGTGCCCTAAGAACATAAGTCCGTGAGGAGGTAATGCTTCTCATTAATTAGTCTTGCTAAAGAGCTGCGTTGGAGCTGCTCTGGGGACAAGCTGGTTTCCTCATGCTCATGGAGGTGAATTCATCTCCCTTCCCAGTAGCACCTGCTCTCACTCTCATTCCCCACCAGGCTCCTTGCTGCCAGGCCAGCGAATGGCAACAGGATGGCAATGAGGCCTGGGTCCCACCCCAATCTCCTGAGTCTAATGCAGCTGCTTACCTTGTCCCCCATCAGCTGCTGGGCTTCCCCCAGGAGGGAGTAGGCAAGGAGCAGCCCAGCCTGGCTGACACGCAGCAGGGGGTCGTGGATGGCCAGCACTGCCCTCCATTCAGAGGAAAAATCTTCTCTGCCCCTCCGAGAAGAACTTGCCGAAGATCTAGAACCAACAGGAAGTGAGGCATTAGCAGATTGCCCAAGGCCAGGCTCCAAATCCTGGGGCTAGAACGGCATCTCCATCTAGTGGCTACTGCCCGGGACCCAGCCACCCCACTCCCTGAGCTGTCTCATGCCCTGGTAGAATGTCCTTACCTCCCCCAACCTGGCTATGTTCCTGTAACCCAGAAGCCTGCTGTCCCAGCACCACAGCTCTTCGGCCTCCTGGATGGTCAGCCCTGGGAAAAAGACACACAAACGCATTGGGCATTCTGGTTGCAGTGCCTGTGTCCTTTCAATCCCATTGGTGGCAGCATAGTGTGCAGAGTCCTCGCTGTGTGCCTGGCCCAACAGAATTGCAGGGGAGTGGTGTAGAACAACGGTAGAGACAGATAGAGATTCATCTTTCAGCCGGGGTCAGTCTCAGAGAAATCGGCTGGGGTCCCAGTCTCACTCTTCTATCGGGTGCCATTTCCCAGCTGGGTTCCTTACCCCTCTGGTGCAGCAGCAGCTGGTAGGGCTAGTAAACCCCGTCCCTGGCGTGCCGGCTGAGGTCCTTGCCTGGGTCACTGATGAACAGAGCCAGCTGTGCCACATGGTGACCCAGCCTTGGGAATTCTGCGGAGTTCTAATGGAAAGGAGAGAGAGAGGGGACTCCATCAGCATTTTCCTGTCAGCTCCCAGTTCCCCCCTGGGCCAGGACTCTCTTTCTCCCCTCAGCTGCTCTGCGGGAGATGCTAGAGGATAGAAGCTAGAGCTAGATCCTTAATTTCCTCTGTCCCCAAGGGAGCCTGGAGAACAGGGATGTGGGCAGGGCCCTCCAGGAGGACTTGCTTCCCCAGCTGCTCCAGGATGACAGGAAGGCATGAACCTGGAGCATGATCCCCTTAAAAGCCCAGTCACCACCTAACCAGGGCAAGAACAACGTGACTCAAGCCAAGCTCATTCCCTGCTCTGCCTCTGCCTCCCCAAGAGGAACACTCCTAACCCACAGCCCCTGCAGCAGCAGATCCTACAGCCAGTTGGAGCCAGCCCGCCTACGCCTGGAGTCAGGAAGCTGAGGTCAGAGGTCACTTACGTCAAAGTCAGGAAGGGTGATGGGGAATCTGAGCAGGGCTGTGCTGCTCCTAATGGCCCTGGCTCTCTCCTGTGACAATCTGGACACGATCCAGTAGTTAATGTGCTGTGGGGAAAGGAGGCAGCTCAGGATCAATGGGGAGGTGCACGTGTTGTGCAAATGACACACACCCCTCCCCAACCTCCAGGGGGCTGAGACAGTGTGCACAGGGTGGAATATCTGATTCATTGATTGCAGAGCTTTAGAAGGGGATTGTGACCCCCAGGACGATGCTTCTATTCTGCAGGTCACAACTTGTCATTGTCTCTCTAGAGTGGAACAGTGTTCGGTGTCAGGGATGGTCCCATCCTCCCTGAACTCCTGATTCCAGAATAGCTCACCAGGAGGGAGACAGACCTCTCCCCCCTCCCTGGCTCTCAAGTCCTTGGTTGGGGGAAGGGACTGAGTGTGAGCACAATACCCCCTGGAATCTCAGAGCCCGTTAGAGAGAAGATCTGATTCTCTGTTTCTCTACGAAGGAGCCTATGGCTCTTCTCTGGGGACCATTTTCTGCATCTCACAGGAGGGGTTCAGACTCTCACTCCCCAAGCCAGCCAGGGGCCCTGAGATTAGTGCGCAACAGAACCAGGCAGAGCTCTGGCTTGAAGTCCCAGCTCTTTCCTCTGTCCTTCAAGGAGGAAGGGCCTGACACTGCATTGCACTCACTGCCCTGACTGAGGAAACGCCACTGGGGACCCAGCTAGGAGGACAGACTGGAAAATAGATCTAAGAATTAAGGTAAAATTGCCCCCATCCCACTCATCGGGCTCACCCTCAAAATGTAGTGGAGCCTGTTGGTGTCTGGGGGCTCTCCAAGCAGGTTCCCCAGAATGGCATCCAGGAGGTCTGGCAAGACCCTATTCAGATCCTGCAAAGCAAGGGAGAGCCATGGGTCAGAGTTAGGGAAAGTGGGGCTACATCTGCCACAGGATGGGAAGAGGGGTCTCTGGGAAGCACTGGTGGGACCCCCAAACACATATCCTGGCCTCTCTCATTCACATCCCACTGCAGGCAATTAGCCAGGATTCATGGCAGGATGACAGCTGGTTCTTCAGTCCATGACTTTAGCATGATCTACCTGGACTTGGGTGGTGTCCTTCTGGGTGCCCAGGGTGAAAACGGCAGCTCGAAGGAGGTGGGTCTCTAGCTCTGGCTCAAGGGCAGGTGTCAGGGTGCTGGCAAGAGAGAGGAGCCGGTATAGGACTGTGCAGCGTGGGGGTGGGACTGGCACCAACACAGTCACGAAACTGCAGGGAACTAGGCAGAGGCTGGTGAGAATGGAAACTGAGGCACCGAGCCAGGGGATGACAAGGCCAAGGTTTCCCAGACAGACAGTGGCAGGACAGGAATAGCACCTGTTCCCTGGACCCTGCTGCCCCTCCTCTATCTGATCCTGGGAGTGAGTCTCTCCCCAAAGCCATTGCAATGTTATTGGAGTGAAAAGAACAGCCCAGCCAGGAGAGAGGGATCCTTCCTACCACTTCTGCCACAGGAGCCACCCTTGGGAGGTGACCTGGGAGCGGGAGGGGCAATGACTCCGAGCCGTGGGCCCGGGCAGCACCAGAGTTAGGGGAACTGGGCAAGAGGGTCTCGGTACCTGAGGTTGCTCACAGTAATCAGGGAGTTAGCGAGGACACCGCCGGGTGGAGAGTTATTAGGCATCTCCTCAATGAGCTCCTGTGAGACCCAAAGGAGACAAAAGAGCGTGTGAGATTCGGGCCTCACTGACACTTCCCAGTGAGGAGATTACCCAACCAGCACCTCACACAACCAGCAGGATCCCCCCACGTGCCTCCCGCTCCTCTGATTCCTGCCCACTAGTGACCAAGCTCAGAATCTATCTCGTTTCTTCTCTCTAAACTTCAGCCCCAGCAATCTCTGCCCTCAGCTGCCCCTCCAGCATCTTAAAATTCTGCCACTTTAAACTAGTGTTTTCCATGCCTAGTATTCAGCTAGCACCAGACGCATTAGACTGAGCAGGTTACTCACCTTTGTAACTGTTGTTCTTCAAGATGTGTTGCTCATATCCATTCCAATTAAGTGTGTGCGCACCACGTGCACGCTCGTCGGAAGGTTTTTACCCTAGCAACACTCGGTGGGTTGGCTGGGCACCCCCTGGAGTGGCACTGCTATGGCGCTGGATATATATCTCTGCTGACCCAACAGCCCTTCAGTTCCTTCTTGCTGGCTACTCCGACAGAGGGGAAGGAGGGCGGGTTTGGAATGGATAGGAGCCTCACATCTCGAAGAACAACAGTTATAAAGGTGAGTAACCGTCTTTTCTTCTTCGAGTGCTTGCTCATATCGATTCTAGTTAGGTGATTCCCAAGCCTTACCTAGGCGGTGGTGTCGGAGTGAGATGTTGCAGAAGGCAAAACTGCTGAGCCAAATGCTGCATCATCTCTGGACTGTTGAACCAATGCGTAATGTGCGGCAAAGGTGTGAATCGATGACCAGATAGCTGCCCAACATCTTTCCTGGATGGGGACATGGGCCAGGAAGGCAGCAGATGAACCTTGCGCCCAAGTAGAGTGGGCGGTGAGGTGGCTAGCTGGAACGTGAGCCAATTCATAGCATGTGCGAATGCAGGATGTTACCCAAGATGAAATCCATTGGGAAGAGACTGGTAAGCCTTTCATCCGGTCCGCGATAGCTACAAAGAGCTGAGGTGACCTTCGGAAGGGTTTGGTTCTCTTGATATAAAAGGCTAGAGCCCTGCAGACGTCCAGGTTGTGTAGCTGTTGTTCCTGACGTGATGAGTGCGGCTTCGGGAAGAAGACTGGGAGGAAGATATCTTGGTTGACATGAAAGGCAGACACCACCTTAGGGAGGAAAGAGGGGTGTGGTCGCAGCTGTATCTTGTCCTTATGGAATACAGTGTACAGGGGGTCCACTGTCAAAGCCCAAAGCTCAGATAGTCGTCTGGCCGAAGTAATAGCGAAGAGGAAGGCTGTCTTCCAGGAAAGGTACAGCAGCGAGCAGGTAGCCAGTGGATCGAAAGGAGCACTCATAAGCTTGGCTAGCACCAGGTTTAGATCCCAGGTTGGGGTCGGGCATCTAACTTGAGGATACAAACGTTCCAGTCCTTTGAGGAACCTTGAGACTATAGGGTGAGAGAAGATTGATCGGTCATTTTCCCCCAGATGGAAGGTGGAAATGGCTGCCAGATGCACCTTTATGGAAGAGACCGCTAGACCCTGCTCTTTTAGGGACCAGAGGTAGTCCAGGACAGTGGAAACGGATACCTGCCTGGGGACTAAGTTACGCTGAGCGCATCAACAGGAGAAACACTTCCACTTGGCGAGATAGGTCATCCTAGTGGAAGGCTTCCTACTGCCCAAGAGCACCTGTTGGACCAAGGCAGAGCAACGCAATTCAGACTGGCTCAACCATGCAGCAACCAAGCTGTGAGATGAAGGGACTGCAGGTCCGGATGGTGATGCCTGTCGAAGTCCTGTGTTATGAGGTCCGGCCAGAGTGGCAGGGAAATCGGGTCTGCCACTGAGAGGTTGAACAACATGGTGTACCAGTGTTGCCTCAGCCACACTGGAGCAATCAGGATCAGGTGGACGCTGTCCTTGCGGAGCTTGAGTAGGACTCTGTGGATGAGTGGAAATGGTGGGAAGGCATAAAGTAGATGCCTCTTCCACAGGATCAGGAATGCGTCTGAGAGGGAGCCTGGGGAGCGTCCCTGGAAGGAACAGAACACCTGGCATTTCCTGTTCTCTTGGGAGGCGAATAGGTCTATGTGGGGAAACCCCTACTTCCGGAAAACAGAATGGATGACGTCCAGGTGAATCGACCACTTGTGAGACAGGAAGGATCTGCTGAGGTGATCTGCCAGGATGTTCTGGACTCCTGGGAGAAAAGACGCTACCAATTCGATGGAGTGGGCTATGCAAAAGTTCCAAAGGTGGACGGCTTCTTTGCAAAGGAGGGAGGAGCGTGCTCCGCCCTGCTTGTTTATGTAAAACGTGGCCGTTGTGTTGTCCGTGAACACAGATACACAATGGCCTTGGAGATGGTCTTGAAACACCTGGCATGCTAGGCGAACTGCTCTCAGCTCCCGCACATTGATGTGTAAAGCCAGTTCTTGAGGCGACCAGATGCCTTGAGTGCGGAGTCCCCCAAGGTGGGCACCCCAACCCAGAGATGACGCGTCCGTGGTTAGGGCCATCGAGCGTTGAGCTGGGTGGAATGGCATCCCTGCACAGACTAGAGTGGGGTCTAGCCACCAGGTTAGGGAGCCCAGAACCTTCCTGGGGATAGTGAGCACCGAGTCCAGGCTGTCTCTGCGTGGTTGGTACATTGAAGCAAGCCAGGCTTGGAAGGGACGGAGGTGTAGCCTGGCGTGCTTGGTCACAAAGGTGCAGGAGGCCATGTGACCTACTAGGCTGAGGCAGGTGCGCACCGACGTTGTCGGGAAGATTTGAAGACTTCGGATTAATGAAGCCATTGTCTGAAAACGCGACTGCGGGAGGCAGGCTCTGGCCAGATTGGAGTCCAGAACCGCTCCAATGAAGTCTATTCTCTGAGAGGGCATGAGGGTAGACTTTTCCATTTTGATCATGAGACCTAGGCTCCTGAAGAGGTCTCTGACGATGTGCAGGTGCTGTAATATTTGCCATTGGGAAGGCCCTCGAATGAGCCAGTCGTCGAGATACGGGTAGACGTGTACTCGACGACGGCGGAGGGAGGCGGCAACTACAACCATGCACTTTGTGAATACACACGGAGCTGTAGAAGGCCAAACGGAAGTACAGTAAACTGGAAGTGTTGGTGGTTGACCACAAAACGGAGGTACCGTCTGTGTGGTGGGTACATTGCGATGTGGAAATACGCGTCCTTCATATCAAGGGCGGCATACCAGTCTCCCGGATCCAGGATGGGATAATGGTCCCCAGGGATACCATGCGGAACTTCAGCTTTATCATGAATTTGTTGAGTTCTTGCAGGTCTAGGATCAGTCGTAGACCTCCCTTTGCCTTGGGGATTAAGAAATAGTGGGAATAAAACCCCTTGCCTCTCATGTCCTTTGGCACCTCCTCTATGGCTCCCATGGCTAGGAGTAACTGGACCTCTTGTAGGAGGAATTGCTCGCGAGAGGGGTCCTTGAAGAGGGACGGGTAGGGAGGGTGGGAAGGCGGGGTTGAGGCAAACTGAAGGTGGTATCCCTCTTCCACCATGCGCAGGACCCAGCGATCTGAAGTTAGCTGGGACCAGGCAGGGAAGAATCGGGAAAGGCAGTTGAAAAAGGGAGAAGGATCCGGTGGTAACTGGTGGGTCCTTGGGCGTCCCATCAAAAGCTCTGCTTAGGCCCTGCTGGTGGTTTAGGGGGTGCCTGATTTTGAGCTCCTTGAGGGCCAGACTGTCTCCGACGATTCCCCTTCCATGCCTTCTAGTAACATCCTGACGCGGCCTAGTCTGGGCGTAAGGACGGTGTAGCTGGGGCCTGAAGGTCCTGCGTTGGGTCACTGGCGTGTGCATACCCAGTGAGCGCATTATAACACGATTGTCCTTCAGGCTTTGCAACCTGGAGTCAGTCTTGTCTGAGAAAAGGCCCTGACCTTCAAAGAGTAAATCCTGAATAGTTTGTTGCAATTCAGGGGGAAGACTGGATACCTGGAGCCAGGAGATACACCTCATCGTTACTCCTGAGGTCAGAGTTCTGGCTGCAGAGTCCGCTGCATCCAGAGAGGCCTGGAGGGAGGTTTTCGCTATCTTTTTGCCCTCCTCAAGTAGGGCCGTGAATTCTTGACGGGACTTCTGGGGAAGAAGCTCCGTAAACTTCCCCAGGGACACCCAAGTGTTAAAGTTATACCTACTTAGGAGGGCTTGTTGGTTCACCACCCTAAGCTGGAGGCCCCCGGCCGAGTATATTTTGCGGCCGAGTAGGTCCATACAACTAGCCTCTTTTGACTTAGGAGCCGGGGCTGGCTAGCCATGACGCTCCCGTTCGTTCACCGATTGGACAACTAGAGAGCAAGGAGGCGGGTGAGTGTAGAGATATTCGTACCCCTTTGAGGGGACCATATATTTCCTCTCTACTCCCCTTGCTGTAGGTGGAATTGAAGCTGGGGATTGCCAAATGATGTCCACATTAACCTGTATAGTGCAGATGAACGGAAGAGCGACTCTAGTAGGTGCATCAGCCGATAGGATGTCCACGACCAGGTCCTCTATTTCAGGGACCTCCTCTACCTGCAAGTTCATATTCTGAGCCACTCGGCGCAAAAGGTCCTGATGGGCCCTGAGGTCAATTGGTGGAGGGCCTGAGGAGGATGTCCCCGCCACTGCCTCATCAGACAAGGAGGAGGAGGAGAGGCCTGGGACCAAAGGGTCCTGTGGTGGCTCCTGCACTTGATGGGCATCATCTGCATCTGGTGGAACTTCAGCGACTGCAGATGGTATTGGCGCCTTGTCCGTGCCCGTGGGGCGGGGGGTGGCTTACTGTCGCCTCTGGTGCCCGGTGTTCTGATGATCTTCCAGGGTAACCCAGGGAGGGAAAGCCTGGGAGAGGCAACGGTGGGGGAAAGGGTTTACTTTCCTTGTGTAAGATCCAGGGGGTCTGGGTCTTGGGGTCCTCTGGGAAGGTTTCGGGGGGACCAGAGTGTACCAGGCACTGCAAGTCCTGGTTGGTGGCAGCACTACAAGATCTAAGCTGGTAATTAAGCTTAGGGGGATTCATGCTCGTACCCCATCTTTTGGACACTAAAGTTCAGAGTGGGGGTTATACCATGATAGGCCCGCACCAGGGTGGAGGAAAGGGGATAATCCTCGATCTCCCTCTGAACTATATACACTAACTATAAAGATAAAGACTAACTATAACTACAAGAACTTGAACTACAGACACAGTAACAGTAAAGAACTACGAGTAGCTAGGGATGTGGAGATCAGCAAAGCCACGCTCCACAGTTCCAACGACCGTCACGGGCAATAAGAAGGAACTGAAGGGCCGTTGGGTCAGCAGGAGTATATATCCAGCGCCATAGCGGCGTCACTCCAGGGGGCACCCAGCCAACCCACCGAGTGTTACTAGGGTAAAAATCTTCCGACGAGCATGCACGCGGCGCGCATACACGTAATTGGAATCGATATGAGCAAGCACTCAAAGAAGAACTATCTCATTTCTTCTCTCCAAACTTCAGCCTCAGCAATCCCTGCCCTCAGCTGCCCCTCCAGCACCTTAAAATTCTGCCACCTTAAACTAGTGTTTTCCATGCCTAGTATTCAGCTAGCACCAGACACATCAGACTGAGCAGGTTCCAAACCTCTCAGAGGCTCTTACCTTCTAAACAGGGATGTCTGTTTTCTAGTAAAGTCAAGAAAAGGAAAGGAGAAAACTCGAAAGAGATTCCTCCTCGCGCTCACGGACATGAATCCTAATACTACTCTCTAAGTCCTCAAAGAGAGACCTCGAGAAGGAGACTTGCTGAAACAGAGCCACAGGGGTCTCCGAGGTTTCCCTAGCTCTGTGCCCCTCTTCTGCCTGGCTGATGTCAGCATCTCTCTGTGAGGTCACCACCTCCCCACCAGTTTTGACCAATAGGCTGAGGTCCTGCAAAAGGCCTTTGTGATGTCACTGTCACACCCACCCCTCCCCTGAAGTGCTAATGTCCTGCCGCTGGCCAGACATTTTCAAGGTTTGAGCTACTTCCTGTGGATCACCCTACTAAATCAGTGTTCACTACAGGAAGCAAGCCGGCTAGACAGTAAAGGACCAGAGGCTGCTCCCAATGCTACACTCAGTTTTTCCAAAGTTCGTAGACTTTATGACCAGAAGAGACCTTTAGAGCATCTATTCTAACCCCCCTCATATCACAGGCTTCCTGTATAGCACAATAGCTACTTTTGGGGCAAACACATTGCAGAAAGGCATCTAGTTTTCATTAAAGGACATCAAGAGATGGAGAATCCACCACTTTCCCTTTTAGTGAGTGCCAGGAGGCTCCATTTCCCCTTCCACTAGCTCCCCATTTACAGTGAGCGAGAGCAGCACCTGCAGGAGGGAGCGGAGGAGCTTGGCCAGGGAGGGGGCTCTAGCAGGGGGGCAGGAGGGATTCTGGCAGCAGTGAAGTAGGTTGCAAGGAGGTTTAGCTCTTGCCCCAAGTCATCCCACACACTAATGCTGAAGCCACAGGATGGCAGCCCTGGTGAATGGGGCAGATCAGCAGCCCCTGCTGACTGAATCCTCCCCTTCTCTCTAGGTGGTGGCTTGGCTGACATGGACACTAGGACAGAGGCTCGCAGAGGGCACTTAGGGGATTCGTCTGCTCTTCCCAAGAGCGAAAGCAACATAAGTCTGTGAGGAGGTAATGCTTCTCATTAATTAGCCTTGCCAAAGAGCTGCGTTGGGGCTGCTCTGGGGACAAGGTGGTTTCATCCTGCTCATGGAGGTGAATTCATCTCCCTTCCCAGTAGCACCTGCTCTCACTCTCATTCCCCACCAGACTCCTTATTGCCAGGCCAGCGAATGGCGATAGGATGGCAATGGGGCCTGGGTCCCACCCCAATCTCCTGAGTCTAATGCAGCTGCTTACCTTGTCCCCCATCAGCTGCTGGGCTTCCCCCAGGAAGGAGTAGGCGAGGAGCAGCACAGCCTGGCTGACACGCAGCAGGGGGGCGTGGATGGCCAGCACTGCCCTCCGTCCGGAGGAAGAATCTTCTCTGCCTCTCCAAGAACTTTCCGAAGACCTAAAACCAACAGGATGTGAGGCATTAGCACAGGGGTCGGCAACCTTTCAGAAGTGGTGTGCCGAGTCTTCATTTATGCACTGTAATGTAAGGTTTTGTGTGCTGGTAATATATTTTAATGTGTTTTAGAAGGTCTCTCTCTACAAGTCTATATATTATATAACTAAACTAGTGTTGTATTGTAAAATAAACAAGGTTTTCAAAATGTTTAAGAAGTTTCATTTAAAATTAAATTAAAATGTTGATCTTATGCCACCAGCCCACTCAGCCCGCTGCTGGTCTGGTGTTCTGTTCATCTAGGCCAGCAGTGGGCTGAGTGAGTCCTGCGGCCAGGACTCCAGCTGGGAAGGATCTGTCAGCCAGAACCCCAGACTGGCAGCAGGCTGTGCGGGGCCAGCAGCCGGGACCCCAGACTGGCAGTGGGCTGAGTGGCTCAGGCCACTGCCGCTCAGGGGTTCCATCTGCCGGCTTCTGCCAGCCGAGATCCCGGATGCCGGACGCGCTCAGCACACTGCCGGTCTGGGGTCCCGGCCCTGCCCACATACAGTGGGTACCTACCGTCTCCCTGATTCTGCCCCCTCCTTCCTCTCTCTGCATTGAGCTGAGGGTGAGAGTGGACCGAGCACAGGGCTGGGGCTGAAGGGTCTGGCCAGGAGCTAGAATGAGGGAAGGGGCTCAGGGCTCGGGCAGGAGGTTTGGGTGTGGGGGCACTTACCTGGGCAGCTCCCATTTGGTGTGAGGGGTGCAGGAGCTCCCGTTTGGTGCTCAGGTTGGGGGTGGGGATGTGCAGAGTGCAGGGGATGTGGAGGGGGGCTGGGGATGTGGGGGGTGCAAGAGTCAGGGCAGAGGGCTAGGTGCATGTCAGGGAGGTGCAGGTGTCAGGGTAGGGGGTCCAGGTATGTGTGGGGGTGCCAGAGTCAGGTCTGGGGTCATGCGGGGAGGTGAAGGATTCAGAGGTCTGGGTGGTACAGGTGGGTGGTACAGGGCTCAGGGCAAAGGCCTAGGGTGTGTGTGGAGGTGCAGGACTCAGGGCAGAGGGTTGGGTGACTGCCTCCCCAAACCCTCAACTCTGCCCCACTCCTTGTCCTGACTACTCCCTCCTGAGACCCCACCCTCCACCTAAGCCTCCCTATCCCCTACCCGTCCCGATTGCCCCAACCCTGAGCCACACCCCCACACCCAGACAGAAACCCTCAGACTCCTATGCCTATCTAACCGCGCCCCACTCACTGACAGGACCACCAGAACTCTGGACCCATACAAATGCCCCCTGCTCCCTGCCTGCCGCAACCCCTCTCCACACCCCTGCCTCCTGACAGGACTCCCAGAACTCCTGACTCATCCAACCCCCCCAGCTCCTTGCCCCCTGACCATCCCGTCCAGAGACCCTCCTACCCTAACTGCCCCCCCCCAGGACACTTTTTGCTCCCTGTCCTCTGACTGCCCTGAATTGCAGGGGAGGGGTGTAGAACAGCGAAAGAGACAGATAAAGAATCATCCTCCAGCCAGGGTCAGTCTCAGAGAAATTGGCTGGGGTCCCAGTCTCACTCTTCTGTCGGGTGACATTTCCCAGCTGGGTTCCTTACCCCTCTGGTGCAGCAGTAGCTGGTAGAGCCGGTAAACTCCCTCCCTGGCCTGCCGGCTGAGGTCTTTGCCTGGGTCACTGATGAACAGAGCCAGCTGTGCCACATGGTGACCCAGCCTTGGGAATTCTGCGGAGTTCTAATGGAAGGGAGAGGGAGAGGGGACTCTATCAGCATTTTCCTGTCAGCTCCCAGTTCCCCCCTGGGCCAGGACTCTCTTTCTCCCCTCAGCTGCTCTGCGGGAGATGCTAGAGGATAGAAGCTAGAGCTAGATCCTTAATTTCCTCTGTCCCCAAGGGAGCCTGGAGAACAGGGATGTGGGCAGGGCCCTCCAGGAGGACTTGCTTCCCCAGCTGCTCCAGGATGACAGGAAGGCATGAACCTGGAGCATGATCCCCTTAAAAGCCCAGTCATCACTTAACCAGGACAAGAAGAACTTGACTCAAGCCAACCTCATTCCCTGCACTGCCTCTGCCTCCCCAAGAGGAACACTCCTAACCCACAGCCCCTGCAGCAGCAGATCCTACAGCCAGTTGGAGCCAGCCCGCCTACGCCTGGAGTCAGGAAGCTGGGGTCAGAGGTCACTTATGTCAAAGTCAGGGAGGGTGATGGTGAATCTGAGCAGGGCCGTGCTGCTCCTAATGGCCCTGGCTCTCTCCTGCGACACCCTGGACACGATCCAGTAGTTAATGTGCTGTGGGGAAAGGAGGCAGCTCAGGATCAATGGGCACGTGCACATGTTGTGCAAATAACACACACCCCTCCCCAACCTCCAGGGGGCTGAGACAGTGTGCACAGGGTGGAATATCTGATTCATTGATTGCAGAGCTTTAGAAGAAGATTGTTGCCCCCAGGACGATGCTTCTATTCTGCAGGTCACAACTTGTCACTGTTTCTCTAGAGTGGAACAGTGTTCTGTGTCGGGGATGGTCCCATCCTCCCTGAATTCCTGATTCCTGAACAGCTCACCAGGAAGGAGACAGCCCCCTCCTCACTCCCTGGCTCTCAAGTCCTTGGTTGGGTGAAGAGACTGAATGTGAGCACAATCCCCCCAGCAATCTCAGAGCCCGTCGGAGAGAAGGGCTGATTCTCTGGGGTCCTTCTGTTTCTCTGGGAAGGAGCCTGTGACTCTTCTCTGAGGATCATTTTCTGCATCTCACAGGAGGGGTTCAGACTCTTACTCCCCAAGCCAGCCAGGGGCACTGAGGTTAGTGCGCAACAGAACCAGGCAGAGCTCTGGCTTGAAGTCCCAGCTCCTTCCTCTGTCCTTCAAGGAGGAAGGGCCTGACACTGCATTGCACTCACTGCCCTGAACGAGGACGAGCCACTGGGGACCCAGCTAGGAGGACAGACTGGAAAATGGATCTAAGAGTTAAGGTAAAATTGCCGGCATCCCTTTCATCGGGCTCACTCCCAAGATGTAGTGGAGTCTGTCGGTGTCTGGGGGCTCTGCAAGCAGAGGCATCCAGGAGGTCTGGCAAGACCCTATGCAGATCCTGCAAAGCAAAGGAGAGCCATGGTTCAGAGTTAGGGAAAGTGGGGCTACATCTGCCCCAGGATGGGAAGAGGGGTCTCTGGGAAGCACTGGTGGGACCCCCAAACACATATCCTGGCCTCTCTCATTCACATCCCACTGCAGGCAATTAGCCAGGATTCATGGCAGGATGGCAGTTGGCTCTTCAATCCATGACTTTAGCATGATCTACCTGGACTTGGGTGGCGTCCTTCTGGGTGCCCAGGGTGAAGACGGCAGCTCGAAGGTGAGTCTCTAGCTCTGGCTCAAGGACAGGTGTCAGGGTGCTGGCAAGAGAGAAGGAGATGGTATAGGACTGTGCAGCGTAGGCATGGGACAATCACCAACACAGTCATGAAACTGCAGGGAACTAGGCAGAGGCTGGCGAGAATGGAAACTGAGGTACTGAGCCAGGGAATGACAAAGCCAAGGTTTCCCAGACAGACAGTGGCAGGACAGGAATAGCGCCTGTTCTCTGGACCCTGCTGCCCCTCTTCTATCTGATCCTGAGAGTGAGCTTCTGCCCAAAGCCATTGCAATGTTACTGGAGCAAAAAGAACAACCTAGCCAGGAGAGAGTTAACCATCCCATCAGTTCTGCCAGAGGAGTCACCCTTGGGAAGTGACCTGGGAGCGGGAGGGGCAGTGACTCCCCGCCCTGGGCCTCAGCAGCACCAGGGTTAGAGGAACCGGGTGGGAGGGTCTCGGTACCTGAGGTTTCCCACATCAATCAGGGAGTTAGCGAGGATACCGCCGGGTGGAGAGTTATCAGGCAGCTCCTCAATGAGCTCTTGTGAGACCCAAAGGAAACAAAAGAGTCTGTAGATTCAGGCCTCACTGACACTTCTCAGTGAGGAGATTACCCAGCCAGCACCTCATGCAGCCAGCAGGATCCCCCGCACCTGCCTCACGCTTCTCCGATTCCTGTCCACTAGTGACCAATCTCAGAATTTATCTCGTTTCTTCTCCCCAATCTTCAGCTCCAGCAATTCCCACCCTCAGCTGACCCTCCAGCACCAGCCATCCCACATCCATTGGCCCGAGGATACTCCTGCCCCCCATGTCTCTGTCCTCTCTCCAGCTGCCCATCACCATGTCTCACTCACCATAATCCTCTCCAGCGTGTCCTGCCCTCTCTGTTGTGCAGCGAGACACGCGGGGTGGATGGTGTACTGAAACATGAGATGCTGGGCCTCATCCTGCACCAAGCAGGAGTGGGGTTAGGAGAGGGAGAGCTAGTTAGCCAGGGACCTCCCTGCCCCACCCACACCAGCTGCAGGACTCAGCCTGAATGGGTGAGAGTGGGGACCTGCCCATTGTCCAAATCACTCACTACCCCCTCCTCACCCCTCCCTGAGCCCAGTCTGGCCTCTCACCTGGAGCAAAGCAACAGCGCCCATCAGCCTCTCTGCTGCCTGAGTTCCAGGCACTGCTGCTCTCCCATGGGGAGCAGGCCGAGCTGCTGGTGCTGGGATAGGGATCCTCCACCTCCTGCCCTGGGGAGGCTGAAAGGTCTTCAGTTACCGGGCAGGGTGATGCCTCCTGCTGGAATCAGATCTGGGCTCCTGGGACCAGTGCTATGCACACAAGACCCAGAGCCACCCTGCCTGGCTCCCCTCCTGGGTTGGGTCCTGCCTGCCCAGTCGCATCCTGGGCCAGCTCCATTTTGGCCTGGCCAGTGGCTCTCGTGCCTCGGTGCCTACACTGGGAGCGGGTTTCCTCCGCCAGAAGGCTGGGCACTTCCACCTCCTGGCCTGGCCAGGAGCTTCTGGGGAAGATGACAGCTGCTTCCTTCAGACTCTGGGGCCACCTGCAGAGCCTTCTTCCTGAACATCCTCAGGAGCCTGGCCATCCTGGAACCGAGCAGGGAGCAGGCGTGAGTCTGGGGTCCAGGCAGCCTCTCACTAACGGGCCTTTTTGCTCCCTCCCCATCCCTGCCCCAGCCAGAGCAGCTCCTCCTCCTCCCCCCACAGGTTGCAGGGAATGCAAGCTACACACATGGGCAGGAGTTCATTGGATGATCTGCTCTCAACATTCCCCTTTGTCATCCTGGTGCTGCAATAACTGGGGAGTCTCATCCTTTTTGACCACTGGGGTCACAAAGACCATTGGTCACTTTGGACAAGCAGCTCCCTCCTGCCATCCCAGGCCAACCCGAAGCCGCGGACCAGCGGACCTTTCGCAGGCATGCCACCAAAGGCAACCTGCCTGCCGCCCCAGCGGCGACCGGCAGAGCGCCCTCTGTGGCTTGCCGCTCCAGGCACACACTTGGCGTGCTGGTGCCTGGAGCCGCCCTGGCTGGGACCTCAATTGTTGGGTCATTTCCAAACACACCAGAGATGGCTCTGGAGACGACCCTCCCCGGTCTGAGAGCGAGGAGTTCCAGGGGGCGGTTTACAAATTGAATCTCCTTTGGGAGAGATTCTCTCCCCCACTTTCTGCCTCTCCCCAGACAGACAGGGGACGCCACAGAGGATCCCTAATGCCACTCACTTGCTCTAGGTGATGGAGCGATGGATGGCTGATGTTCAGGGTCACCAGCTGTCCTTCACCCTCCTCCTCCCTCTCGAAGCCCAAGGCAGGCTGGAGAGGGTGGTAACCTGAGGAATTACCCTGCCCAGCCAGCAGGGAGGGTGATGACGCTAGGCGAACCTGCTGGCTGGGCAGGGTAATTCCTCAGCCAGGAATTCCACAGAGGAACCTGCCCGGGGTTCAAGAATTGCCCCTGTTCCCGTTGGACAGCTAAGGAGCCTGAGCTACAGAGAAGGGAAGTGACCTACCCAAGGGCCTACATGGCAAGGTGGTGCCAGAGCGAGAAAGAGAAGCTACCAGTCCTGACTCCTGTTCTAACAGACAACAAACCCCACAGACGCAGGAACTGAGATGGTAGGGAAATGTCATTGAAACTATTTCTGTCAGAAAATCCCATTCAGCCTAAACCAGTTTGTTTCTTGAAATCATAACAAGTGGGATGAAAATTCTTTGCAAAAATATTTTGTTGCAAAACAAAAGCATCTCCTGTTCGTCACAGTGTGCTAAACTGTCTCGTCGCACACAAAGAGGAGACACTTAGATCTAGAAAATTAGATAAGATGCTTCAGTCTGAGCTAAGTAGATGCTGCTCTTAACCATTTCAAAATAATAAAATACAAACAAAATCGAATATTTCAGCTATTCTATTATGTCATAATCTGATCTGAGTAAACGGGATAGGACACCTCATATTATGCACTGCTCCTAGTGACACTCTCCAGTGGATCCCCACCCTCCACCCATGGGGAGGTAGGTAGGAACGGATTGTTATCCGTACTTGAAAGAGAGAGTAGCTAAGGCTGAAACAGGAGAATTGATTAGTCTTTGGTCATCACACAGCCAGTCAGTGGCAGAGTTGGGAGTAGGACCCAAGAGTCCTGACTTTCAAACTAACCATCACATATTGAATTTCATACACTGAATGATCAGATTAAAGTGCTCTCAAATGAGCTCCAGATCAACAACAGTTCATAGTAATTATTCAGCAAGTATTTTAGGAGAACTGGAATGTTGGAGAGAATCATGAACTGCTCACAGACAATTAATGCAGAGAAGCAGCAAAATTCGTCAAACATATGACTGGTTATGACTTATTAACTTGGCCTTAAAAGAGAACAAAAAGGACCTGAGTCTCCTCCCTGTCAATAACCCCCTGATCAGCCAATCAGGGTAAATACTGAGGGGCAGGAGAATGGCCGAGGTCACCAGTGGGGATCACTATCAGAACACGATCTCAGCCCCACCTTTTTGGGTGGGCCTCCCTCACTTCCCTTCACAGACACAAACAGACACACACCTCTCCTGGTGGTGGGAGGGGAACAGGGGAAAGGACAAAAGAAACAAGAGAAGAAGAGAAAGGAGGGAGGGATGGAGGAAAAGGTAAAACAAAAAGGACAAACCCTAATGTCCCCAGTGATTCTAAGAGACAGAATCCTAGGTGGGGAGTAAAATTCTGCAACCTTAAGCTAATGTTTTCCACCCCTAGAATTCAGCTGGCAACAGATGCATCAGACTGAACAGGTTCCAAACCTCTAGGAGGCTCTTACCTTCTAAACAGGGACGTCTGTTTTCTAGTAAAATCACTAAAAGGAAAGGAGACACTCAAAACAGGTTCCTCCTCACGCTCATGTACCTGAACCCTAATACTCTCTCAGTCCTCAAAGAGAGACCTCGAGAAGGAGACTTGCTGAAGCAAAGTCACAGGGGTCTCCGAGGTTTCCCTGGCCCCGTGCTCCTGTACTGCCTGGCTGATGTCAGCATCTCGGTGTGAGGTCACCTCTTCCCCACCACCTTTGACCAATAGGTTGAGATTCAGCAAAAGGCCTTTGTGATGTCACTCTCACAGCCACCCCGACGGTGACCAGACATCCCGATTTTATAGGGACAGTCCCAATATTGAGGGCTTTTTCTTATATATGTTCCTATTACCCCCCACTCCGTCCTGATTTTTCACACTTGCTATCTGGTCAGCCTGCCCACACCTCCCCTGAAGTGCTAATGTCCTGCCGCTGGTCAGACACTTTCAAGGTTTGAGCTACTCCCTGTGGATTACCCCACTCAATGAGTGGTCACTTTAGGAAGCAAGCCGGCTAGACATTAAAACATCAGAGGCTGCTCCCAATGCTACAGTGGCGTAGCCAGGTTTTTGGCTTAGGGGGAGCACAAAACATAAAAAAGGCGCCCTCCCTTGGCTCACCTTCCCTCCTGCGCTTCCACACCGGCCTGTCGCCCCCCGGCTCCTCCGGCTGTGCAGCGGGCAGTGTGGTCTGGCAGGCGTGGCTTCCGAGCCGGCCTGCCTCCCTACGGCTCCTACAGACGTGCAGCGGGCATGGCGGCCAGCAGCACTGCTTCCAAGCCGGGCTGCCGCCCCGTGGCTCCTCCGGCCATGTGATGGGCAGTGCGGCCGGCAGGCACTGCTTCCGTGCCGGGCTGCTGCTGCCGCCCCGCGGCCTGAGCGGAAGTAGCTGCTTCCGATGATTCCCACAAGCTACACTACTGCAATGCTACACTCAGTTTTTCCAAAGTTGATAGACTTCATGGCCAGAAGAGACCTTTAGAGCATCTACTCTAATCCCCTGCATATCACAGGCTTCCTGTATAGCACAATAGCTACTTTTGGGGCAAACACATACCAGAAAGGTATCTAGTCTTCATTAAATGACATCAAGAGATGGAGAATCCACCACCACTTTACTTGGTACCTTGTTCCTGTGGTGAATCATCCTCACTGTTGAATAGTTGTGCCTTATTTGTAATATGAATTGGTCTGTTTTCACCTTCCAGCCATTGGGTCTTGTTATGCCTTTCTCTGATAGATTAAAGCCCCCTTTGATACCCAATATTTTCTCTCCATTAAGGCACTTCAACACTTCAATGAAGTCACCTTTCAATCTTCTTTTGATACGTAAACAGGTTGAGATCTTTCAATAGCTCACTAGAGGGCATTTTTCTCCAGCCCTTAAAGCATCTGGTGGCTCTACTGCCCCAGCTCCTATTTCTCAACATTTTTTTCAAATGAGGACACCCAAACCAGATGCCGTATTCCAGTATCAGTCTCACTGATGCTGTGTTACCTCCCTATCCTACTCAAGGCTCTGCTCGTACGTCTAATGATGGCTTTAGCCCTGTTCATCGCAGCATCACACTGGGAGCTCATGTTAAGTGGCTTCTCCACTATGGCCCCTAAATCCTTTTCAGAGTCACTGCTTTCCTGGATACACTTCCCCATTCTCTAGGTGTGGCCAGCATGCCCTGTTGCTAGGTATAAGACCTTGCATTTGGCTCTGGTCAAACTTGTTTTCTTTGAATGGGTCCAACTTGCCGAATGAGCCAGATCGCTCTGTATCACTGCCCTCTGCTCATCAGTAATTACCACTCTGCCAGTATTTTACTCCCACCAATCTTAGCAGCAGGGATTGTATGTTTTCTCCCAATCATCGATAAAAATTATTTCAAAAAATTAGTGCTTGAAAGTTTCTTCAGTCCCTTAACACCCAGGACCTGTAGTGCTCCCCACAGCACAGTGAGAAAAGGCTGTCCAGCCCTGCTGCTACATAGGGGATAAGCACAGAACCAAGACACCTGTAGGAACTGTGCTGTCCATAAGCTCTGAACAACGTGTGGCGGTCAGTAGCTTACAAATGCACTACAGACCTGTAGTGTAGACAGGTCCCAACTCTGTCAGTTTCCCACTCTGTAAAATGTGGAGAACAAAACCTTGATTAGCTCTATTTGATAGTTGGGGAAACAGAGGCACCCAGCAGTGAAGAGACTCGCTCATGGTCCCAAAACCAGGAATAGAAAACGGCAGGTCTTTTGATAGCCCGTCCTGGGACCTAGTCCTAGTCCCAGTTATCTTGGCTTCGCTTCTCAAACTTTAATCACAGCCTCCATATCTTTTCTTCCATGTCCCTTAACCCCATGTCGCTGCAGAAGATTTTCTGTTAGCCAACTGGCTCTAATGCATGTGGATGTCATTCCGAAAGACATGCTTTGGCTCAGTCCCATGTTATGGCTGGCTGATGGAACCACTTGCTGACATTCTAGGGCCTGAGTCATACAGGAGGTGCGACTAGATACACATAATGGTCCTTTCTGACCTTAAAATCTATCAATCTCCACATTTTCTGCTGCTAGGAAGATAACTCTGGATCTATTTTCTCTCATTCACTTTCAGTTGGAATAATTTAAACCCAGGCCAAAGGAGAGGGATAGCTCAGTGGTTTGAGCATTAACCTACTAAATGCAGGGTGTGAGTTCAATCCTTGAGGGGGCCATTTAGGGAACTTGGGGGAAAAATCTGTCTGGGGATTGGTCCTGCTTTGAGCAAGGGGTTGGACTAGATGATCTTCTGAGGTCTTTTCCAACCCTAATCTTCTATGATTTCCTTTTCTGTTGTGTCTTCAGCACCTTTGAGAGCAAACAGTTACTGTTAGCCCACAGCTTTCCAGTTTCAGCCTGTCCCGGGGTGAGATGGCCAGGAAAGGGGTTGGAGCTCAACTGCACCTAGCCCAGGTTATGCAGCTCCCTAGGGTGAAGGGAATAAGTGAGGGCGTCACATGACAAGCAGCAGCATGTGACTGGGACCTAGGTCTGCTGAGAGATACAAGGGCGGCCTCCGCTCAGCCAGGAGAGGGAGCCTAAGGGGATCAGGCCCGGGAGGAACTTGGATTGTCCTTTAAAGGTCAAAGACAAGCCGGGAAGGGGCCAGGCTGAACACTTAGGACAAGGCCCTAGGAGGGAAAGACAGGGCAGTTGAGGTGATGGGGCAGATAGTCCAGTTGGTTTAGGCTCCCAGAGCCAGACACCCAGAGGTGAAGGTGATTGTTGGGGCTTATGTCCTTCTTCCCCAGGGTAGATTTGATAGTGGAGAAGACTGATGCCTTAATGGGGAAGTGAGTTAACCCCAAGGTCACCCAGTGAGTTCATTTCACAAATGCATACTCGGAAGGATCCAAGAGAAACATGGATCTTCTAGTCCCTTCTTTCTAGGAGTCCCCAGGGCTAAGGTAACACCCCACCTGCCCCTCCCCATTCTGATCACCACCACGCTGTGCTGGAGTTTGTCTGTGCTGGGCGTTGCTGTCAGCAGGATCTAGAGCCTGTCATCCATGTTCTCTGGGCAGGCCTTGCTCAGACCTTGCCAGTGGAGGGAGACCATGGGTCAGGGTTATGGAATCTGGGGCTACACCTCCTAGAGTGACAGCTGGCTCTACAGTCCTTGCCAAGAGCAGCTTTCTGCAGAGGGCATGCTGCACAGTAGGGTATGGAACAGCCAAGCTGCTAGGGATGGAAGCTGGGCTTCTGGGCAGAGTACAGGAACCAAAGCACAGTCTGCAGAAAGAAAGGACTGCCCACAGAGGGACAACGTAATGTCCCATGGAGGGAAGAGGCTCTCCCCACCGTTTCTTAACCTCAGGGGCTGTTCTCATGCTCTTCCAACCCCACCTCCCAGTAGCTCCAGCTGTGCGAGGGAGCAGGGACCAGAGGCCATCCTGCTGCTGGGACAGAGGTGGAGGTTGATCTTCTACCTGCATATGGGTGTTGTTCTTTCTCATGCCCACAGTGAACACATCATGCAAGGGAAGCTCTCAGGACATGCGATTCCAGCTCCAGAGCCAGGGGCAGCTTCAGCTTGCTGGAAGGAGACTGTATATGAGACCTCGCAGTTGGGGGATGAGACAGGTACTAACATAGTCATGAAAGTTTGGGGAAATGGGGAAGGGGCCGGTGTTGGGCAAGGAGGACAGGGATTTGGGAAGCAAGATCTGAGGATCAAACACTGTCTAATTCTTGGTTAGAATTATCCCCACTTCAGAGAGGGGGTAAGTGAGGCACCACGTGGAAGTGGGATCTGGCCCATTGGGCTGAGGGTCTGAATAATTGCTAGAGCAAAAATATAAAAGCCATTAAGTGTCAGAAGAAAATTCATCAGGGAACTGGAGAGTTTAAGTCTGGCCAGAAAATGTGTAGTATATGGCATAAACCACTATACGCACCTGTAATTTTGCTCACTGGCTCTGCCACAAACTCCACCCTCTAACCATTGTGAACCAGGACCAGGAACACCATTTCACTGCCATAGTTACATGTACCTGTGCACCTGCAGATATAACAGCTGGCACATGCACTGGTGCTCACACTGTAACATGAGCAGCATGAATCACTCTGCTGGCCCCCATGTACTACATTCTCTCTCTCTGAAGAATCGGTCCTGCTCCATGCTCTTCCTCCAGGAACCCCTGGAGCAGTCTCTCTTCAGGGACCGGGTCCCTTTCCTCCTTGGCTCTTTTGAAAGCAATGTGTTCCTTGTTCCTCCTTGCCCCTATCTCCAAAAGCTCCTGCATGGTCCTCCTCCTTCTGGCCCACTGCTGGCCACTTGTAGCACTTGCAGTCCCAGGCAGTGGGCTTGACCCAGCAAGTGTGGAAGTGTTTTCCAGTGGAATGAAACAGAGGGCATGTTCATTGCATTGCCATGGTGGAAGGGAGAAAGAATCCCCTACTTTGCTTTCTGTCTGTCCACAAGGCCATGATTTCCATCTCTGTGGAATGCGTCAATATCACTCATAAAGTCTCATGTACACTCCATCTCACTTCTGCCCTTGGAGGATTCACACACGCACAGCCTATGCTGGTGTGTGAGTAACACTGATTTGACTTTAAATCAATACCAAAGAAATTAAGAGGTTGGATCTGGCTGATGCAGGGTAGGCTGATGTCATGTTTTGGGGACATTTACCAATAGTGACTCTGACTTTATTTCACATTCCATGAAAAACTTCCAAACATCACCTTCCAGGAACAGAAGGAAACCAGGACCCAAAGTAACATACTTTTGGTTAGAATGCAGCGTTCTGCAGGCAGGAGAGTGGATTCTCACCAACTCTCCTCCTGAATCCAGCAACAGAAAAGCCCGGACAACACAGGGAAAATGAATGCCTGCTGCATCTAAGGTTGCCTTCCAAGGAGTTAAAGAGAAGCCAGGATAAAAAAGAGGATTCAAAATTCACATTGTCACTGCTGGATGAGATAATAATTCGATACCCAAAATACACATCTGTGTAGAACTGATAAACGAAATTGTTTTTAATTGTTCACTTTATTAATGTAACTTCTGTTCACCATTCACTACACTTGCCTACCATATTGTAATTCAAACCCCATTTTAAAACACTCACTCCATTTTGTAAAAGCTTCCTCCAACCTTCATTTTTGCAAACCCTGCTGTAATCTTATTAGTTTAGTTTAGATGTGTGAATGAGGTATGTATGAATGACGGAATCAACCTCCAGCCCCAGCCTGTCCTGATGAGATAAAGTTCAAATACCAACCGCTGAAGACCTAGACAACAGCCCTAAACAAAGTAAGAAGCATCCACCCTAAAAAGAAAAGGACAACAGAACAACAGAAGGAAGATCAAAGCCAGGTTCAAGGCTGAAAGTCACGCCTGCAATTGATGGGTGATCAATTTAAACCCAGAGGCAGCGTGACACAGCAAGACCTATAGACTTTGAATCCAAACTAAAAGCCTATTAAAAAAGAAGGGTGAGATGAGAGACTCTGGGTAACATTCTACTGCCAACATGGAAGGACATCGGTGCCTGCCCAACAGAGATCCATCTCAGCCTTGTGCCCAGCTTTCCTGGCCAGTTAGCTGCCACAAGCTACGAACCCAAGCTGCAAAATCAAGCTATGAACTTAAGCTATCTTCAGGACTGGTAACTATGCAGCAGCTGCAGAACATCTGATGGATGTGTGTGTGAATGTGTGTGTGTGTGTGTATATAGGTATTAGGTGTAATGTGAATGTGTGTGTGTGTGTGTGTGTGTGTGTATAGGTATAATGTGTGTGTATAAGAATTAAGATATTAGTTATTAGTCATAAATTGTTATCATAATAAATGTGGCATCTTTGTCTTGTCCCCTCTAAAAAGATCCTGCTGGTTTTTTTTACTGGTCTAATATAATTGGTATAACATCTGCAGCATTAGATTGGTGTAACCAAGATAATAAAAAGCTCTCCTTGGAAAAACATACCCTCAGGCCTGCTAGGCCTGTTAGCTAATAAGAGGATGGAAAGCTATGTCTTCAAGGTTTTTTCCCCTCTGTTTGGACTTGTGACGGGGAATAAAAAACCCCACACTGGGGAACAAGGGGTTTAGGAGTTGCTCTGGCCTCAGCCAGCCCAATCACATCTGCAGGGGGTGCACAGACTGGACGAGGATTTGTGGGCAGACCAGGCAAGAGGAAGGACTTCTATGTTGCAGGCCCTGAAGGAAGGCAGGATCATTCCCTCAGCAACTGCCTGAAGGTCCCTCTCCCTCAGGGAAGGGAGGACCTGTTCCTGTTGCACCAGGGTGTGGTGTTCTGCCCATCTAGAGGCACTGAGATCACTTAGAGAGTTAAATGAGTCTGCTCTATAACCTTAGCTAATAGCCAGATGGTGTTTAGCATATGCTGTAGAGGCTCATGCACTAAGCTCTAGAAGTCTCAGGTTTGATCCTGCTTACTGACAACTGAGGTGTGTCAGTGTTACCAGTGGGGGGTTGTGACATTATTGACATGAACCATTACCGTATAGATCCTTGTTGCAACCGAGGTCCTATAGTTGCACCAAATCTTGTACAAAAACAGTCAAGTGAGGTGTCTATGAAAAGGTTGCAATTTGCTGGTTATGATTATGCTGCCCATATGTGTGTAACATTTTTGAATTTGAAGTTATGAGTGTTGGTTATGTATTAGAATCAAACACACTGAGATACAAAGTAGCATTAGTGAAGCACTTGGTCAGCTTCTTGAAAAAGGAATTTTCAGCTTATGTGCCCAATCAAGAAACACTTAACTGGCAATGGACCCTGGGACACTCCAATCCACATATGAGAAACCTTCCTGGGAACGTTCAAGGTAGCATGTGAGCATTGGCTGCTCTACCTGTAAAGAACTGAGCGCTGCGTGGACACGTGACTTGCCCATGTGACTCCAAAGCCCACCGCACCTGCTGTGATTTTCCACAGTAAGAACAAAGGGGTCCTTCCACATGGCAGAGGATATAAAAGGCCCTGGAAACCCTTCCATTTTGTCTTCAATCCTGCTTCTTACCTCCGAAGGAACTTTGCTACAAACTGAAACTCTGCACGATGGACTGAATACCCATCCAAATCTGTGCATGTCCTCCAAAGACTTGATTTGTGCCTGTAGTTTATTCCATCACTGTTACCAAGAACTTTGCCATTGCTGTATGTAATTGGTTCCTTTAACAATGTTAACTCTCATCTATATTTCTTTCTTTTTATAAATAAACCTTTTGATTTTAGATTCAAAAGGATTGGCAACAACGTGATTTGTGGGTAAGATCTGACTTGTCTATTGACCTAGGTCTGGGGTTGGTCCTTTGGGGCTGTGACTGCCCTGCTCCAAGCAATTTGTCCTGAATTGATACTCTCAGTAGTGTCTCACCAGAGGCCGCATCGTTACAGGGGTCATCCAGGATTTCAACTGAGAAGTCTCTGAAGATCAGGATGTGCTTCCTCAGCTAGGGGAACAATGTAACCCACACACCTTCCGGGTGTGGTGGTGTGTCCCCTCTAGTGGCACCGAGACCACTTAGAGAGAAAGATAAAATGAGTCTGCTCTACAGTCTTAGCTAACAGGCAGTTGGCTTTTAGCTCATGCTGTAGAGGCTCATGCACTAAGCTACAGAGGTCCCCGGTTCAATTCTGACAACCAGGGACTGTCAGCATTACAGAGGCAGCTGCCACCCCAAGAGGGAGAGAGCTGCCATGCCACGCCCAGCTGTGAAGAGGTGCCAAGCAGTGACACCCTTCAGAGCCTCCTGTGATAAACTGTGAACTTTGGACAATAACTGGCTGGTAGGAACTGTCACCCCCTTGTGTTGCCCTCACAGTGGCCTGGGTGAGAGCCCAGTGGGAGGCCCTGGGCTCCTCCACCGCATGTCGAAGGGCCAAAACCCTGACCACTAGGCAACATCCTCATGAGCAAAGGCCATCACAAGGCATCCGTCTCTGAAAGTTTGCATAGGATGCAGGGGCAGAAAGGGGAGAGAGGATGAGGGTGGCTGTTGTGGGGGTGGCGGGAGAGACATTGAGAGAGAGAGAGAGAGAGAGAGAGGGAGGGTGGGAGCCCTATGGGAATCTCTTGTTAACCGCCATCAACCCGATGATCAGACCATTGCCTAAAATGTTCCCTGACATGTTATAATTGTTGGATCTAAATTTTTAAAACAGTTACCACATTTACAGACAGAGAAATGTCAGCGAGTTGAGCGGAAGGCCATTGCAAGCTCAGCTAATTCTGCAATGTGGCTTATGCCCCATCTAACAAGCTCCTTAAACAACAGCTGCCAATTTTCATTCACATTGTTCTGTTTAATTGCTTTGCTCCAAAACATTTTCACTAAATCATTTTGGTCAGCCCTGGAAAGTTAGCCCTTTCAGTGCATCAAATATAAATACTGCTGGTTGTGACTGCCCTCTATTGGTCATAAGAGCAACCATACTGATCAGACCAATGGTCCATCCAGCCCAGAATCCTATCCTCCCACAGTGGCCAATGTCAGGTGCCCTAGAGGGAATGAACAGAACAGGTAATCATCAAGCGATCCATCCCCTGTCTCCCATTTCCAGCTTCTGGCAAACAGAGGCTAGGGACACTTCAACAGCATGGTTTTATATCCCTGCCCACCCTGGCTAATAGCCAATGATGGACCTATCCTCCATGAACTTAGCTAGTTCTTTGCTGAACTCTGTTATAGTCTTGGCCTTCACAACATACTCTGGCAAAGAGTTTCCCCAGGTTGACTGTGTTGTGTGACAAAATACTTCCTTTTTTTGTTTTAAACCTGCTGCCTATTCATTTCATGTGGTGACTCCTAGTTCTTGCGTTAAAAGGAGTAAATAACACTTCCTTTCTCCATACCTATCATATCCCCCCTTAGTTACCTCTTTTCCAAGCTGAAGACTCCACCCAGCCTTATTAATCTCACCTCATACAGAAGCTGTTCCATATTCCTCATCATTTTGGTTGCCCTTTTCTGTACCTTTTCCAATTCCAGTATCTCTTTTTGAGACCAGCTCCAGTATTCAAGATGTGGACATACCATGGATTTATAGAGAGGCAATATTACAGTTCTGTCTTTTTATCTATCTGATAAGGTGATTTTGGTACATGGGTTCTAGGTAAGCAATTTTCAGCAGGCTTCCAGGTGGAGAGTTGGAGTGTGGCTGCTTCCATGAATCCTACAGCCCTGGGAGAAGACCTCTGGGTCATGACAGTGAGTGATCTCTCCCTGTTCAAACCTCCTGCAGAAAACATTATCCAGGATCCTGGACACATCCTCTGAGAATAAAATGAGGATATCATGATGAGAAATAAGTCTCTGTACCAGGGCTGGGATCCAAGGATAGCGAAAGCTCCCAACCAGGATATGTAGCAGGAGCCCCCTGTTTGTTGCAAGAGCCCCAAGATGCAGGAAGAGTCAACAGTTCTTACCTCCAGGAGATGCATGGGATCTTCCATCTGAGCCTCAATGAGACCCAAGTTGCTTGGTCTGACAGAAGAAGATCACTTGTCCCCACTGCTCCCTGAACTGGGCTGGCTGCAGGATACATCTCTGTGAGAAGCTGGGACAGAGCCTGAAAGACAGAAGTGATAATCAGGGTTCTGTCACCCAGTGGAGAACAGAGGGTCTGAACCCCAAAAAATAAGCAATTGACTCTACTGATTCAATGCAGAATTATTGTGCCAGACAGGTACATCATAAGGTCCTCTCATGGACTGGTAACTGGTTAAAAGCAGGAAACAGAGGGTAGGAATAAATGGTCAGTTTTCATAATGGAGAGAGGTAAATGGTGGTTTCCCCCTGGGGTCTGAACTGAGAACAGTGCCGTTCAACATATTCATAAATGATTTGGAAAAAGAGGTAAACAGTGAGGTGCCAAAATTTGCAGATGATAAAAAAAACCAAACTACTCAAGGTAGTTAAATCCCAAGCAGACTGCAAAGAGTTACAAAAGGATCTCACCAAACTGGGTGACTGGGCAACAAAATGGCAATGTTCAATATTCAGAATTCAGTGTTTATAAATGCAAAGAAATGCACATTGGAAAATACAGTCCCAATTCTATATATAAAACTATGGGCTCTAAATTAGCTGTTACCGCTCAAGAAAGGGATCTGGAGGGGTTTGGAACAGTTGCCAAATAAGGACAGATTAAGAAGACTGGGACTTTTCAGCTTAGAAAAGAGATGACTAAGGGGGGGACATGACAGAGGTCTTTAAAATCATGACTGGTGTGGAGAAAGTAAAGAAGGAAGTGTTATTTACTCCTTCGCATCGTTCAAGAACTGGGGTCACCAAATGAAATTAATAGTCAGCAGGTTGAAAACTAAAAATAGGAAGTAGTTTTTCACACAACGCATAGTCAGCCTGTGGAACTCCTTGGCAGAGGATGTTGTGAAGACCAAAACTATAACAGGGTTCAACAAAGAAGTAGGTAAACTCACAGAGGATAGGCCCATCAACGACTACTAGCCAGGATGGGTAAGGATGCTTTCCCTAGCCTCTGTTTGCCAGAAGCTGGGAATGGGCGACAGGGAATGGACCACTTGATCATTACCTGTTCTGTTCATTTCTTCTGGGGCATTTCTTCTGGCATTGGCCACAGCCAGAAGACAGGATATGGGGCTAGATGGACCTTGAGTCTGACCCAGTATGGCCCTTCTTATCTTTGGAAAGCTGACAACACTCTGGTGATGAATATCCTTGTGTGATGTAGGTCTGAGTGGGGTATAATGAGTTCTGTACATGTACGGGAAATACCCCCCCTGAAATATGTTGTGGGGTCAGACTTGATAAACCAGTTTAGCTTAGAGATAGAGAAGAAGTTCCCATTTGTTTCATGTGCATAGAGCCATAGCTAAATAGCCAAGGCAGGAGGGGAGAAGGGAGTGTACCAGGGCAAGGGGTAGGACCCGGTCAAGTTCCCAGCTCTCTCCCAGGTTTATGGGTGAGAGCTAGGACAGGTCTCTGTTGGATAAAGAACAATGCCCTGTGGTCCTTACAATCCTTTGTATTCGTGGGAGAGAAGGGATGAATCCCTCCTTGAGAATCTCTACAGCTTCCTAGGAAGGAGCCATTGCTCTTCTCTGAGGGCCTTGTCCTGGACCTCACAGGGTCTGATGCTCTCACTCCGCAAGCCTACCTGGAGCCTTGGAGTTAGTGCTCAAAAGGACCAAGCAGAGCCCTGTTCATAGATTCATAGATTCTAGGACTGGAAGGGACCTCGAGAGGTTATCGAGTCCAGTCCCCTGCCCTCATGGCAGGACCAAATACTATCTAGACCATCCCTGATAGACATTTATCTAACCTACTCTTAAATATCTCCAGAGATGGAGATTACACAACCTCCTTAGGCAATTTATTCCTATTTGTTTAACCACCCTGACAGTTAGGAACTTTTTCCTAATGTCCAACCTAAACCTCCCTTGCTGCAGTTTAAGCTCATTGCTTCTTGTCCTATCCTTAGAGGCTAAGATGAACAAGTTTTCTGCTTCCTCCAGATGACTCTTTTAGATACCTGAAAACTGCTATCATGTCCCCTCTCAGTCTTCTCTTTTCCAAATTAAACAAACCCAATTCTTTAAGCCTTCCTTCATAGGTCATTTTCTCAAGATCTTTAATCATTCTTGTTGCTCTTCTCTGGACCTTCTCCAATTTCTCCACATCTTTCTTGAAATGTGGTGCCCAGAACTGGACACAATACTCCAGTTGAGGCCTAACCAGCGCAGAGTAGAGCGGAAGAATGACTTCTCCTGTCTTGCTCACAACACACCTGTTAATGCATCCCAGAATCACGTTTGCTTTTTTTGCAACAGCATCACACTGTTGACTCATATTTACCTTGTGGTCCACCATAACCTCTAGATCCCTTTCTGCCGTACTCCTTCTTAGACAGTCTCTTCCCATTTTGTATGTGTGAAACTGATTTTTCCTTCCTAAATGGAGCAATTTGCATTTGTCTTTGCTAAACTTCATCCTGTTTACCTCAGACCATTTCTCCAATTTGTCCAGATCATTTTGAATTTTGACCCTGTCCTCCAAAGCAGTTGCAATCCCTCCCAGTTTGGTATCATCTGCAAACTTAATAAGCGTACTTTCTATGCCAACGTCTAAGTCATTGATGAAGATACTGAACAGAGCCGGTCCCAAAACAGACCCCTGCGGAACCCCACTTGTCATACCTTTCCAGCAGGATTGGGAACCATTAATAACTATTCTCTAAGTACAGTTATCCAGGTAGTTATGCACCCACCTTATAGTAGCCCCATCTAGATTGTATTTGCCTAGTTTATCGATAAGAATATCATGCGAGACAGTATCAAATGCCTTACTAAAGTCTAGGTATACCACATCCAGCGCTTCTCCCTTATCCACAAGACTCATTATCCTATCAAAGAAAGCTATTAGATTGGTTTGACAAGATTTGTTCTTTACAAATCCATGCTGGCTATTCCTTATCACTTTACCACCTTCCAAGTGTTTGCAGATGATTTCCTTAATTACTTGCTCCATTATTTTCCCTGGCACAGAAATTAAACTAACTGGCAGGGGCGGTTCCAGGCACCAGCACGCCAAGCACGTGCCTGGGGCAGCAAGCCACGGGGGGCGATCTGCCGGTCGCCACGAGGGCAGCAGGCAGGTTGCCTTTGGCGGCATGCCTGCAGAGGGTCCACTGGTCCCATGGCTTCAGCAGATGTCCCGCAGGCACATGGGGACCTCACACAGGCAAGCCGCCAAAAATAGCCTGCCTGCCGTGCTTGGGGCGGCAAAATACCTAGAGCCGCCCCTGCTAACTGGTGTGTAGTTTCCCGAGTTGTTTTTATTTCCCTTTTTATAGATTGGAAAAGGGCAAATATAGTGCCAGTCTTCTGGAATCTCCCGTCTCCCATGATTTCCAAAGATAATATTTAGAGGCTCAGATACCTCCTTTATTAGCTCCTTGAGTATTCTAGGATGCATTCCATCAGGCCCTGGTGACTTGCAGACATCTAACTTTTCTAAGTGATTTTTAACGTGTTCTTTTTTTATTTATCTTCTAAACCTACCCACTTCCCATTAGCATTCACTATGTTCCTTCAGATTTCTCAGTGAAGACCGAAACAAATAAGTCATTAAGCATCTCTGCCATTTCCAAGTTTCCTGTTACTGTTTCTCCCTCCTCACTGAGCAGTGGGCCTACCCTGTCCTTGGTCTTCCTCTTGCTTCTAATGTATTGATAAAAAAAAAATCTTTTCCCTTTATTCCCATAGCTAGTTTGAGCTCATTTTGTGCCTTTGCCTTTCTAATCTTGCCCCTGCATTCCCGTGTTGTTTGCCTATATTCATCCTTTGTAATCTGACCTAGTTTCCATTTTTTATATGATTCCTTTTTATTTTTTACATCATGCAAGATCTCATGTTTAAGTCAAGGTGGTTTTTGACACATTTTCTATCTTTCCAGTCCAGTGGAATAGCTTGCTTTTGGGCCTTTAATAGTGTCCCTTTGAAAAACTGCCAACTCTCCTCAGTTGTTTTTCCCCTCAGTCTTGATTCCCATGGGACCTTCCCTATCAGCTCTCTGAGCTTCCTGAAATCCATTGTCTCTATTTTGCTGTACTCCCTTCTACCCTTCCTTAGAATTGCAAACTCTATGATTTCATGATCACTTTCACCCAAGCTGCCTTCTACTTTCAAATTCTCAATGAGTTCCTCCTTATTTGTTAAAAATCAAGTCTAGAACAGCTTCCCGCCTAGTAGCTTTATCGACCTTCTGAAATAAAAAGTTGTCAGCAATGCAGTCCAAGAACTTATTAGATAGTCTGTGCCCTGCGGGGTTATTTTCCCAACATATATCTGGATAGTTGAAGTCCCCCATAACCACCAAATCTGGGGCTTTTGATGATTTTGTTAGTTGTTTAAAAAAAGCCTCATCCACCTCTTCCACTGGTTAGGTGGTGTGTAGTAGACTCCTAGCACAACATCACCCTTGTTTTTTACCCCTTTCAGCCTAACCCTCGCTGTTGTCGAGTACCAGCGCTTTCCCTCTATCCCTGAAGATGGAAGAGCCCCAACACTGCCCTGCACTGACGGCTGTCAGGTAGCAGGACACAATGGAAACATGGATCATCCTGTCTCTCATTTCCAGGCCTCCCCAGGGCTAAGGTAAAATTCCTGCTGCCCCTGACCATTATGCTCACCTCCAAGATGTGCTGGAGATTGTCTGTGCTGGGGGTTGCTGTCAGCAAGCTCTTCAGCATGGCATCCATGGCTCTGGGTAGGCCTTCTTCAGAGCCTGTCAGCAGAGGGAGACCATGGCTCAGGGTTATGGAGTCTGGGGCTGCACCTACCAGGATGACAGCTGGCTCTGCAGTCCTTGCCCAGAGTCGTTCTCTGCAGAGAGCCTACTGCACAGCACGTAGGGAAGAGCCAAGCTGCTAGGGCTTCCTGGCAGAGTCCAGGAACCAAAGCACAGCATCTGCAAGGAAGGGATTCCTCACAGAGGGCCCTGAACCCAATACCTAGGTCTCCTCCTTTCTCTTTGCTGCAGTTTTTCCTGGGCACTTCCTACCTCTCTTCTCAAGTTCCCTTTAGGCTTTCTTTGCTGCTCTGAACTACCTACCTCGTTCTCATTCCTGTTGATACCCCAGCTGGGCTGTATCACCACTGAAATCTGGCTCTTTATAGGAAGGTACATAGTGCCTCTCAGTTAAAACTCATTCTGTAATCACCACAGCTAAGCCCCAGGCTGTGCAGCCCTGGGGAAAGCACCCCGTTACAGGCCTGCTCGGCCCACTCCTACTGTTACTGGGCTGGGGTCCTTGCTCCCCATTTCAGATCTGGTTTCCAAAGGGGCTGAGTACAGACAGGCCTCACTGCCTGGAACTGGAGAGTGCTTGTTCTGGTGACTGACATTCAGGCCCTTCATCATTCAGAGGCTGACAAAACCCCACTGCTGAGTGGAAGGAGGTCAAAGCACTGGGATTTTGGGAGCTGAAGGGTTCGTTTGCCCTGCTGTGGGAAGTGGAGCTGGAGACCAGAGATGCCACGACTACCTGATGCTCTCTTCATGCCCGAGGGGCTGGAGCCTCCCAGTGGAAATGCTCACAGGAGTGCATGTTTGAGGACATCTCTGGGGGAGCCCCTTCTTAGGAACAAAACCAGGGTGGAACAAAGATGGAGACATCTCTGTCCCAGAGCTGGGAGCCAGGGACGGGGGAAACTCTCAGCCAGGCTATGCATCGGGTATCCCATTTCTCCCACAAGAGACCTACATGCCCCAAGCAGTAAATGGCTCTTACCTCTAGGAGGGAGTGGGGTCTTCCATCTAAGCCTCTCTGAGACCCATCATTGCTTGCTTTGATGGGACGAGGTGATGTGTCCCCACTGCTCCCGGAGGTGGCTCATCTGCAGGCTGTGCCAGTCTGCGAGGATGTGCCAGATCCCAGGGCCTGGAAGACAGCAGGGAAGGCAGCTCCTATTCATTTCACATCAACAGACTCTATAGAAGGGTCAAGGGAAGTATAAAGGACAGGAGGTGAAGCTAACCTTGAGCCTCTGTCCCACCACCACCTCCTCAAAAGTGGAGCTTTCCGAGCTTCAGTGGGGCTAGGGGCTGTGGCTAATGGCCATTCTGCACCATATGGGGCGGGAGAGCACTGCCTGGGAGCAGAGGGAAAGATGCGGTAGACTAAATAAAGGGGGGAAGGGAATGGGTGTGAGGGAAAGCACTCCTGCCCCAAATGAAGGAATTTAGGGGGCAGACGGAAGGACCCTGCTCCACAGAGAGGAGAGAGAGTTTTAGTCAGTGCCAGGGGCTCCATTTCCCCTTCCACTAGTTCCCCATTTACAGTGAGCCAGAGCAGTACCTGCAGCAGAGAGCGGGTGGAAGTTCCTGGTGGCCTCAGAGGCACAGCCCCTGCAGTGCCTCAGGCACCTGGTGCAAGTGCCGGATGATGCGGAGCTGGTGCATCACTTTGGCCATGAAGTCCTCTTGCTGCAAAGGAACGAGAACCTGTCAGAGACTCAAATGTTCCGAGGAATCAGGGGCAATTAAAGGCACCTAGTACCTGCTGCATTTCCATCCAGCACCTGCCCACGTCTGAGGGATGGATTCACCTCCTGACCCCGAGAATGGAGTCTTCTTTACCTTTCTAGTGACCTCAAGTGCCAACCCCCTTCATAGGGTGAGCTCCTGCCACCTCCCCCTCAGTGCCCTTGACAGCTGTTCCACCTCCAAAGCATAGCTCAAGTTTTCAGAACCCTCTCCCTCACCCCGACCCAGGTTGCACCATGTCCTAAGAACATAAGTCCGTGAAGAGGTAATGCTTCTCACTAATTAGTCTTGCTAAAGAGCTGCGTTGGAGCTGCTCTGGGGACAAGCTGGTTTCCTCCTGCTCATGCAGGTGAATTGATCTCCCTTCCCAGTAGCAAGTGCTCTCACTCTCATTCACCACCGGACAGGAGACCTTTAGAGCATCTAATCTAACCCCCCGCATATCACAGGCTTCCTGTATAGCACAATAGCTACTTTTGGGGCAAGACCCTATGCAGATCCTGCAAAGCAAGGGAGAGCCATGGGTCAGAGTTAGGGAAAGTGGGGCTACATCTGCCACAGGATGGGAAGAGGGGTCTCTGGGAAGCACTGGTGGGACCCCCAAACACATGTCCTGGCCTTTCTCATTCACATTCCACTGCAGGCAATTAGCCAGGATTCATGGCAGGATGACAGTTGGCTCTTCAATCCATGACTTTAGCATGATCTACCTGGACTTGGGTGGTGTCCTTCTGGGTGCCCAGGATGAAGATGGCAGCTCAAAGGAGGTGAGTCTCTAGCTCTGGCTCAAGGGCAGGTGTCAGGGTGCTGGCAAAAGAGAGGAGCCGGTATAGGACTGTGCAGCGTGGGGTTGGGACTGGCACCAACACAGTCACGAAACTGCAGAGAACTAGGCAGAGGCTGGCGAGAATGGAAACTGAGGCACCGAGCCAAGGAATGACAAGGCCAAGGTTTCCCAGACAGACAGTGGCAGGACAGGAATAGCACCTGTTCCCTGGACCCTGCTGCCCCTCCTCTATCTGATCCTGGGAGTGAGCCTCTCCCCAAAGCCATTGCAATGTTACTGGAGCGAAAAGAACAGCCCAGCCAGGAGAGAGGGAACCTTCCCACCACCTCTGCCACAGGAGCCACCCTTGGGACGTGACCTGGGAGCGGGAGGGGCAGTGACTCCCAGCCGTGGGCCTCAGCAGCACTGGGGTTAGGGGAACCGTGTGGGAGGGTCTCGGTACTTGAGGTTGCCCACATCAATCAGGGAGTTAGCGAGGATGCCACCAGGTGGAGAGTTATCAGGCATCTCCTCAATGAGCTCCTGTGAGACCCAAAGGAGACAAAGGAGCGTGTGAGATTCGGGCCTCACTGACACTTCCCAGTGAGGAGATTACTCAGCCAGCGCCCCACACAGCCAGCAGGATGAGAAAGTTACTCACCTTGCAGTAACTGAGGTTCTTCGAGATGTGTGTCCCTGTGGGTGCTACACTCTAGGTGACGGTGCATCCCGGTGCTGTTGATCAGAGATTTTGGTAGCAGTGCCTGGTTGGGGCACAAGCACTCAGTTGGTATCGCCCATCTCATTGGAATCTTCCTGAGTGCCTGCGACCCACACCCTCCTCAGTTCCTTCTCTACTGTGGAGAATCATAGTAGTACTCCAAAGTAGAGGGGAGAAGGGCGGGGAGTGGAGCACCCGCAGGGACACACATCTCGAAGAACCTCAGTTACTGCAAGATGAGTAACTTTCTCTTCTTCGAATGCTGCCCCTGTGGGTGCTCCACTCTAGGTGAATGTGTAGCAGTACCCACTATGGTTGGTGGGACTTTGGAGATGCGTCAGTGAGTACTGTAGATAATACTGTATGGCCTACCATGGTGTCTGCTGTGGTGTCTTGCCTGAGAGCATCGTGTTTTGCAAACGTGTGTTCAGATGACCATGTAGCCGCTTTGCACATGTCAGGAATGGGAACGTTGTGTAGGAAGGCAACAGATGTCGACATGGCTCGAGTGGAATGAGTTCTAATGCCTTCGGGCGGTTGAAGATTTTTCACACGGTAACAGGATCTGATACAGTCAGAGATCCACTTGGATAGGCGTTGTTTAGAGATAGCCGTGCCTTTCGATCTTTCGGCAATGGAAACAGTCATGGAGACTTGCAAAATGCTTTAGTCCTGTTTAAATAAAAGGCAATTGCTCGCCTGACGTCGAGAGTATGCAGGGTTGCCTCTTGCGGAGTCTTGAGAGGTTTGCGATAGAAAATAGGTAAACATATAGGCTGGTTGAGGTGGAAGGTTGATACCACCTTAGGAAGAAATTTAGGATGTGGTCTCAAAGTGACTTTGTTTTTGGAAAAGCAGCAAAGAATCCTGTGGCACCTTATAGACTAACAGACTGTCTGTTAGTCTATAAGGTGCTACAGGATTCTTTGCTGCTTTTATAGATCCAGACTAACACGGCTACCCCTCTGATACTTTGTCTTTGGAGAAGATTGTGTAGGGAGGGTGGGCCATCAGGGCGCTCATTTCACCAACTCTCCTCGCCGATGTTATGGCAACTAGGAAAGCCACCTTCATGGACATATGGAGATGAGAGGAGGTAGCCAAGGGCTCTAATGTAGGTTTCATGAGAGTATGAAGAATGAAGTTAAGATTCCATGAGCCGCTGTTGGGTAAATTTCAGGGTAGAGATTTTGCAGGCCCGTGAGAAAGCGTTTTATGGTGGGGTGGTGTGACGCGGCACTGCCACGGTTTGTCCCGCAGCGGGGCTGTGGGATATCCCACCGTCTCACTGTTAGTAGCCTTAAGCCTGGGCCCTGGTCAGGGCGAGGCAACAACTAATGTGAGTTACTACACTCGGGCCCTTAGGCAGGGCTGAGCAGCAAGCACAGCAAGTCAATAGGCTCAAGCCCTTAGGCAGGGCTGAGCAGTAACCGTTCTAGGCCCGGCCCTTAGGTCAGGGTGGGGTAGCAAACACATCAAGTCAATAGGGGGTTGTGGCCTCCTCAGGCCAGGGAAAAGGGGGAGTCTGCCATCCCTGGAGGGGTGGCAGGGGGGACGCAGGCCCTTCCACTCCACTGCGTCCCAGCCCGGGGCCCTAGCAGCGGCGAGGAGTCGCTGCTGTCAGTGGGGATCCAAGCCGCAACACACTGACATTGGTTTTGGCAGTGTTGCAGCCAGACTGGGGTCGGCTACCCCTGGGCCACTTCCACTCTCACCTTCATTGAGTACCTGAGTCATTGTGGTGTCAGCAGAGGGGTCAACCACCATCGGCTCCTTGGGGTAAGTGTTCACTGGTGGGCTCAGGGGTCCTCGGGGTAGCGGGCAAGGGGCAGGCTCCGCTCCTCCTCGGGGTAGCAGGAGCGGGGTAAGCGTGACCAGTCCTCCTCGGGGTAACGAGCTAGGGGTAGGCTTGGCCAGGCCTCCCTGGGATAGTGAGCGAGGGGTAGGCTTGGCCGACCTGGTGCGATGTCAGGCCAGCCACGACCTTCTGCTGTCTCCCCAGCGGGAGCTCGGTCACAGACGTCTGGTCTCTCTGGCGGCTGGGACCGCACTGAGCTCCGCCGGTGAGCTTTATACTTCCGGGTCTGCATCATGAACTCTGAGGGGCAGGCGCAGGCCCTGGTGGCCCCGCCCACAGCGGGGTTGGGAAAGGTTCGTCCCACAGCGGTGTTGCAGGCACAGACGGTGCCGGAGGCAAGCAACAGTGGTTCGTTGCCCAGAGTGCGTAGCGCCAATAAACACACCAGGGTGGAGAAGCAAGCAAAGTTTATTTGAGATCTCAAAGCGGTGCTGGGAGACTTAGCATGCCTCAGATCCAGCACCCCTACACAAGCGGCTTTTCCCTTTTTATAAGTTTTTTTTCCTCTTTCTTCTTTCTTCCCCCCCCCCTCCTCCTTCCTCCTCCTGTAGCAGTTACGTAAGCGCAGGTGCATTAAGTAATCTTGGCCGCGGCAGCTCGTTAGTAAGTTGTCCTTCTGCAAGTTATCTTGTCCTTCTGCTAAAGGTGCACAGGCCTCATTATTTCTGCTTTAGACCAGTTAGAACTGTTGCAACTGATAACAGCTGTTACACCTGGCCTTTTAGGTCAATTAAAGTTCAAATATGGAAGGACTTTTGTCTGTTGAGGCCTAAAACCAGGAAGGCTCCATACCCTTGTGGCCTTCCACCCTCCCGAGTTACTTAGGGTTATGCTTAGTGACACCAACAGCGGGGCTGTGGGATATCCCACCGCCTCGCTACAGGTGGGTAAAGAGTGAATACCCATCTAATAGGCCATGGAAGGTGGTAAGCGCCGCCAGGACACTTGGATGAAGCTGAGCGAAAGTCCGTCCTGTTTTAGTTGCAGGAGGTAGTTTAGAATGTTAGGGAGGGTCACGTTATTGGGTGCTAAGTGATTATGTGAGCACCAGAGAGCGAAACGCTTCCAATTCTGCAGGTAGGTTTTACGAGTGGAGTCTTTCCTACTGAGCAGGAGGACATATTGGACTTGCTCGGAACAGATTAGTTCATGGATTTGGAACCATGAAGGAACCAGGCTGTGAGGTGGAGCTTTTCGAGCTAGGGGTGAAGAACCAGTCCGTTGTCCTGGGAAAGGAGGTCTGGCCTGTTGGGGAGAGCCCGTGGGTGACGGGAGGACATGCGGAGTAGGTAGGGATACCACGTCTGTCTTGGCCAAGCTGGAGCAATAAGGAAGACCTGGGCCTTGTCATCCGCAATCTTCCGAAGAACCCTGTGTAACGGAGGGATTGGTGGGAAGGCGTACAGGAAGTAGTTGTTCCATGGAATGAGGAATGCATCTCCTAGGGATGCAGTCCCGAGTCCCGCTCTGGAGCAAAATAGGGGGCATTTTCAGTTGTGGGTTGTGGCAAAGAGATCTATTGACGGGGTGCCCCAGAGGGAGAAGAGCTGTTGGAGTATTGCGGGATGCAGTTCCCATTCATGTTCTGTTGAGAAGTGCCTGCTGAGTGTGTTGGCAGTAGTGTTGTGGCAGCCTGGTAGGTAGGAAGCGATGATTTGTATTCGATGTCGTATGCACCAATTCCATAGTTGAATGGCTTCCATGCAAAGGGAATGTGATCGGGCTCCCCCTTGTCTATTTATGTAGTACATACATGCTATGTTGTCTGTTAAGACCTGCAGATATTTGTTCTTTATGAGGGGAAGAAAGTGAAGGCATGCTCGCCTCACTGCTCTGACCTCTAAGAGATTTATGTGTAGGTGCGTCTCTGATTCAGACCACCGACCTCGTGCCCTGTGTCCCCAACTGATTAGGGAAGCGTCCGTGGTGAGCATGAGTGTTGGGGATCGTTGCTGGAAGGAAACCCCTGTGCAGAGGTTTTCTGGACTTGTCCACCACTGTAGGGAAGCGATAACATTGGGAGGAGGAGTTAGCAGCATCCCTAAGGTGTGTCTGTTGGGTTTGAAACTGGAGTTGAGCCAGCCCTGAAGACATCTCATGTGTAGCCTGGCATGCTGAACCACGAAGGTGGTGGCTGCCATGTGACCGAGGAGCTGTAGGCAGATTCTTGCCTGTGTCCTGGGACAACTAGAGAGTGTGCATATGAGCTGCGTGATAGCGAGGAATCTGTGATGTAGGAGCGAGGCCCTGCTCCAGATTGAGTCGAGATGAGCTCCAATGAACTCGATCTGTTGTGTAGGTGTCAGGGTAGATTTTTGGATGTTTATTTGGAGGCCTAGGCTGTGAAAGAGGAAGATGGCGAAACGGGTAGCTTGAAGTATCTCACCATAGGAGTCTCCCTTGATGAGGCAATCGTCCAGGCAGGGGAACAGTGTGACCCTATGTTTGCGGAGGTGAGCCACAACCACGGCTAGAGTCTTGGAAAAAACTCTTGGTGCTGTGGAGAGTCCGAAAGGAAGAGCTCTGTATTGAAAATGGTCGTGACCGATTGTGAATCGTAGGAAGCGTCTGTGAGCTGGATGAATTGATATATGTAAGTAAGCATCCTGTAGGTCGAGGGCTGAGAACCAGTCCCCTTGATCCAGTGCAGGTATTATTGTGCCCAGTGTGACCAACTTGAATCTTTGTATCCTCACAAATTTGTTCAGTTGGCGTAGGTCTAGTATAGGTCTCCATCCTCCGGTCTCTTTCTGAGTTAGAAAGTAATGGAAGTAGAAACCTGTCCCTTGATGTTGCATCAGCACAGGTTCCACTGCGCCTAGTTGCAGAAGATGTGCCACTTCTGTGCAAAGTAATTGTTCGTGAGAAGAGTCCCTGAAGAGGGATGGGGAAAGGGGAAGGGTAGGAGGGTAGGATATAAAAGGGATGGAGTAACCGGACTGAACTATTTTGAGGACCCAGTGGTCCTGTGTAATCCACTGCCAGGCATGTTGGAAGTTCTGGAGGCGGTGACCAAATGGGCAAGTAAGCAGTGGAATCAAGAAGTGGTCGTGCAGACCCTCGACCAACATTTCAAAACTGTTGTTTATTGCCCGATGGACGGAAGGTGGTGGCTTGATTTTGATTTTGTCTGCACTTGGGGGGCCTAGTACAATTCCTAGTTCTGTCGTATGGTCTGGGTTGAGGACGATAGTACTGTTGTATGCATGGTCTTTGGTAGGGTTGGTATCGTTGTCTCCTGGGAAGAGATGGGTGAATGCCCAGGGTGCGCAATGTCGCTCTAGAATCTTTCATGGTGTGGAGGAGTTCATTTTTTTTGGAGAAAATTTGTCCTTATCAAAGGAGAGATCTTCCACTTTGGTCTGGAGTTCTTTAGGTATGCTGGATGCAGAGAGCCATGAGGATCTGCGCATAACCACAGCAGTTGCAGTGGTAAGGGCTGCTGTGTCCGCCGTGTCTGAAGATGCCTGTAGGGCCGTTCTGAAAATCAGTTGGCCCTCAGTCTGGTGCCTGATTTGAAGCCTGCTCTTCTATCCTCTGGAATGTAGGAGGCAAATTCAAAAAGTTTATTGTAATTATCAAAATCATAACTGGTGAGGAGAGCAGAATAGTTTGCAATTCTGAATTGTAGTGTAGAGGATGTATAAACCTTGTGGCCCAAGATGTCAAGGCGTCTAAGGTCCTTGTCTTGCGGGATGGGTCGATATTGTGACTGTTTCGTCCTCTGTGTAACTGCATCCATGACAAGAGAGTTCGGTGGTGGATGAGAAAATAGGAGGTCTGTGTCCTTTGCAGGGACATAGTATTTACATTCAGCCTTCTTGCAAGTTGGTACTAAAGAAGCCGGGGTTTGCCAGAGAGTGTCTGCTGGCTCCATGAGTGCTTCGTTTATAGAGAGCGCGATTTTTGAGGGCGCAGACGGTTGAAGGATTCTAAGGAGTTTGTGTTGCGTTTCCTGAACCTCTTCTAAGAGGATATCTTGACTGAGTGCCACCCTCCTAAAAAGTTCTTGAAATTGTTTGCAGTCGTCCATAGCCTGTGGAGGCGAAGGGAGGAGGGCTTCATCTGAGGCAAATGGAGAGTTAGGGGTCGGTGAGTCAGAATACGGTGCGTAGCTCCCAGTCTCAGGAGGGGGTTCAGGCACCCTAGAAGTTGGACGGAGCATGAAATTGAGGCACAGAAGGAGGATGATTGGCAGGAGGATGTTGCCAAGGGTACCACTGAGGCCAAGGCATAGGGTAGGAGAACCCAGGTTCCGCCCACGGGAGGGCAAAGTAGGGAAACTGAGGTTAGTGACCTTGAGCCATGACCTGAGGTGGCAGAGGCACCTGTGGAGGAGAAGCAGGAGGGGAGAACTCCGCTTGCTGCTGTAAATCAAGTTCACTGTCAGTGAAAGCCAGTTCAGGTGGAGAGAGTCACGGTTCAAACAATGAGTCCTGTGTGTCTAGGAGCAGAGAGTGAGGCTCAGGTGGCACTGAAAGGTCACTTTGGGTGAGAACTGTTGCTCCTGCTCCCTGGGCTGAACTGAGCCTGATCTAGCTCATTAGTAGGAGAAAGTGAGAATGAGAGTATTGCTGCAGACGGCTTTGGAGGTGCCCTGCACGGGGTCTGTTGCTGGTGCCCGGGTAGAAGACAGGCTTGGTGCCGACGTTCTTCTCGGTGCCGAGGCTGAGCACGCTGTTGGCACTGAGGCTATTTTAGCTGCTGAGGCTGAGCGCGCTGTCAGCACCGCGGTCATTGTCGATGCCGAGGAAGAGCGCGGTGTCAGCGATGTGGCCGTTTGCGGTGCCGAGGAGGAGCGCAGTGTCCACGCCGCGGCCGTTTGTGGAGCTGAGGGGACCAGATCCACAAGGACCTTCCCAGTGCAGGAGGTCGGTTCCCTGCCTCTGTGCTGTCAGAGCCATGGCTGAGGCATTAGAGCAGGCTGAGGCACCTGCCTTTGTTCCTGTCAGCACAGAGAGTAGGGATCTCACAGGAGACCTCCTACCCTTGTTAGAGCCTCTTCTGTGAGACTGCTTTGCTTCTTGCCTCTGCTCCAGGGAGGGTGAAGCAATGCTTCCCAACGGTTCTGATCTTGCTGAGGAGCGTGAGGGAGCAGCTTTAGCCAGTAAAAGGATAGGAGAAAACTCGAAAGAGGTTCCTCCTCTACTTGCTTCCCCAGCTGCTCCAGGATGACAGGAAGGCATGAACCTGGAGCATGGTCCCCTTAAAAGCCCAGTCACCACTTAACCAGGATAAGAACAACTTGACTCAAGCCAAGCTCGTTCCCTGCTCTGCCTCTGCCTCCCCAAGAGAAACACTCCTAACCCACAGCCCCTGCAGCAGCAGATCCTATAGCCAGTTGGAGCCAGCCTGCCTATGTCTGGAGTCAGGAAGCTGGGGTCAGAGGTCACTTATATCAAACTCAGGAAGGGTGATGGTGAGTCTGAGCAGGGCCGTGCTGCTCCTAATGGCCCTGGCTCTCTCCTGCAACACCCTGGACACGATCCAGTAGTTAATGTGCTGTGGAGAAAGGAGGCAGCTCAGGATCAAAGGGCAGGTGCATGTGTTGTGTTAGTGAGACCCTCCCCAAACCCAGGGGGCTGAGACATTGTGTGTGGGGTGGAATATTTGATTCGTTGTCCCCAGAGCTTTAGAAGGGGGATTATGGTCCCCCCAGGACGATGCTTCTATTCTGCAGGTCACAACTTGTCATTGTCCCAATCTAGAGAGACAATGCTCGATATTGGGGCTGGTTCCATCGTCCCTGAACTCCTGATTCCTGAACAGCTCACCAGGAAGGAGACAGACCCCTCCCCACCCCCTGGCTCTCTAGTCTTTGGTTGGGTGAAGGGACTGAGTGCGAGCACAATCCCCCCAGGAATTTCAGGGCTTGTTGGAGAGAAAGGCTGATTCTCTGGGGTCCTTCTGTTTCTCTAGGAAGGAGCCAGTGCCTCTTCCCTGAGGACCATCTTCTGGATCTCAAAGGAGGGGTTCAGACTCTCATTCCCCAAGCCAGCCAGGATCCCTGTGATTAGTGCTCAACAGAACCAGGCAGAGCACTGGCTTGAAATCCCAGCTCCTTCCTCTGTCCTTCAAGGAGGAAGGGCCTGGCACTGCATTGCACTCACTGCCCTGACCGAGGATGGGCCACTGGAGACCCAGCTAGGAGGACAGACTGGAAAATAGATCTAAGAGTTAATGTAAAATTGCCCCCATCCCTCTCATCGGGCTCACCCCCAAGATGTAGTGGCGCCTGTCAGTGTCTGGGGACTCCGCCAGCAGGTTCCCCAGCATGGTGTCCAGGAGATCTGGCAAGATCCTATGCAGACCCTGCAAAGCAAGGGAAAGCCATGGGTCAGAGTTAAGGAAAGTGGGGCTACACCTACCACAGGATGGGAAGAGGGGTGTGGCGGGTTTTGAACCTTGTCAACCCCTTTGATTCAAGAGGGAGAAAGCGAGGTTAACCCTGCCTTCCTGCGTCTATGTAGGTCTTACTACCTCCCCAGTAGTCAGCGCTGTATGACCCAGTGGCCAGAGTCTCTCAACACCCTCTTCCCTGGATCGGGTAGCACAGCCCAGCCGCTAGAGTTTCTATAGTGTGTTCCTACGGCAGTGTGGCCTAATGGCCAGAATCTCTCTAAATTCTTCTCCCCTTGGGGGATAGCGTGGCCCAGCAGCCAGAGTTCATCTACCTCCTTTGGGGTGAGAGAGGGGTGTGTGAACTACATCATCCCCCAAAAGGAGGGGGAGGTAGATAACCCCAGTAGGGGAGCCTGGGCCCATTCACCTTCACCGGGCTCTGACAGTGATGGCATGATCCACCACGAGTCAGCGGGGAATCCTACCACAATACGCTGCCCTCATGGTGGTGGGAGATACCACTCCTTTCCCTTCCTTGGGTCACTTCCTACCAGTCCTCCAAACGCAGCAGTTCTTGTGGCATCAGGGTCTTCAGGATCCTCAGCACCCGATGCTCCCTGGGATTCCCATAGCTGCCAGTCTCTGGGCCCGCTTCCTGGCTCCTCAGCTCCCTCCTTCCTTGCAAACAGCTCCTGGGCTGGAGCTTCTGCAGGGCATCCTTCTTCCCGAGCTGCCAGCCCTAACTAAGCAGTTCTGCAGGCTTTTATGCTTGACTTCCGGTTGGGGCATGCCCAGCAGAGCCTCAGGGGAATGGCTTCCTCTGCCAGCAGGGAAGGGTTAACTCTTAGTCCCAGTGCGGGGCCCCATCACAAGGGGTCTCTGGGAAGCACTGGTGAGACCTCCAAACACATATCCTGACTTCTCTCATTCACATCCCACTGCAGGCAATTAAAAATGATTTGTGGCAGGTTGACAGCTGGCTCTTCAAACCATGGCTTTAGCATGATCTACCTGGACTTGGGTGGTGTCCTTCTCCATGCCCAGAGTGAAGATGGCATGCAGGGCAGCTCGAAGGAGGTGGGTCTCCAGTTCTGGCTCCAGGGCAGGTGTCATGGTGCTGGCAAGAGAGAGGAGCCACTATTAGACTGTGCAGTGCGGGGGTGGGATTGGCACCAACGCGGACGTGACAATGCAGAGAGCTAGGCAGAGGCTGGCGAGAATGGAAACTGAGGCACCGAGACAGGGAATGACAAGGCCAAGGTTTCCCAGACAAACAGTGGCAGGACAGGAATAGCGCCTGTTCCCTGCTGCCCCTCCTCTATCTGATCCTGGGAGTAAGCCTCTCCCCAAAGCCATTGCAATGTTACTGGAGTGACAAGAACAGCCCAGCCAGGAGAGAGGGAACCTTCCCACCACCACTGCCACAGAAGCCACCCTTGGGAAGTAATCTGGGAGTGGGAGGGGCAGTGACTCCCAGCCCTGGGCCTGAGCAGCACCGGGGTTAGGGGAACCACGCAGGAGGGTCTCGATACCTGAGGTTGCCCACAGCAATCAGGGAGTTAGCGAGGACGCCGCTGGGTGGAGAGTTATCAGGCAGCTCCTCAATGAGCTCATAGACTCATAGACTCATAGATCAGAAGGGACCAATCTGATCATCTAGTCTGACCTCCTGCACAAGGCAGGCCACAGAACCCCACCCATCCAATTTTATACAACCCCTATCCCAGGACCGAGTTATTGAAATCCTCAAAAATGGTTTGAAGACCTCAAGCTGCAGAGACACCACCAGCAAGCGACCCGTGCCCCACGCTGCAGGGGAAGGCGAAAAACCTCCAGGGCACCTGCCAATCCGCCCTGGAGGAAAATTCCTTCCCGACCCCAAATATGGCGATCAGCTAAACCCTGAGCATGTGGGCAAGAGTCACCAGCCAGCACCCAAGAAGGAGTTCTCCGCAGCACCTCAGTACCCATCGCATGCAACATCTCCCCGCAGACCATTGAGCAGACCTGTCTGGTGGTAATTCAAGATCAATTGCCCAAATTGACGATCCTATCATAACATCCCCTCCATATACTTATCAAGCTTTGTCTTAAAGCCAGGAAAGTCTTTTGCCCCTACTACTTCCCTCGGAAGGCTATTCCAGAACTTCACTCCCCTAATGGTCAGAAACCTTCGTCTAATTTCAAGTCTAAACTTCCTAATATCCAGTTTATACCCATTCGTCCTCGTGGCTACATTAGTACTAAACTTAAATAATTCCTCTCCCTCCCTAACGTTAACCCCCTTGATATATTTATATAGGGCGAGCATATCCCCCCTCAGCCTTCTTTTGGCCAGGCTAAACAAGCCAAGCTCTTTAAGTCTCCTTTCATAAGGCAGTTTTTCCATTCCTCGGATCATCCTCGTAGCCCGTCTCTGAACCTGTTCCAGTTTGAATTCATCCTTCTTGAACATGGGACACCAGAACTGCACACAGTATTCCAGATGGGGTCTCACCAACGCCGTATACAACGGTACTAACACCTCCTTATCCTTGCAGGAAATACCCCGCCTGATGCATCCCAAAATCGCATTTGCTTTTTTAACAGACCCAAAGGAAACAAAGCGGTCTGTAGATTCGGGCCTCACTAACACTTCCCAGTGAGGAGATTACCCAGCCAGCACCCCACACAACCTGCAGGATCCCCCGCACCTGCCTCCCGCTTCTCCGATTCCTGCCCGCTAGTGACCAATCTCAGACTTTATCTCGTTTCTTCTCCCCAATCTTCAGCTCCAGCAATCCCCACCCTCAGCTGACCCTCCAGCACCAGCCATCCCCCATCCACTGTCCTGGGGAGAGCCCTGCCCATCCCATGTCTCTGTCCTCCCTCCAGCTGCCCATCACTGTGTCTCACTCACCACAATCCTCTCCATCACAGCCACCTTGCAGCAGTGTGGCTCCAGCGAGTCCTGCCCTCTCTGCTGTGCAGCGAGACACACGGGGTGAATGGTGTGCAGAAACATGAGATGCTGGGCCTCATCCTGCATCCACCAGGACTGGGGTTAGGAGAGGGAAAGCCAGTTAGCCAGGGACCTCCCTGCCCCACCCACACCAGCTGCAGGATTCAGGCCTGAATGGGGGAGAGTGGGGACCCGCCCATTGTCCAAATCACTCACAACCCCTACACAAGCAGGGTCACGAACTGGGACAGAGCCTGGGGGTGGGGAGGTGAAGAGACCCTGGCTGGTGTGTGACAAACACCCCGGCCCCAGCTTGGGGGTTCCAGATCATGGAGGAGAAAGGTCCCCATTAGGGGTGGAGAATCATTGGGGACAAGACCCTCTGTAGGAGGTTGTGATGCTGGGGAGGGGCAGGACAATTTCGGTTCCAGCACAGCTGGAGAACATTTTTACCTTTTCTCAGCGCTGGAGGTGCTCTTGGATGTTCTTGAGAGCAGTCTCCTTTGTGGCCATGTCCACTCATTCCTCCTCCTCGTCCTCTGAGTTCCTGGGCGCCCCTGCACCAGGGAGAGAAGGGGACAGGGTGACACCTGCTGCCACTCGGGGGAAGAACAGGGACATGGTGGGGCAATGTGCCCCCTTCCCACCTCTGGGACCTAGGGCAGATTGGGCCAAACACTCTCGCCACTCAATGATGCTTTCAGCCCCCAATTCCTTCAGGAGCCTATAGCAAAGAGACCCCCACACACAATGTCCTGGACTCCCTGGGAGGTGCCTGCCCCCCCCAACCTGCAACTGGAGCACCAAGGACCAAAGTGGCAGCATCTAGTGTCAGTGGGGTTCATGTGGCTCAGGACAGACACCTGGGCTGGGGACCTGCTCCCATAGCACTGGTCGAGTGCCTTGGCCATAATGTTCATAGCCCCCTCCTCACCCCTCCCTGAGCCCAGTCTGGCCCCTCACCTGGAGCAAAGCAGCAGCGCCCATTGGCCTCACTGCTGCCTGAGTTCCAGGCACTGCTGCTGTCCCATGGGGAGTGGGCAGAGCTGCTGGTGCTGGGATAGGGATCCTCCACCTCCTGCCCTGGGGAGCCTAGAAGGTCCTCAGTGACCGGGCAGGGCGATGCCTCCTGCTGGAATCAGGTCTGGGCTCCTGGGACCAGTGCTATGCACACAACAAGACCCAGAGCCACCCTGCCCGGCTCCCCTCCTGGGGTGGGTCCTGCCTGCCCAGTCGCATCCTGGGCCAGCTCCATTTTAGCCTGGCCAGTACCTCTCGTGCCTCGGTGCCTACACCAGGAGCAAGTTTCCTCTGCCAGAAGGCTGGGCACTTCCACCTCCTGGCCTGGCCAGGAGCTCCTGGGGAAGATGGCAGCTGCTTCCCTCAGGCTCTGGGGCCACCTGCAGAGCCTTCTTCCTGAACATCCTCAGGAGCCTGGCCATCCTGGAACCGAGCAGGGAGCAGGCATGAGTCTGGGGTCAAGGCAGCCTCTCACTAAAAGACGAGGAAGGCTGTCTTCCAGGAGAGGTACAGCAACGAGTAGGTGGCTAGTGGTTCGAAGGGAGCACCCATAAGCTTGGCGAGAACGAGATTGAGGTCTCAGGTCGGGGCAGGACGTCAAACCTGCGGGTACAAATGTTCCAAGCCCTTGAGGAACCTTGAAACCATAGGGTGAGAGAAGACTGAGCGTCCGTTCTCCCCTGGGTGGAAGGCGGAGATGGCTGCCAGATGCTCTTTTATGGATGAAACCGCTAGGCTGTGTTGTTTCAAGGACCAGAAGTAGTCCAGGACTGTAGGGACTGGTATCTGCATGGGGACAGCGTTACATTGAGTGCACCAGCAAGAGAAACGCTTCCACTTGGCCAGGTATGTCAGCCTAGTGGAAGGCTTCCTACTGCTTAAGAGTACCTGTTGCACCGAGGCAGAGCAGCATAACTCAGACTGGCTTAACCACGCAGCAACCGTGCTGTGAGGTGAAGAGTCTGTAGGTCTGGATGGTGAAGTCTGCCGTAGTCCTGAGTTATGAGATCCGGGCTTGGTGGTATGCCCAAGGTGATATGTTGAAGGTGTCCAGAAAGACCACTGATGGGCCCCTTGCTCGTGGCCTTGGCTCTCCGGAAACGTATGGCTGGGCAGGTCCGAGTCGCTGTCCTGTGCTTAGGAAGTGCTACCAGCATGAGAGCATGGCCAAGGTGGTGCTGAGGGACCCTGTCTCTGGCTGGTTGTTCCCGGGACAGCACCAGGGAGCAGTACCGGGATCTGTAACGGTACCGTGAGCGAGACCGGGACCTACAACCGTATCGGTGCTGGGAGGTCGACCGGGATCTCGATGCCCTTCACCTAGAATGGCTGTGAGATGAGCGGTGCTGTGAAAGGTGCCGGGAGCCGGATCGGTACCAGGTGTACCGGGCAGGCAAACGGGAGGCTGAGCGGTGCCGGGAGTGCAACGGGTACTGCGATGAAGAGCGGTGCCAGGACTGCGAGCAGCATCGGGACCGGGATCGGCAGCATGACCAAGATCGTTGGTGGGACCGAGATCTTGAACGATGTCTCTCGGCGGCTCCCATGGAGGGCAGCCTCAGCAAGGCAGGCTTGCCAATAGAATGGATGACCTGCACTGGCGGTGCCAGGGGTTGAGGCAGCGCGGTCTCCTTCATCATTATCAACTCCCGTGCCATGGAGAAGGTCTCTGGCATGGATGGGAGAGCGAGCTCGATTACGGCGTGAGCCGGGGAGCTTTCGGACACCAGACTCAACGGCCCTTGTGGAACCGGAATCATTGGTGTCGCAGTCAGTGGTGCCGCAGCAGATATCGGTGCCAGGCGATCCATCTTAGACCTGTGCTTCTTCTGCGGTGCGGATGATACCGAGGCCGCTGGAGCCTTGTGTTGCTTCCTGGGCCGTGGGCACAGGGAGTGGTGCCGAGCTGACAGTGCCAGGGAGGGTCGGTGCCGGGGCTCCTTAACGGCACTGGAGCGATCTGGAGCTGAAGGAGCGCTCCTTACAGATGCAGATTGTTCAGCGCTCAGTACCGACGTTGCTGGACTAAGTGCCGCCTCCATGAGGAGCTCTTTCAGGCGAAAGTCCCGCTCCTTCTTCGTCCTCGGCTTAAAGGCTTTACAGATGGGGCACTTGTCAGGAAGGTGGGATTCCCCAAGGAACTTGAGGCAGGAGTTGTGGAGATCCCCTGTTGGCATCAGCTTTTGGCAGGCCGAGCACGGTTTGAATCCCGGTGACCTGGGCATGAGCCCCATACCAGGGGAGGGAAGGGGCTAATCCTCGGTCCCCCGTCAACTATATACATGAACTATATATACACAAACAACTAAGACTAACTATAACTGTAAAAACTCGAACTATATACACAACTATCAGTAAAGAACTATGAATAAGCTAGGGAAGTGGAGATCAACTAAGCTGCACGCCACAGTTCCAATGACCGTCATGGGTGGTAAGAAGGAACTGAAAGGCTGCTGGGTCTGCAAGGGTATATAACCAGCGCCGTGACGGCGCCACTCCAGGGGGCGACCCAGCCCACCCACCGAGTGTTGCTAGGGTAAAAATCTTCCGAGGTGCGCGCACACCTTATTGGAATCGATATGAGCAAGCACTCGAAGAAGAATGGGCCTTTTTGTTCCCTCCCCATCCCTGCCCCGGTCAGAGCAGCTCCTCCTCCTCCCCCCACAGGGGTGCAGGGAGTGCAAGCTACACACACGGGCAGGAGTTTATTGGCTGATCTGCTCCCAACATTCCCCTTTGTCATCCCTGGTGAGGCAACCGGCAGAGCGCCCCCTGTGGCTTGCCGCTCCAGTCATGCGCTTGTCATGCTGGTGCCTGGAGCCATCCCGGCTGGGACCCCAATTCTTGAGTCATTTCCAAACACACCGGAGATGGTTCTGGAGAAGACCCTCCCCGGTCTGAGAGCGAGGGGCTCCTGGGGGCGGTTTGCAAATCGAGTCTCCTTTAGGAGAGAATCTCTCACCCTCTTTCTGCCTCTCCCCAGACAGACAGGGGACGCCACAGAGGAACCCTAATGCCACTCACTTGCTCTAGGTGATGGAGCGATGGATGGCTGATGTTCACGGTCACCAGCTGTCCCTCGCCCTCCTCCTCCCTCTCCAAGCCCAAGGCAGGCTGGAGAGGGTGGTGACCTGAGGAATTACCCTGCCCAGCCAGTGGGCAGGGTGATGACACTGGGTGATCGACTGGCTGTGAAAACAAGAGTCTGTCTTATTGTCAAGGGATGGGGAAACTCAGCCAGCAGCAGGGAGTGCAGAACACTGCCCTAGTGCGGGGGTGACAGCGCTTCCCAGCTCCTGACATCCCAGCACTTTGCACACCTTCCTGGAGCATCCCAACCCCCCTGAGCTGTAGGGACTTGACGCCAACAATACTGATGAGAAACAGGCCTGGAGAGGGAAACAACTGGCTCAGTGTTGGGATAATTAAAAGTAAGAAATACAAAATGGAGTCTGTGACATGTGACTTCAGGATTCAATCCTTGTTTACCTCAGGGACACTGACTCAGAACTAGCCCCAACTGATTAGAACTGGATTTTCCCACCTTTGGGCTCCAGACATTCCATCTGTTTTCCCGCCCAAATCCCTGAAGGTTCTATTACCTCAGATTTGCCTCAGACTTGTTTGGCATTGCCATTTTGGAACAGTCCATTTTTTCCTGCCTTGACATCTAAAAGGACTGACTCTGTGCGAATGAGGCTGCTTTCCATCTGAGCGGCAACCTGTGCATGGTACAGGTCTCATCGTGCTTCCGACCATATCGATGAAAGTGACACCTATCCCAAAGACACTGGAGAAGACCTTCAACACCTACCTTATCCTGCTGCTCCATCTCCAGAGGGCTTCTCTTCCATGGAGATCACCATTCATCCATTGGACTCCTCAGAGTTCCTCCTTGACAGCTTTCCACTAGCCTGATAGTAGAGGTCCTGAGCATTGCCACCGCACACAACCCAGCACCTAGACGATATTTTGTTATAGGGTATTTGACCAAGGGAGGGATTTATCTGGGTCTGGGCTTCATGCCCCACTGAAGTCACTGTCACTATTATATTGTCATTGGTTCTAGTACAACCAGGCCCTCATGTCCGGTCCCCCTGCTTTTGACAGGGAATGTGCATTTCCCTAGTTTGCTTGTGAGACTGTCCTATGGGACTGTGTAAAAAGCCTTATTAACACCAAAATAGATCACGTCTACTGTTTACCCACCTCCACTAGGCCCGTAACCCTGTCAAAGGAGGAAATAGGATTGGTTTGGAATGATTTGTTCTTGACAAATTCATGCTCACTAGTCCTAAGAACCAAATTATTCTGTAGGTGCTGACAAACTGATTGTTTAATAATCTGTTCCAGTATCTTTCCAGGTATGGAAGTGAGGCTAGCTAGTCTGTAAGTCCCAGGGTTCTCTTTGTTCCCCTTTTAAAGATAGGTCCTGTCTTGTTAATGGATTGGAAGATGTTCTTTTTTGGGATCTCAGACGAGAACTGGGGCTCAGCACCTGGTTTGTTAAGGCCACAAGAATGGAGGCAGGCACCTCTTCTCTCCTGTTGGCAAAGAACCCCAGGTACCTAAAAGAGTGGGACTCACATCACTGAATGGGCTTTTTAAAAGACAACCATTTCTTGTTTCCGCACACTAGACATTTTAGCAAAGATTAGAATTTCTTGGTGCTAAACATTGTGAAACTCCCCTTTCTCCTTCACAAAGGGCTTTTATGCCCCTTATCTCATCCAGGCTCACGACTGCCCAGAGTTTGAGAATTGTCCCTGTTCCCATTGGACAGATGGGGAGCCTGAGGTACAGAGAAGGGAAGTGACCTACCCAAGAGCCTACACGGCAAAGCGGTGCCAGAGCGAGAAAGAGAAGCTACCAGTCCTGACTCCTGTTCTAAAAGACAACACACCCCACAGAGGCAGGAATTGAGATGATAGGGAAATGTCATTGAAACTATTTCTGTCAGAAAATCCCATTCAGCCTAAACCAGTTTGTTTCTTGAAATTATAACAAGTGGGATGAAAATTCTTTGCAAAAATATTTTGTTGCAAAACAAAAGCATCTCCTGTTCGTCACAGTGTGCTAAACTGTCTCGTCGCACACAAAGAGGAGACACTTAGATCTAGAAAATTAGATAAGATGCTTCAGTCTGAGCTAAGTAGATGCTGCTCTTAACCATTTCAAAGTAATAAAATACAAATAAAATCAAATATTGCAGCTATTCTATTATGTCATAATCTGATCTGAGTAAACGGGATAGGACACCTCATATTATGCACTGCTCCTAGTGACTCTCCAGTGGATCCCCATCCTCCACCCATGGGGAGGTAGGTAGGAGCGGATTGTTATCCCTACTTGAAAGAGGGAGAAGCTAAGCCTGAAAAAGGAGAATTGATTAGTCTTAGGTCATCACACAGCCAGTCAGTGGCAGAGTTGGGAGTAGGACCCAAGAGTCCTGACTTTCAAACTAACCATCACATATTGAATTTCATACACTGAATGACCCTATTGAAGTGCTCTCAAATGAGCTCCAGACCAACAACAGTTCATAGTAATTATTCAGCAAGTATTTTAGGAGAACTGGAATGCTGGAGAGAATCATGAACTGCTCACAGACAATTAATGCAGAGAAGCAGCAAAATTCGTCAAACATATGACTGGTTATGACTTATTAACTTGGCCTTAAAAGAGAACAAAAAGGACCTGAATCTCCTCCCTGTCAATAACCCCCTGATCAGCCAATCAGGGTAGATACTGAGGGGCAGGAGAATGGCCGAGGTCACCAGTGGGGATCACTATCAGAACACGATCTCAGCCCCACCTTTTTGGGTGGGCCTCCCTCACTTCCCTTAACAGACACAAACAGACACATACCTCTCCTGGTGGTGGGAGGGGAACAGGGGAAAGGACAAAAGAAGCAAGAGAAGAAGAGAAAGGAGGGAGCGATGGAGGAAAAGGTAAAACAAAAAGGACAAACCCTAATGTCCACAGTGATTCTAAGAGACAGAATCCTAGGTGGGGAGTAAAATTCTGCAACCTTAAGCTAGTGTTTTCCACCCCTAGAATTCAGCTGGCACCAGATGCATCAAACTGAACAGGTTCCAAACCTCTAGGAGCCTCTTACCTTCTAAACAGGGACGTCTGTTTTCTAGTAAAATCACTAAAAGGAAAGGAGACATTCAAAACAGGTTCTCCTCACACTCATGTACATGAACCCTAATACTCTCTCAGTCCTCAAAGAGAGACCTCGAGAAGGAGACTTGCTGAAGCAAAGTCACAGGGGTCTCCGAGGTTTCCCTGGCCCCGTGCCCCTGTACTGCCTGGCTGATGTCAGCATCTCGTTGTGAGGTCACCTCTTCCCCAACATCTTTGACCAATAGGTTGAGATCCTGCAAAAGGCCTTTGTGATGTCACTCTCACAGCCACCCCCAACGGTGACCAGACATCCCGATTTTATAGGGACAGTCCCAATATTGAGGGCTTTTTCTTATATATGCTCCTATTACCCCCCACTCCCTGTTCCAATTTTTCACACTTGCCATCTGGTCAGCCTGCCCACACCTCCCCTGAAGTGCTAATGTCCTGCCGCTGGCCAGACTTTTTCAAGCTTTGAGCTACTCCCTGTAGATCACTCCACTCAATGAGCGTTCACTCTAGGAAGCAAGCTGGCTAGACAGTAAAACATCAGAGGCTGCTCCCAATGCTACACTCAGTTTTTCCAAAATTAGTACACTTTATAGCCAGAAGAGACCTTTAGAGCATCTACACTAATCCCCTGCATATCACAGGCTTCCTGTATAGCACAATAGCTACTTTTGGGGCAAACACATTCCAGAAAGGCATCTAGTCTTCATTAAATGACATCAAGAGATGGAGAATCCACCACTTTCCCTTTTAGTGAGTGCCCGGGGGCTCCATTTCCCCTTCCACTAGCTCCCCATTTACAGTGAGCCAGAGCAGTACCTGCAGCAGGGAGTGGAGGAGCTTAGCCAGGGAAGGTGGTTTAGCGGGTGGGGCGGGGGGGGGGCAGGAGGGATTCTGGCAGCAGTGAAGTGGGTTGCAAAGAGGTTGAGCTCTTGCCTCAGGTCATCCCACACACTAATGCTGAAGCCACAAGATGGCAGCCCTGGTGAATGGGGCAGATCAGCAGCCCCTGCTGACTGAATCCTCCTCTTCTCTCTATGTGGTGGCTTGGTTGACATGGACACTAGGCCACTGGGAACTGGGTGAGGCCCTGTGGGACAGGATAGGCTCGCAGAGGGCTCACTTAGGGGATTCGTCTGCTCTTTCCAAGAGCGAAAGCAACGTGCCCTAAGAACATAAGTCCGTGAGGAGGTAAAGCTTCTCATTAATTAGCCTTGCTAAAGAGCTGCGTTGGAGCTGCTCTGGGGACAAGCTGGTTTCCTCATGCTCATGGAGATTAATTCATCTCCCTTCCCAGTAGCATCTGCTCTCACTCTCATTCCCCACCAGGCTCCTTGCTGCCAGGCCAGCGAATGGCGATAGGATGGCAATGAGGCCTGGGTACCGCCCCAATCTCCTGAGTCTAATGCAGCTGCTTACCTTGTCCTCCATCAGCTGCTGGGCTTCCTCCAGGAGGAAGTAGGCGAGGAGCAGCCCAGCCTGGCTGACATGCAGCAGGGGGTCATGGATGGCCAGCACTGCCCTCCATCCGGAGGAAAAATCTTCTTTGCCCCTCCGAGAAGAACTTGCTGAAGACCTAAAACCAACAGTGAGGCATTAGCAGATTGCCCAAGGCCAGGCTCCAAATCCTGGGGCTAGAGCGACAGGGATTGAGATGGTAGGGAAATGTCATTGAAACCATTTCTGTCAGAAAATCCCATTCAGCCTAAGCCAGTTTGTTTCTTGTTTCACTGGTTGCAGTGCTTGTGTCCTTCCAATCCCATTGGTGGATGCACAGGGGGCAGAGTCCTCGCTGCATGTCTGGCCCAACAGAATTGCAGGGGAGGGGTGTAGAACAGAGAAAGAGACAGACAGAGACTCCACCTCAGGCCAGGGTCAGTCTGAGAGAAATTGGCTGGGGTCCCAGTCTCCCTCTTCGATCGGGTGCAATTTCCCAGCTGGGTTCCTTATCCCTCTGGTGCAACAGCAGCTGGTAGAGCCGGTAAACCCTCTCCCTTGGCCTGCTGGCTGAGGTCCTTGCCAGGGTCACTGATGAACAGAGCCAGCTGTGCCACATGGTGACCTGGCCTGGGGAATTCTGCTGAGTTCTATTGGAAGAGAGAGGGAGAGAGGACTCCATCAGCATTTTCCTGTCAGCTCCCAGTTCCCCCCTGGGCCAGGGCTCTCTTTTTCCCCTCAGTCGCTCTGCAGGAGATGCTAGAGGATAGAAGCTAAAGCTAGATCCTTAATTTCCTCTGCCCCCAAGGGAGCCTGGAGAACAGGGATGTGGGCAGGGCCCCCCAGGAGGACTTGCTTCCCCAGCTGCTCCAGGATGACAGGAACGTATGAACCTGGAGCATGATACCCTTAAAAGCCCAATCACCATTTAACCAGAACAACATGACTCAAGCCAAGCTCATTCCCTGCTTTGCCTCTGCCTCCCCAAGAGGAACACTCCTAACCCACAGCCCCTGCAGCAGCAGATCCTGTAGCCAGTTGGAGCCAGCCTGCCTATGCCTGGAGTCAAGAAGCTGGGGTCAGAGGTCACTTACGTGAAACTCAGGGAGGATGATGGTGAATCTGAGCAGGACCATGCTGCTCCTAATGGCCCTGGCTCTCTCCTGTGACACCCTGGACACGATCTAGTAGTTAATGTGCTGTGGGAAAAGGAGGCAGCTCAGGATCAATGGGCAGGTGCACGTGTTGTGCAAATGACACATACCCCTCCCCAACCTCCAGGGGGCTGAGACAGTGTGCACAGAGTGGAATATCTGATTCATTGATTGCTGAGCTTTAGAAGGGGATAATGGCCCCCAGGATGATGCTTCTATTCTGCAGGTCACAACTTGTCATTGTCTCTCTAAAGGGGAACAGTGTTCGGTGTCGGGGCTAGTCCCATCTTCCCTGAACTGGAGACCCAGCTAGGAGGACAGAGTGGAAAATGGATCTAAGAGTTAAGGTAAAATTGCCTCCATCCCTCTCATTGGGCTCACTCCCAAGATGTAGTGGAGCCAGTCGGTGTCTCGGGGCTCTGCAAGCAGGTTCCCCAGAGTGGCATCCAGGAGGTCTGGCAAGACCCTATGCAGATCCTTCAAAGCAAGGGAGAGCCATGGGTCAGAGTTAGGGAAAGTGGGGCTACATCTGCCACAGGATGGGAAGATGGGTCTCTGGGAAGCACTGGTGGGACCCCCAAACACATATCCTGGCCTTTCTCATTCACATCCCACTTCAGGCAATTAGCCAGGATTCATGGCAGGATGACAGCTGGTTCTTCAATCCATGACTTTAGCATGATCTACCTGGACTTGGGTGGTGTCCTTCTGGGTGCTCAGGGTGAAGACGGCAGCTCGAAGGAGGTGGGTCTCTAGCTCTGGCTCAAGGGCAGGTGTCAGGGTGCTGGCAAGAGAGAGGAGCCGGTATAGGACTGTGCAGCGTGGGGCTGGGACTGGCACCAACACAGTTGTGAAACTGCAGAGAACTAGGCAGAGGCTGGCAAGAATGGAAACTGAGGCACCGAGCCAGGTAATGACAAGGCCAAGGTTTCCCAGACAGACAGTGGCAGGACAGGAATAGCACCTGTTCCCTGGACCCTGCTGCCCCTCCTCTATCTGATCCTGGGAGTGAGCCTCTCCCCAAAGCCATTGCAATGTTACTGGAGCGAAAAGAACAGCCCAGCCAGGAGAGAGGGAACCTTCCCACCACCTCTGCCACAGGAGCCACCCTTGGGACATGACCTGGGAGCGGGAGGGGCAGTGACTCCCAGCCGTGGGCCTCAGCAGCACCGGGGTTAGGGCAACCGGGCGAGAGGGTCTCGGTACCTGAGGTTGCCCACATCAATCAGGGAGTTAGCGAGGATGCCGCTGGATGAAGTGTTATCAGGCATCTCCTCAATGAGCTCCTGTGAGATCCAAAGGAGACAAAGGATTGAGTGAGATTCGGGCCTCACTGACACTTCCCAATGAGGAGATTACCCAACCAGCGCCCCACACAGCCAGCAGGATGAGAAATTTACTCACCTTGCAGTAACTGAGGTTCTTTGAGATGTGTGTCCCTGTGGGTGCTACACTCTAGGTGACGGTGCATCCCGGTGCTGTTGATCGGAGATTTTTGGTAGCAGTGCCTGGTTGGGGCGCACGCACTCATTTGGTATCTCCCGTCTCGTTGGAATCTTCCTGAGTTCCTGCAACCCACACCCTCCTCAGTTCCTTCTCTACTGTGGAGAATCATACTAGTACTCCAAAGTAGAGGGGAGGAGGGCAGGGAGTGGAGCACCCACAGGGACACACATCTCGAAGAACCTCAGTTACTGCAAGATGAGTATCTTTCTCTTCTTCTTCGAGTGCCGTCCCTATGGGTGCTCCACTCTAGGTGAATGAAAGGCAGTACCTACTATGGTTGGTGGGACTTTGGAGATGCATCAGTGAGTACTGTAGATAGTACTGTATGGCCTACCATGGTGTCTGCTGTGGTGTCTTGCCTGAGAGCATAGTGTTTTGCAAATGTGTGTTCAGATGACCATGTAGCCGCTTTGCACATGTCAGGAATGGGAAAGTTGTGTAGGAAGGCAACAGATGTCGACATGGCTCAAGTGGAATGAGTTCTAATGCCTTCGGGTGGTTGAAGATTTTTCACACGGTAACAGGATCTGATACAGTCAGAGATCCACTTGGATAGGCGTTGTTTAGAGACAGCCGTGCCTTTCGATCTTTCAGCAATGGAAACAGTCGTGGAGACTTGCAAAATGCTTTAGTCCTGTCTAAGTAAAAGGCGATTTCTCGCCTGACATCGAGAGTATGCAGGGTTGCCTGTTGCGGAGTCTTGTGAGATTTGCGATAGAAAGTAGGAAAATATATAGGTTGATTGAGGTGGAAGGTTGATACCACCTTAGGAAGAAATTTAGGATGTGGTCTCAAAGTGACTTTGTCTTTGGAGAAGATTGTGTAGGGAGGGTGGGCCATCAGGGCGCTCATTTCACCAACTCTCCTTGCCGATGTTATGGCAACTAAGAAAGCCACTTTCATGGACATATGGAGATGAGAGGAGGTAGCCAACAGCTCAAATGGAGGTTTCATGAGAGCATGAAGAACGAAGTTAAGATTCCATGTAGCCGCTGTTAGGTAAATTTCAGGGTAGAGATTTTGCAGGCCCATGAGAAAGCGTTTTATGGTGAAGTGGGTGAAGAGTGAATATCTATCTAATAGGTCATGGAAGGTGGTAAGCGCCGCCAGGTGCACTTTGATGGAGCTGAGCGAAAGTCCATTCTGTTTTAGTTTCAGGAGGTAGTTTAGAATGTTAGGGAGGGTCACGTTATTGGGTGCTAAGTGATTATGTGAGCACCAGAGAGCGAAACGCTTCCACTTCTGCAGGTAGGTTTTACGAGTGGAGTCTTTCGTACTGTGCAGGAGGACTGTAAACGGGCGTCACTCACCCCCGTGGCGCCTCCTGCTGGTCACTTTGGGAATTAGCACCTTCAGCACTCAGGGCGCCCTCTGCAGGCCGGTGATCCACCTTGTTTCCTGCTGCTACAGGCCCCGTGTCCCTCCCTGGACCCCAGTGCCCCTTTTATGTGGGGTTCTGCCCCCTGGCAGCAACCCCTTTTCTTCAGGGGTTTCCCTTCCCTGGGAACCCCCCCACCCTCTATCCCCGCTTTGCTTCAGTGTAGCTACTGCCAGTCATTGTCTAGCCCTACGCCCTGGGGCAGACTGCAGTATCAGCCACTCATCATCAGCAAAGGGGTTTGAACCTGCTGCCTTGGCCTACCCCTGGTTTGCACCCTACAACCCCAGTGCCTCCTGGCCTAATTCTAGGCCGCAGCCTGGGGCTTTCCAGGCAGGAACTCCCCAGCTCCTCTGCCTTTCCCCAGCACTGCTTTTACTCTAGGTACCTTGTCAGTTCTATGCAGCCAGGCCCTATGCAGCCAGAACCCTCTACAGGCTTCCCTGGCCTTCTTATTAGGCCCTGTCACTCAGTTTGGGGCATGGCCCCCAGCGGCAGCCACTTCCCCAGTCAGCCCAGCCTAAAAGGCTGCTTTCTCCAGCCCCAGCCCCTTTCCCAGGCTGTTTTTAACCCCTTCAGGGCAGGAGCAGAGATCCACGCTGCTACACACCCCCTACCTCAAGAACCCCTCCACCGGGGGGAGCGGGAGTGTTGTTTTACCGGTCCAGCTTTCCCCTCAGCTGGGCCCGCAGAGAATCCCTCTCCTGCCGCAGGCTCTCCAGTGTTTGGAGCAGCCTGCTTGCCTCTTCCTCAGTCTAGGTCCCCCCCATAGACCTCTTTGGTCCTATGTGGGTTTCCACTTCTGTTTGGGTTCCCACATCGGCCCTCCTGGCCCTTGTGTGGGTTCCCTGGTTAAGGTGGGGCCTTTCTGCCCCAGCCCCCTTCCCTCTGGGGGCCTCAGCCTTCACCACCCCTTCCCTGGGGCTGGTCTCAGACCGAGCCTTCATCTCAGGCACTCCCCCTTTCTGTCTCAGGGGGCAATGCCTCTTGATGTGGACCTTGGTGTGGCAGTGGAAGCACCCTGGGCGCCTTCCCCCTGCCACGGCCCTATCACAGCCCGTTTGGGCCCTAGCCCTTCCTTCAGGGCTGGCCCGGGCCTTGGGAGCTCCGTGAAGGCACTCCTTCTTTAGGTGTCCCTGCTCCCCACAAGCCTAACAAGTTTGGATCCCCCCGTTAACTTCACAGGGGGCACTGAAGTCCATCCACCATGTTCTGGGCGGAGCCTCTCCACTCCAGTCCAGTAGGGGCATTCCCTTCTGAAGTGTCCCACTCGCCCACAGGCAAAACAGTCTTTAGGCCTTGGCACTGGCTGCCAGCCCAAGGTGCCTGGCCCCTGTTGAGGTCCATGTGCCCTCCTCCGCAGCAACTGAAGCAGCCACGCTTGCTGTTCGGCGAGCTGGGCCACATAGGCTTTCCAATAACAGTCTCTCTTCATTTTTCTCCACCGTCTCAAAGTCCAGGCAATAGTCCCACAGTCCTTGCCCTGGCCCCTTGTATCAGGGGCAGACCGCTATGCCTGCATTCTCCACCACATGTAAACGGGCGTCACTCACCCCCGCGGCACCTCCTGCTGGTCACTTTGGGAATTAGCACCTTCAGCACTCAGGGCGCCCTCTGCAGGCCGGTGATCCGCCTTGTTTCCTGCTGCTACAGGCCCCATGTCCCTCCCTGGACCCCAGTGCCCCTTTTACATGGGGTTCTGCCCCCTGGCAGCAACCCCTTTTCCTTAGGGGTTTCCCCTCCCTGGGAACCCCCCACCCTCTATCCCCACTTTGCTTCAGTGTAGGCTACTGCCAGTCATTGTCTAGCCCCACACCCTGGGGCAGACTGCAGTATCAGCCACTCATCATCAGCAAAGGGGTTTGGACCTGCTGCCTTGGCCTGCCCCTGGGTTGCACCCTACAACCCCAGTGCCTCCTGGCCTAATTCTAGGCCGCAGCCTGGGGCTTTCCAGGCAGGGGCTCCCCAGCTCCTCTGCCTTTCCCCAGCACTGCTTTTACTCTAGGTGCCTTGTCAGTTCTATGCAGCCAGGCCCTTCTCCCTCTACAGGCAGAGGAAGACTGTCTGCCCTTGGCTTCCCTGGCCTTCTTATTAGGCCCTGTCGCTCAGTTTGGGGCGTGGCCCCCAGCGGCAGCCACTTCCCCAATTAGCCCAGCCTAAAAGGCTGCTTTCTCCAGCTCCAGCCCCAGCCCCTTTCCCGGGCTGTTTTTAACCCCTTCAGGGCAGGAGCAGAGATCCGCTCTGCTACAAGGACATACTGGACTTGCTCAGAACAGGCTAGTTCATGGGTTTGGAACCATGAAGGAACCAGGCTGTGAGGTGGAGCTTTTGGAGCTGGGGGTGAAGAACCAGTCCATTGTCCTGGGAAAGGAGGTCTGGCCTGTTGGGGAGAGCCCGTGGATGACGAGAGGACATGCGGAGTAGGTAGGGATACCACGTCTGTCTTGGCCAAGCTGGAGCAATAAGGATGACCTGGGCCTTGTCATCCGCAATCTTCCAAAGAACCCTGTGTAACGGAGGGATTGGTGGGAAGGCATACAGGAAGTAGTTGCTCCATGGGATGAGGAATGCATCTCCTAGGGATGCTGTCCCGAGTCCCACTCTGGAGCAAAACGGGGCATTTTCAGTTGTGGGTTGTGGCAAAGAGATCTATTGATGGGGTGCCCCAGAGGGAGAAGAGCTGTTGGAGTATTGCGGGATGCAGTTCCCGTTCGTGTTCTGTTGAGAAGTGCCTGCTGAGTGCGTTGGCAGTAGAGTTGTGGCAGCCTGGTAGGTAGGAAGCGATGATTTGTATTCGATGTCGTATGCACCAATTCCATAGTCGAATGGCTTCAGTGCAAATGGAATGTGATTGGGCTCCCCCTTGTCTGTTTATGTAGTACATACATGCTATGTTGTCTGTTAAGACCTGCAGATATTTGTTCTTTATGAGGGGAAGAAAGTGAAGGCATGCTCGCCTCACTGCTCTGACCTCTAAGAGATTTATGAGGAGGTGCGTCTCTGATGCGGACCACCGGCCTTGTGACCTGTTTCCCCCTAGATGCGCTCCCCAGCCGATTAGGGAAACGTCCGTGGTGAGCATGAGCATTGGGGATCGTTGCTGGAAGGAAACCCCTGTGAAGAGGTTTTCTGGACTTGTCCACCACTGTAGGGAAGCGATAACATTGGGAGGAGGAGTTAGCAGCATCCCTAAGGTGTGTCTGTTGGGTTTGAAACTGGAGTTGAGCCAGCCCTGGAGACATCTCATGTGTAGCCTGGCGTGCTGAACCACGAAGGTGGTGGCTGCCATGTGACCGAGGAGCTGTAGGCAGATTCTTGCTTGTGTCCTGGGATGAATGGAGAGTGTGCGTATGGGCTGCGTGATAGCGAGGAATCTGATATAGGAGCGAGGCCCTGCTCCTGATTGAGTCAAGATGAGCTCCGATGAACTCGATCTGTTGTGTAGGTGTCAGGGTAGATTTTTGGATGTTTATTTGGAGGCCTAGGCTGTGAAAGAGGAAGACGGCGAAACGGGTAGCTTGAAGTATCTCACCATAGGAGTCGCCCTTGATGAGGCAATCATCCAGGTAAGGGAACAGTGTGACCCTATGTTTGCGGAGGTGAGCCACAACCACGGCTAGAGTCTTGGAAAAAACTCTTGGTGCTGTGGAGAGTCCAAAAGGAAGAGCTCTGTATTGAAAATGGTCGTGACTGATTGTGAATCGTAGGAAGCGTCTGTGAGCTGGATGAATTGATATATGAAAATAAGCATCCTGTAGGTCAAGGGCTGTGAACCAGTCCCCTTGATCCAGTGCAGGTATTATTGTGCCCAGTGTAGCCTCACAAATTTGTATCCTTTCAGGCCTGCACAACTCGTAAAGCAGCGCGGGCCACATTACTCCAAAGAAAACAGCAGAGGGCCGAAACCCCCAGCTCCACGGGAACACCGCCACCCCCCCCCAGGACTTCCCGGCCCCATGGAAACACCCCATCCCAGCACAGCCTAGCCCTGCAGAAACAATCCCTCCTTCCCCAGCATGGCCCCACTAAAATAGCTGTGGACCAAAAAGGAAGGTTGGGGGTGGGGAGGTGATACTTAATTTTAAATTAACCAGGGGCTCCCAGCTGAAGAGGTGACTGGGAGCTGTCAGGGGCAAATTAAAGGGCCGGGGGCTCCGGCAGCTGGGGGAACGAGGAGCTTTGCGGGGCTGGGGCAGGGATTTAAAGAGCCCAGAGCTCCTGCCAGCAGCCCAGAGCCCTATGAATCCCGGCTGCGGCTGAGATTTAAACGGCTCTGGGCTCTCCGCGGCTGTGGGCAGATCAGAGCCTTTTGAATCCCGGCTGCAGCTGAGATTTAAACGGCTCTGGGCTCCCCGTGGCTGTGGGCAGATCAGAGCCTTTTGAATCCCGGCCACGGCTGAGATTTAAAGGGGTCTGGGCTCCCTGCGGTTGTGGGCAGCTCAGAGCCTTTTGAATCCCTGCTGCGCCTGAGACTTAAAGGGCTCTAGGCTCCCCACCGCTGCGGGCAGCCCAGAGCCCTATGAATCCCGGCTGCGGCTGAGATTTAAAGGGCTCTGGGCTACAAGCCGCTGCGGGCAGTTCAGAGCCCTTTGAATCCAGGCCGCAGCTGGGGTTTAAAGGGCTCTGGGCTCCCCGAGGCTGCGGGCAGCTCATGGCCTTTTGAATCCCAGCCACGGCTGGGATTTAAAGGGCTCTAGGCTCCCCGCCGCAGCCAGCAGCCCAGAGCCTTTTAAATCCCGGCCGCTACTGAGATTTAAAGAGCTCTAACCCACAGCCCCTGCAGCAGCAGATCCTACAGCCAGTTGGAGCCAGCCCACCTACGCCTGGAGTCAGGAAGCTGGGGTCAGAGGTCACTTACGTGAAACTCAGGGAGGGTGATGGTGAATCTGAGCAGGGCCGTGCTGCTCCTAATGGCCCTGGCTCTCTCCTGTGACACCCTCGACATGATCCAGTAGTTAATGTGCTGTGGGAAAAGGAGGCAGCTCAGGATCAATGGGCAGGTGCACGTGTTGTGCAAATGACACACACCCCTTCCCAACCTCCAGGGGGCTGAGACAGTGTGCGCAGGGTGGAATATCTGATTCATTGATCGCAGAGCTTTAGAAGGGGATTGTGGCCCCCAGGACGATGCTTCTATTCTGCAGATCACAACTTGTCATTGTCTCTCTAGACTGGAACAGTGTTTGGTGTCGGTGCTGGTCCCATCCTCCCTGAACTCCTGATTCCTGAACAACTCAGCAGGAAGGAGACAGACCCTTCCCTCCTTCCTGGTTCTCAAGTCCTTGGTTGGGTGAAGAGACTGAGTGTGAGCACAATCCCCCCAGGAATCTCAGAGCCCTTCAGAGAGAAGAGCTGATTCTCTGGGGTCCTTCTGTTTCTCTAGGAAGGAGCCTGTGGCTCTTCTCTGAGGATCATTTTCTGCGTCTCACAGGAGGGGTTCAGACTCTCACTCCCCAAGCCAGCCAGGGGCCCTGAGGTTAGTGCACAACATAACCAAGCAGAGCTCTGGCTTGAAGTCCCAACTCCTTCCTCTGTCCTTCAAGGAGGAAGGGCCTGACACTGCATTGCACTCACTGCCACTGGGGACCCAGCTAGGAGGGCAGACTGGAAAATGGATCTAAGAGTTAGGGTAAAATTGCCTCCATCCCTCTCATCGGGCTCACCTCCAAGATGTAGTGGAGCCTGTCGGTATCTAGGGGCTCTGCAAGCAGGTTCCCTAGCACGGTATCCAGGAAGTCTGTCAAGACCCTACGCAGATCCTGCAATCAAGGGAGAGCCATGGGTCAGAATTAGGGAAAGTGGGGCTGAATGACCTGAATAAAGTGCTCTCAAATGAGCTCCAGACCAACAACAGTTCTTAGTAATTATTCAGCAAGTATTATAGGAGAACTGGAATGTTAAAGATAATCATGAACTGCTCAGAGACAATTAATGCAGAAAAGCAGTAAAATTCGTCAAACATACCATTGGTTCTGACTTATTTACTTGGTCTTAAAAAAGAACAACAAGGACCTGAGTCTCCTCACTGACAATAGTCCCTTGCTCAGCTAATCAGGGTAGAGACTGAAGGTTCTCACCAAAGAGCCTAAAGGATGGCCCAGGTCACCCGTGGGCATCATTGTTAGAGCACTATTCCAGCCCCATCTTTTTGGGTGGGTCTCCCATATTGGTAGCTGCGGAGCAACTCTCATCCTCCCCACACACACTTCTCCTGGTGGTGGGAGGCGAACAGATGAAAGGACAAAAGAAGCAAGAGAAAAAGAGAAAGGAGTTAGGGTTCTAGGAAAAGGGAAAACAAAAAGGACAAAGCCCAATATCCCCAGTGATTCTAAGGGACAAAGTCCTAGGTGGGGAATAAAATTCTGCCACCTTAAGCTAGTGTTTTCCATGCCTAGAATTCAGCCAGTGCCAGGTGGATCAGACTGAACAGGTTCCAAATGTCATGGAGGCTCTTACCTTCTAAACAGGGACGTCTGTTTTCTAGTAAAATTAGTAAAAGGAGAAAACTCAAAAGAGGTTCCTCCTCGCACTCATGTACATGAACCCGAATACTCTCTCAGTCCTTAAGGAGAGGCCTCGAGAAGTAGACTTGCTGAGGCAAAGTCACAGGGGTCTCCAAGGTTTCCCTGGCACTGCACCCCTGTCCTGTCTGGATGATGTCAGCATCTCTCTGTGAGATCACCACCTCCCCACCATCTTTGACCAATAGGCTGACCTCCTGGAAAAGGCCTTTGTGATGTTACTGCCACATCCAACCCTCCCCTGCAGTGTTGATGTCCTGCCGCTGGCCATACACTCTGGATGTTTGAGCTACTCTGTGGATCAGCCCACTCAATGAGCGTTCATTCTAGGAAGCAAGCCGGCTAGATAGTAAAACACCAGAGGCTGCTCCTAATTTTATACTCAGTTAAAGTTAGTAGACTTTATGGCCAGAAAAGACCTTTAGAGCATCTATTCTAACCCCCTGCATATCACAGGCCTCCTGTATGACACAGTAGCTGGTTTTTGACCAAACACACTAAACAAAGGCTTCTAATCTTCTTTAAAATACATCAAGATGGAGAATCCACCACTTCCCTTGATACTATACTTTGTTCCATAACCCCTCTGTGCCCCTTGTCACTAAGAGTTTCCTGCATCCCATGGGGAAGTTCCAGAAGAATAAAAGAAAGATAATATTGTGACAATATTTAAAAATGGTAAATGGGATGAACTGGTTATTATAGGCCTTTCAGTCTGACATCGATCCTGGGCATAACAATGGAATGGGTCATATGGGACTCAATTAAAAAAGAATTAACAGAAAGTAATATAATTAATGTCAATCAACAAGTATTTATGGAAAACAGATCCTTTCAAACTAACTTGATATCCTTTTTGATGAGATTGTACATTTGGTTGATAAAGGGAACAGAGTTGGTGTAATATACTTACACTTCTGTAAGACGTTTGACTGGTATCACACAACATTTTGATTAAAAAAACTATAACAATATAAAATGAACATGGCACACAGTGAAACATGGGCAGTGGGTGAAGCTTTGCCTTGGCGCGGCTAGCCCGCTACCCAGCCTCTTCCAACTGAGGCCTCGCTCCTGCTCACTGCTCTCAGCCCCCTCTCCTGGCACTGGCCAGGGCATGGGGGCTGAAAGGCATGGTCCCGCCTGGGACTGGGTTAGGGGCTGAGAGCTCAGGTGGGGGCACAGGAGGGGGTATGCTGAGAGTTCAGCCCCCGCTGGGGTCAAACTCTCAGCCTCAGGTGGGACCCCAGTGGAGTTCTGTATGGAACTCCAAGCACAGAGTCCCTCCCCCATTTTGCCCACAGCCATGCCCATCACCCATTCTATTCCGTGCCTTCCCCCACAGCCCCTCCCCCATTCCACCCAGGGCCCAGTCCCCATTCCTCCCTTACTCCACCTCTTGCCCCCTGAAATTGAATAGAAATGTTGCGCTGGAAGGAACCTGAAGAGGTCATCTAGCCCAGGGGTTCTCAATGTTTTACTTTCTGAGACCTGTCCAACATGCTATAAAAATTCCAAGGCCCAGCACCAAGGAAGTGAAGGTGTGGTTTGGGGCTCTGGGTTTCAGTTACTAGAAGTGGGGTTTGGGGCTTTAGCTCTGCAGAGTGGGAGCAGGGCAGGGGGGTCAGGGCTTCTGTCTTCTGTGGTGGGGAGGGGCTTAGGTCTCTGGAATTTAGCTCCTGGATGGGGGGCGCCTCGGGGCTCCAGTAGGGTGATCAGGTGTCCAGTTTACAACCAGAGCACCCAGTCAAAAAGGGATCCTGGCAGCTCTGGTCAGCACTGCTGACTGGGCTGTTGACTGTCTGGTTGGCGGTGCTGCGCAGTGGGACTGGCAGGTTCCCTGTTAGCCACTGTGTGTTGCGGCTCCCAGGAAGCAGCCTGCATGTCCCCCTTCTGGCTTCTACACATAGGAGTAGCCAGTGGGGTCTGTGTGCTGCCCCCCGCCCGCAGGTGCAGCTCCCTTTGGCTGGGGCAGTGCAAAGGACAAACTAGCACGCCTGGGAGGCTGTGGTTGAGGGGTCATGGTGCGCATCTCTTCCGCTGCTGCTGGCCTGCTTCTCCTCCTCATGCTCCTGCTGTGGCTGGGCTTGAGCTGTGGCACTTGCTGTCACCCCAGCGCCGGCACCCAAGAGTTGGAGGTATGTATCCTTGTCTCCGAGTGCTGGGAATGGGGCTGCACCCCCATCCCCCTCACTGCATTTCTCCCTGTCCCAACCCCCCTGCATCCCCATCCCCACATCATTGCATCCCTCCCCATCCAACTCCCCTGCACCTCCATCCCCCTCACTGCATCCCTCCCCCATCCCCTTCCGCCCTGTCTCCCACACCTACCCATCCCAGCCCTGTACCCCTTACAGCATTCTCCCACCCATCCTCTCCACATCCCAGAGCTACCACTCCCTTGTCCCTCACCTCCAAAGCCCTACACCCCATTCACCTCCATACACTGCTGCAATCCCATTATGACCCTATACACGCCTGTGCCCTCCACATCCTCATGCAGCTGTAGACTTCTGCCTCCCCCTGTGTCCCCATCCACCCCACATACCCCCTACACCGCTCTCCTCTCTCCTTCACTGTCCCCTCTCACCCCCACCTTGCTCTTGTCCTTGGCCTCTTTCCCTCCTCATCCTCTCTCCTCCACCCCACCCTACCCATCTTTTCCCCTCCAGCCCATCCTCCTCCCTTCCTGGCAGGGTGTCTGTGTAAGCAAGTATATCATATATGCATTGTATGTGTGTAAGAGACTGTGTGTCTTTGTATAGGAAGGTGCGTGTATTGCCGCATGTACCTGTGTGAATAAAATTTGCAGCCTAACTCTTTGACTTTTATTCCTGTTGTTGGCTTGCACACAAAAAAATTGATGACATAAAATATGTGTGTATTCATTTCATAACAAGTTTTTAAAAGAGAAGGGAACTCTAATAGAAATGTTTTATTTCTTATAAAGTGAATGTTGTTGACTAGTAATTGCAGAAGAGCCAATGTATCATACATTTCTCCCCACCTTTGTCTAGCTACATTATAAACTCTTCGTGGCAGACTCTCTCTGTGTATGTCCAGCACCTACCACTCTGGAGCCCTGATCTTAGCTGGGGTATCTGCATGTAGGTGTGGGAATCAGTTTCTACAGATTTATTTATATAGGTATCTGGACAGGTGTGTATTTCAGTGGTTGTGCTCTATGGATTTGTATTTGGACTTCACGAACGGGCCATTTATGGATCCGTTGCAGCTGTAATAATGTGTGGTCCTAATTTAACACATTAAATTACAATAACTTTAGTGAAAAAAAACATGGAGCTGTTACACTAATAAAATAATACCAACAGGATTTTATAAGAGGGACAAGGCAAAATGCTAGGTTTATTGCAAATACAACAAAATAGTTTTGACAGCTGTTATAATTATTTACTTACACAAACATTTACGCAGGTTTTGCAATGGTTGTTATAGTTACAAGCCTGAGAGTTGCTCGTGCCAAGTCGCTGGCCAAGTGGCTTGGACACGAGAGTGGAGCCAAGTCGTGTTAGATGCGCATCTGATGCTTTTGGAGGGTGGTCGCAGAACCAGACTCAAAGAGCTTAGTCCCCAGTTTTGTTTTTATAGGTTTTTGCTTTAATGTCTGTTTATGGAAGTTGCTTTATTATGCTGAATTTGTGATTGGGGTATCAGTTAATTAGCTTGATTAGCAGATGATACATTTATGATGGGTATACATTACACTGCTCTACAGCCAAAATGCTTCTGAAATAAATGTAGTCCAACATTACTAATTCTGGGTCACTGAGAACAAAAATGATGCTTAAAATTGTTGATTGGCTCTAGTTTTCAAGATATGCTATTGGGTCAGTATATACGACCCTTGACTTGGGAATGGCAGAGGATAAGTGAGTTATAAAGGGAAGGGATCTCAATTTAAATCAGAAATGACTAAAATACATCTTTGACTGGATCTATGAATAAATCTACGACTGGGTTTGGACAGTACTTGCTTTTTAGGCAAAACAATGAATGATGCAATCTGAAGCTGGTATTGCGTCATACATGATATGAATTGCATCATGTTATTCCTAGAAGTCATGGATGATGCAATCATAACGAAGCTTACATCACTCTGCTGAACAAATTGCCCTATATCAGCTCTAGAAATCATACAGTGTCTGCTTTCTTATTTGTCAGTGTTTGATTGTGCAGAGGGACACATTTCTGTTTAGCCAAAGTGAGCAGAGATGCCTCGTACTTGTGTGAACAGTGCAGATAACTTGTGGTGAAGTGACTCTTGCATCACAAAAGCGCAGTATAACCACTATGGTTAAGAAAGCCTACCCCTTTATTTTGGCTGCAAAACTGGAGATCAGGACAAGAGGTGGGCCCCACACATATGCTGCAACACTTGTGCAACAAATCTTCGCCAGTGGTTGAACAGGAAAAGGAAATCTATGCCTTTTGCAGTGCCAATGATTTGGAGAGAGCCAACAGATCATACCAGCAATTGTTACTTCTGCATGGTGCCTCCAGTTGGGAAAGGTGTGTCAAAGAAGAAAAAGTGTACTGTGCATTATCCAAACATTCCATCAGCTATACGCCCAGTACCCCACGGAGAAGGACTGCCGGTTCCTGATGCACCAGAATCATTCTCACTTGAGTCAGACGAGGAAGAGGAAGAGGATGAAACTTCTGGTCCTGAACCATCAATGTCACAGGACCCACCTTTTCTCCCATCCTCCTCCTCTGAACCACACCTCATAACACAAGGTGAACTGAATGACCTTGTCAGGGATTTAGAACTACCCAAGAGTAAGACAGAGCTGTTGGGCTTCAGACTACAGCAGTGGAATCTCCTGGCAGGCAATCAGGGCAAATGGAGCCCATCAATGCTTGCAGACTATTGCTGGACAGTGACAAGAGATGCTCCATTTAATGAATACGAGAGACAAGCCAAGAAGCACCGAGTAGACACTGAATAGGACTAAACTATGTACATAATAGTTTTTAGCCTTTTGTTTCATAATAAATTTTATTTATATAACCCTTTTGCTGATTTTTAAAGTGTTACGTAAACAGGACAGTTGAAACATTATCATGTAAAGCAACCATAAACACATGAAAAGACCTAGGTTTACAATTTATGATTAAAACTCTACTATCTACACAATATACATAGACATAAAATGTAAAAACTTAAATATCTTAGAAACAGTAGCCAATCAGTTGTTTTAATTGTCATATTTGAATTCAGCACATCAAAATACATAATAAATATCACATTTTATCTCTGAAGCAGATGATTTCTCAAAAATTGTAGACCAGTGTTATATGAGTTGTTTATTTATCTATTTATTTATTTGGTTGCACTTGGGTGGGTTCCAGCATGCCCTCCGGGAGTTATTTGGTTGCCTTTGCTTTGCTTTATTTTTAGCCTATTGATGGTTATGAGTTTTAGGTTTTGGTTGGTACTAGTTTTTGATTAATTATTTACTTGTTATAAATATTTATTTTTATGCACTTAGCATTTTTATATTTAGATTTAACAGGTTTGATTCTTTTTTTATTGCTAAAAGATTTACATAGGCCTAATTAAGTTTTCAAGGGATGAGAGGATCAGTGGGTATAGCTTAAGAAAACATCTTTGTTGTTTCCAAATTTCTTATCACCCCTTGGTATAGACTTCCTGTCCTGTAACAGCATTCTTATCAGTTACTTGCGTATTTAGGCCTTAGATAATTGGTATTTTGGCCTTGGGCTTGTTACAAAGATTCATTCAACAAATTTTAGCAGAGAACAGAGAGAAATTCACTTAACACAGATCAAGTATTTAAAACAGGGATTTCTTTGAACAACTATATTTTACTCTTATTCTTTTATATTACTATACTTTAACTAGATCGAACATAATCCCCCTTTTGACACTAAGACATGGACGATAGTGTCACTTGAAGCCAGCCTGGGTTGTGGCTTTAACTTTTTATACATTTTTTTACCCCACAACATATACCATACATTCCAATGAAACAAATGCAGTTTTGTTTCTATATATTAAACAAAGATTTTTGTTGTTGTTTTAGCAAGTGTTTTAAAACCTTGGTGTTTCTTGGTATAACCCAAAACATTTTATGTTTCAGTGTGAACAAAGCAAGTATTTGCATTTTAGTACATTTTATAGCTATAGCAGGTTTTTTTTTTTTTAACGTTTATTTGTTTTTGTATTAGGTTATTTTGTAGCTTGCGACAGACCCAAACCAGTGGGGTACAGGAATTTGGTCCTGTTGGTATCCAGGAGGTGGGCGGACTTCTAAAGGACCTCCCCACAGCCTAAGGGGAGGATCCACAGGTCTGTGACACCAAATGATTCAGTGGGACAACTAATGAAAAAAACTGGATCGGGAGTGAGGTCACAGGGCTAAACGAAGGGAACTTGATGGGGACACCGAGCAGAGAACCCCGGACAACCCCCACAGCTCCTCGAAGGCATCAAGGGAGCCAGCAGACGCCGCTCAGAGGAACTCTTCTTGGATGCGTGAACGGATGGAGGAGCAGAAATAGGCCCCACAGTCGCAGGAAATCCCGTCGGCCAACCTCCTCTCCCTGGTTTTGTAGATGGCCAGCTTGGCCAGGGCCAAGAGGAGGCTGACAAAGAGATCCCGCGACTTGGTGGGGCCATGGACGGGGAGTGCGTAGATAAACAGGTGAGGGGAAAAGTGAAACCAAAAACACAACATAAGATGCAAGAGGAGCCAGAACAGGGGCTGTAATCTGGCGCACTCTAAATAAATGTGCACCAGGGTCTCTTTCATGCCACAGAAAGGGCAGGTGCTGGGGAAAGGGGTAAACTGCGCCAAGTACACACCCATGCTCACTGCCCCATGAAGGAGCCGCCAACTGACATCCCCGGCAGACCTCGGGACCAGGGCAGAGTATAAGCTGGCCCACCGGGGCCTCTCACCCTCGAGAGGTGGCAGGAGGTCCCGCCATTTGGTATCGGGGCGGAATGCGAGGGTGAGGTAGTGGACAGTGTGGAGCACGAGCGTATACAGATGTTTCCTTGTTGAGGCCTGGAACAGAACCGGCTGCAGATCATGCAGACGGCTGGCAGTGAAAGGGTGAGGGGACTGATTGGGTCCACGGGGCAGGGGCCCGATAAAAAGGTCCACGGGGCCTGGGGTGGAGGGTGGGCAGGGTGTGCCCTCTCACAGGACCCGGTCGAGGTAAGCCCGAGCAGCAGGCAGTAAAGCGGCCTTCACCTCCTGAAGTACGCGCCGGGGAGTACGAGGTCTGGAGAGCTCCATGCGCTGAGCGAGCATCGGGAGATCCAGCCAGTCTCCCCGGTCGTAGTCCAGGAGGTATCCGACCCTGGTGACTCCCGCCAAGACCAGCCTCTGGGGCACCATGGGAGACTCCGCCACCTGCACACGAAGCTGGGGATTGTGTAGCAGGGGCTCCGCGAGGAGGTCGGCCCCCACGGTGGCCGCCACAGACCTGGTCGTTGAAAAGAGCTTCCAGGTCCGGAGGAGGTCTTGGTAGAAGACCGGCAGCCCGGAGAGGTCTCGCGGAAGACCTCTCGGATGGAGGTAAAAGAGCTGCCGGTTGCATCGGAGCCCTGGGAAGCGGCAGAGGAAGGCGTGCGCCAATACGCTCCACGCCAGACTACCCGCACCATACAGGAGCCTCTGCAGGGCCTGGAGGCGGAAGACATGGACCTGAATGCGTAGGCACTTCAGGCCCTGCCCCCCCTCCTCTAGGGGAAGGTGGAAGACCCCTGCAGAGACCCAGTGCATCCCTGGCCAAAAGAACTCCAGAATCGCCGTCCGGAGATTGGCCAGGAAATCCGGGGCTGGGACCAGGGTGTTGAGCCGGTACCAGAGCATGGACAGGACCACTTGATTAAGCACCAGTGCCCTCCCCCAAAGGGAGAGGCACCGGAGTAGTCCCGACTATTTTTGGAGCTGGTCTGGCACCCTGCCCTGCAAACCTTGCCAGTTCTCCAGCGGAGACGGATGCGTGGCAGAAAGGTAAACGCCGAGATAGAGCAGCGGACCCGCGCTCCACCGGATGGCCTGAAGCGCGGGTGGGAGGGAGCCTGCCTGCCACCCGCCCCCGACCACCAGGCCAGAGCTCTTGACCCAGTTGACCCGGGCGGAGGAGGCCGCCGAGTACACAGCCTGGCAAGCCTCCACCCGCGCCAAGTCGCCCGGGTCCTGGACCACGAGGAGCACATCGTCAGCGTATGCCGACAGGACCAGCCGCAGCCCCAGCTCCTGAAGCACCAACCCCGTCAACCTCTTGCGGAGGAGACAGAGGAAGGGCTCGATCGCCAGAGCGTACAGCTGGCCCGAGAGGGGGCACCCCTGCCGCACTCCCCGCCCGAAGCTGACCGGCTCGGTCAGGGTCCAGTTGAGCCTGACCAGACACTCCGCAGAAGCGTACAGCACCTGCAGAAAACCCACAAACAGGTGTCCGAAGCCGAACGCTCGCAGAGTGCCCAGGAGATACCCGTGATCTATCCGGTCGAACGCCTTCTCCTGATCCAGGGACAGGAGGGCGAACAACAGACCATCCCTACACCCCAATTCCAGAAGGTCCCGGACCAGATACAAGTTATCAAAGATGGTGCGGCCCGGGACGGTGTAGGTCTGGTCTGGATGGACCACGTCCGCCAGCACGGACCCTAGCCGCATCGAGATGGCCTTCGCAACAATTTTGTAGTCCGTGCTGAGGAGCGAGACGGGACGCCAATTCCGTAAGTCGCGGAGGTCCCCCCTCTTCGGCAATAAGGCCAGCACGGCTCGCCTGCACGAGAGAGGGAGGACCCCGCTATGCAAAGCCTCAGCCCAGACAGTGACCAGGTCTGGGCCGAGGACGTCCCAGAATACGCGGTAGAACTCCACGGTCAGCCCGTCCAAGCCCGGAGATTTATTGGTGGGCATGTGACGGAGGGCCTCCGAGAACTCGGCCAGAGTGAGAGGCAGCTCTAGCCGGTCCCGGTCGCCCGTGCTGACCGTCGGGAGCCCGTCCCAGAGCACTCTGCAAGCGTTAGGATCGGTCGGATCCGGGGAGAAAAGAGTGGCGTAGAAGGCCCTGGCCCTCTGGCACATCTCCGCCGGATCCATGAGGGGGGTGCCGTCCTCCGCCAGGAGGCAGGTGACGTGCTTCTTGGCCCCCCTCCTTTTCTCCAGGGCGTAGAAGAAGCGGGAGCCGCGATCCATCTCCCTAAGGAGGTGGATGCGGGATCGAACAAAAGCACCCCGGGCCCAATGGTCTTCGAGGGCCCGGAGCTCCTCCCGCTTCTCCCGGCACGCTCCGCAGAGGGATGGATCCGCGGGGTTGACGGCCAGACGCCTCTCCAGCTCCAAGACCTCCCGCTCCAACTGCCCTATCGCCGCATCCTTCCGTCGGCTGGCACCCCGAGTGTAGTCACGGCAGAAGAGCCGGGCGCGCACCTTCCCCAGATCCCACCACCGCCGCGCCGAGGAAAAGGCAAGCCTCTGCCCTCGCCAGGCCAGCCAGAACTCCCGGAAGGACGCCACGAAGCCCGCATCCTCCAGCAAACTATTATTAAAGTGCCAATAGGCCGGCCCCGGCCTCTCCGCGCAGAGAGAGGCCGTCACGGTGGCAAGGTGGTGATCCGAAAAGGGGGCCGGCCGAACGCTGGAGAAGTGGGCCCGTGAAAGGTGGAAACGGGACAGGTAAATACGGTCCAGCCGGGAGTGGCACGACCGATGGGCCTCCACCCGGACGAAGGTGAACGTCGAGACGTCGTCTGGGTGGTGGTCGCGCCAGACGTCCACCAGGGAGTGGCGGTCGACAATCTCCCGGAGGACGTCCGCAGCTGCCGGGCACTGCTCGGTCCCCGAGCGGTCCCGTTCCTCGAGGGTGGTGTTAAAATCCTCTCCCAGGACCAGGCATTCACGAGGGTCCAGGGAGCCGAGGAAGGCGGATGCCTGCTGATAAAAACGTAGCCTCTCCGGGGCCGATGTCGGGGCGTAAACGTTGACGAGATGAACCACAAGCCCCTCCATGCGGACCCGGAGGTGCAGCAGGCGACCCGGCACAGCCTCGGCGACCCCTAGCACCTCATGCCGTAGGTCGGGGGAGAACAGGGTCGCCACTCCAGCCGCGCAGACAGAGAAGTGGCTAAAGTAGGCCCCATCCCCCCACTCCAGCCGCCAGCTAGCTTCAGCGGCCGGATCCGTATGGGTCTCCTGCAGGAAAACCACAGAGTACCCCCCCTCCCGGAGGAAGGAGAGCACCTGGCTCCTGCGGAGACCCATCCTACAGCCTCGGGTGTTTAAGGTGGCAAGGATGATAGGCGCCATGAGGAGGGCTGGGGGGGATCCTCGCTGGCAGACACGCCACGGCCTCCGGCAGGCCGCGCAGCAATCCGTGACCAACCCCGAAGGTGAGCAAGGAGTCACGGAAGACACGGACCCACCGGTAGGCCGCGGCGGCTTGCTTCCCGGTCCTCCTACCCTCCCCCATGAGGGCCCTCGCGGCCCGGAGGACCTGATGGAAATCCCCCCATCGCTGGAGCGCAAGATGGACTTTGTTCCGGGAGCCACGGACGTCCTCAAGGAACTCCCGCAGCTCCTCCCTCAGCGCATGGGGGGGTGGGGTCACTGATCGATGACTGGCCCCCACTGGGGGCCCCCGTCACAGCCCCGTGGCCCACCAAGGCGGGTAGGCAGGGGGCAGATCCCCAACGTGGCAGCAGATGGACCGACGCCACACGACCCGCCCTGCTCTCAGATTCAAGAAGGGGCGGTGGAAGGAGAACAGCAGCCCTTGGGGGGTCGGGACAGGAAAGAACTAGTGAACCCGCTCCCTGGGAGGTATTGCCAGAGGCAGCACTGGCATCACAGGAAGTGGGGGGGACAAGGACAGAGCCAACAGGAGTAGGGCGGAGATCAGGGAGAGAATCCGGGAAGGAGGTAGAGGCAGGATCCGGAGCCTCCATAGGTGAGACGCCAGAAGGTGGCTCCTCCTGGCCAGGCTCAAGGATCTGGGAAGTGGGCAGGGGACCCCTAACAATGCCAGGCTCAGCCACTGTGGCACGTGCGGCAGCCTCGGCACCCAGAGAGAGATGGTGGTCAATGGGGTCCCCGCTGAGGAAGGAGGGCGGGTCCTCCACACCCAAGAGGGACACCTTCTGGGAAGCGGGTCTCGGCAGTGGGGCACTGGCCGTCGCCCCAAGGGGCTCGGCAGCTGCCAATAGAGTGCCACCCGCAGCCGAGTCGAGGGAAGATTCCAGGGGACCCTCAGAGGTGGGAGCAGAAACAGCGGGTAGGGGAAGGGAACCCAGGGACAGGGGGGATGTAGTGAGGTCGCCCAGATCGAGGCCCGCCGGCAGAGGGTCGTCCTCCCCCTGCGTGACCGGGGTCAAACTCAGGGCCTCGATTTCTGCGTAGATGGGAGGGAGATCACAGTCCACCACCCCAGGGCCCTCCCCGCCAGCACCCGAGGCGATACCCACCGCGGCGCTCTCAGAGGCGCCAAGTGGGAAGAGGGCGAGAGAGGCTCCCTCGGGGGCATCCACGGGAAGGGACCCCGGAGGAGGGGCGGTGTCACCTTCCGGTGCTGCCACGGCATCCCCAGCCGGCACCACAAACTGGGAGTCATCAGGGGACAAGGCGGAAGACTCGACATCGGCGCCCCCCTTCCTGCTCTTCCGGGGGGCCTCCGAATCCGAAGTATGTAAAGAAACTCGAGCCTTCCGCTTGCCCCGCTTCCCCTGCACTAAGGGCCAGCCCTCCATGGCATCATCCGGGGGCTGGCTAACAGGGGTCGGCTCGGGGGGCAAGGGCAATGGCTCAGGGACTCGAGGAGGCAGTGGTGGGACAGCAGAAACCGGGGAGGATTCCCCCTGGGACAAGCCCTCTCCCACGGCCGGCGGTAGCCCCGCCACACCCTCCTCCACAGAGGTGGATCGAGAAGGAGGAGGAGGGGCAGCTTCGGGTGCCGGGCAGCTAGGGGGACCGGCGATGACAGGGCCGGCGCCTTGCCAGGGCTCGGGGGTCCCGGACGCTCCTCCGTGCTGGGCCAAGGGACAGTCCCTCCGGACGTGCCCCATCGCCCGGCAGAGGTAGCACCGAGCCTCCCCCGTTGAGTAATGCACCCGGTAGTGGGCTCCCTGGTAGGGGACCAGAAAGGACCCCTCGAGCGCCTCTCCGCCACGCGCCGCCGGCGGCAGTTGAAGCTGTACTTGCCGGCGGAACGAGAGAACATGACGGAGGGCGGGGTCCTTGCAGCCCAAGGGGAGAGGGCTGATGACGGAGATGGGGCGTCCCAGGGCAGAAAGGGCGGGCAGCAGGGCGGCATTGGGCAGGAAGGGAGGGACGGAGGTCAAGATTAAGCGGACCCCCAGGTCTTCCAACGGCTCCAGGGGGACGAACACGCCCCCCACCGCCAGGCCTGTCTCTACCGCCTCCTGGGCGGCGGCCTCCGATGCCAGGAAGAAGACCACCTTCCCGTACATTTTGGAGGCCGCCACGATGGCCGTGGGCCCCACCACCCTGGCCAACGCCCGCACGTAGGTCTCCACGTGGGGCGAGGCGGGCACCAGGAGGCAACGGCCGCTGTGCTTCCTGGTCAAAGTGGGAAAGGGGCCCCGGCCGCTGTAGATGTTGGCGGAAGCGGCGGTCGGAGGAGCAGCAGCAGGCGGGGAGGCCGCTGCCACCTGGGCATACGCCCTGGAGGCCGGGGGAGGGACACCTGCAGAGCTAGTGGAGGGAACAGCGGGGAGGGATGCCGCAGCCGGTAGCAGGGCTGCGGCAGCGGGGGCAGTCTCCGCCATGGAGGGCCTGGCCTTTCTAGAGGGGCCCTTACCCTTCTTCCCACCCCGACCCTTCCCACCAGCTGGAGGGGCTCCCCCCGAATCAGAAGGGGCGAGAGACGTGGCAGCAACGGAGGTCTCCCCGGTACTCGCCGCCGCCGGTGCCCCAGCAGGGGCGGTGGTAGGTGGATCGGCAGCGGCGGTCGAGGTAGAGGCTTGGGCAGTGGACACGGGGGCAGGTGGAGGAGGGGCAGTGGGAGCATCGTGAGGGGTCTCCCCCGCCGCATCCCCCGCCATAACGAGAGAGGGGAGGGGGACAAACAGCGAGGGGAGGGGAAGGAGAGGAGGCGGCCACCCCTCCCCGCTAGGCTGCAGGCAGGGGAGGAGGGCGCCAGAAGGGGAAGGCTAAAGGGGCGTAGGGAGCAACCAAGGACTTAAGGGTGGGAGGGTATCAGGGCACTAACGCAGAGGGGGGTTCCGGCTCCTCCAGTTGCACTAGGGGAGCGGGGGGGCAACGGCACAGGGGGGAGTGCAGTGAACAAGGGGAAACCAAATGGGGAAGGGCACAAGCGTCTGGGAGGGGGCGTGGGCGCATGGGGGGGGTCCGATCAGGGCTGGGGGAGCACAGGGTGGGGGGAAAGGGCGAGCTGAGATTGGGGTAGAGGGACCACGGGGACAGCTACAGGGCCGGGGCAGAACTATCAGGCAGCAGAGGGAAATAGGTGGGGTGGACAAATGTGGCACAGGGGAGGGGGTCAGTCCAGGAGGAGGGGGGAGGTGGTGTACCCCCAGGCACTTGTGCCAAGAAGTCAATGGTTGGCTGCTGCTGCTGCAGGCCCAAATGGTGGAAGTGGGTGTGGTGAGCCAGGCGAGCAGCTCAGACCCAGAGGCAGGAGTCCAAAGCAGAAGGAAAACAGCCAGCGGGGGTGTTGGAGGGGGCAACAATGGTGGTGGGGGCGCAGGGGGACACGGATGGACCGGGGGCAGGCTCCAAGCCACACCCTCGGTGCCTCAGCAAACACAGTCCAAACCCCCACCACAAGAGCACAGTTCGAAAAAGACTCAGTCCAGAAAAGCCCCCTCCACAGTGGTCTTTACGTGGTTTCCCAGCAGCAGGCGGTCCTCGTCTCCTTCCTCTCCTCCTCCGGGCACCAACAGCTCCCCAGCAACTGCCCCAGCAGCTCCAGGTGGTGGTGGTCTGGTGTCCAGGCAGGAGGGACCCTGCTCAGATGGTGGTGTCCTCAGCAACAAGAGCTGGGGTCCCTCACTCCCCTCCTCTCTGGGAAGCAGGCCAGGAGCCCCCCTCCATGGGGCTGTAGGTGGAGGAACTGAGGTAAGGGGGAACCGCCAGCCAGCCAGCAAACAGACAGCAGAGAGAGGGGCTGGTGGTGGTGTCTAGCCCAGCCAGGGGAGCAGCAGGAGCAGGAACAGCAGCAGGAACAGCAGCAGCGAGGGCCCAGTACCCAGCAGGAACAACAGCAGCAGCAGCAGCAGCAGCAGCAGCCCTCTCCCTCATTCCTCTACAGCAGAGTGGTAGAGGGAAGAGCTGTTACTAGCCCCAGGAGAAGCAGGCTTCTGCTCCCTGAGGGACCAGAGCAGGGGCTGCACTACAGTAATCAGGAACTTGCTAGAACTAATTAAGGCAGACAGGCTGATTAGAACACCTGCAGCCAATCAAGGCAGGCTAATCAGGGCACCTGGGTTTGAAAAGGAGCTCACTCCAGTCAGGTGGGGGAGGAGCCAGAGAAGAGGAAGTGCTGTGAGGAGCTGGGAGCAAGAGGCACAAGGAGCTGAGAGTGAGAGGCTGTGCTGCTGGAGGACTACAGAGTACAAGCGTTATCAGACACCAGGAGGAAGGTCCTGTGGTGAGGATAAAGAAGGTGTCATGGTATAACCCCCACTCTGAACCTTAGTGTCCAAAAGATGGGGTACCAGCATGAATCCCCCTAAGCTTAATTACCAGCTTAGATCTTGTAGTGCTGCCACCAACCAGGACTTGCAGTGCCTGGTACACTCTGGTTCCCTCCCAAAACCTTCTCAGAGGACCCCAAGACCCAGACCCCCTGGATCTTACACAAGGGAAGTAAACCCTTTCCCCCACCGTTGCCTCTCCCAGGCTTTCCCTCCCTGGGTTACCCTGGAAGATCACTGTGATTCAAACTCCTTGAATCTTAAATAAGAGAAGAATGCACCTTCCCCTCTCCTCTTTTCCCCTCCCCAAGAGGTAATACAGATTCAAGCTCCGTGAATCTAAAACAGAGGAATTCCATCTTCCCTCCTCCCTTATCTCTCCCTGTCTCCCACCAATTCCCTGGTGAGTATAGAATCAATTCCCTTGAGCCTCAACAAGGGGAAAAAATCAATCTGGTCTTAAAAAAGAAAAACTTTTAATAAAAGAAAGGAAAAAGTAAAAGTTGTCTCTGTAATTAAGATGATAAGGGTTATAGGGTCTTTCAGCTTATAGATACTAGAGAGAAGCCTTCCCCCTAGCACAAATACAAATTAAATCCTTCCAGCAAAATACACATTTGCAAATAAAGAAAACAATCAAAAAGACTAAACCGCCTTTCTACTTGTACTTACTATTTGAACAGAAAATTAGAGAGCCTGTAGGTATGTCTGGTCACTCTCAGAAGCCAGAGAGAACAACAGACAAACAAACAACACAAAACAAAGACTTCCCTCCACCGAGATTTGAAAGTATCTTGTCTTCTGATTGGTCCTCTGGTCAGGTGGCCCAGGTTCACTGCTTGTCACCCTTTACAGGTAAAAGAGACATTAACCCTTAACTATCTGTTTATGACAGAAGGTGTTTTTGAGGAGGTCATGGGGAAGTAGCTCAGGGAGTTGTAGCTGTCATGCAGCTATAGACAGCTGCAGTCCACAGGGCCCTGGGCTGGAACCTGGAGTAGAGGGCGGGCCTGGGTTCCCTTCAAACCTCCCAACTCCTGATCAGACACAGGAGGAGTTGCTCCAGACTGTGGGGAAGATTACTGAGGTGAGCAAATCTGCCAATAAGCGCAGGACCCACCAAGGCACAGGAGGAACTTTGTCACAAGCTGGTATTAGCTTTTTTAATTTTTTTGAAAGACAAAAAAACAACAACATTTTTTGCCCCTTTTGGGGTGGCATTGATTATTGCTTAAAATATATATATATATTTTACAAATACTTTTGCTGATTGCAGGCAAAACAACAGGAATTACCTCCATATTTTCCTGTGTTTTTATTTTATAGGCAGGCCAGGTTTTAATGGCTTTTATCTTTTAAGGGTTATGGGGAAATTACTTTACTGTTTAGTTATTAAATTCATGAGGTGATGTACCTTAGTTTTTGGTTTTATACAGCAGACCAGATTTATAATGTTTGTTTGTTTTTTTGCTGTGTTTATAGTTAATAGCTGAGAAGCATTATTACCATTAAGAATTTTTCCAAAAATCATACACACTATACATTGTTACAGGGGTACTTATTAATATTACATTTATTTTAATGTTTAATATTAACAATAAACATTATTATTAAATGTATTAAAGGTATTTTATTTTACCATGCTTTTTATTTAGACAATTTGTTTGTTGACCAGGTATGTTTTTTATTTGCAGTTTTTTTTGTGGTGGTAAGTTTTTTTTTTAAATTAATTAGTTAGGTAATTTGCATTTGGCTTTTGGATTTAAAGTCATTAGCAGACACAATTAATTGTTACCAGAGTTTTGATTACTTTTAATTTTTGCTTTTAAAACACACAGAGATTTGAAAAAGAAAACACAATTTATTGTGGCTCCTTTGGAGCCCTAATAGGATTTTAATTAAGTAGCATAGAATCATAGAATATCAGCGTTGGAAGGGACGTCAGGAGGCATTTTTTTTACCCTTTTAACAATATATGCTGCACATGTTTTGGGGAAAATGCACATTTTTTATAGTTTAACCTTTATAACATATTAATTTTTACATAAGGTGTAATTGGGTTTTTTTTAATAGAGTTTTTATGTACCCTTATTAAAGTGACAGTCTGATTACACAGAGCCATTTTAAGGCTCAGTGTTTTTAACATTTTTTTTTTTTGTGTGTGCATTTTACTCCTGCTGTTGCTTCAGAGGGGCAGTATTTTTTTTTTAATTTTTTTACTATAGCTTTTATTTGCTATTTTGTTACAAAAAAACAACGAACAAAAAATTTAGAATTTTTTTTTTTTTTTTTTATTTTTGACTGCCCTGCTGCAGCCATGACTTGGTCTTTTATTTAAAAACATTTTAAGTTTTGTAAAAAATCAAGTTACTCATTAAGGGTTAAATGCCAAATCCCAAGGCCAACCAACACTGATTACCCTGTGTCTGGTAAAAAGGCTTGTTAGTTTTGTAACTTTGAATTAAAGAGTTAAATGGATTTTTAGTGGCATTATTAAAAACAAAACCAATTTATTTTAAACCTACAAAACAGGAGTTTTACAAACCAGATGTGTTGGTTTAGGTTTTTAGAACATTGTATATTTTCATGACAGATAGATACATACACTTTTTTTAAATATTTTTTACATTGCTTTGTTTTTACATAACTGTACATAGATTATATATTTTTATACATTTGGGTTAGTTAAGTTTTAATAGAACCCCCCTATGTTTTTAGTAAATCTGACTAAATTGTTTATAGTCAAATGATTTTAATAGTTTTTTTAACCTGGATTATTTAAAGACATTTCATTGGAAAAGGGCCCATTTTCCCTTCAGAATGGCTGCAAAGAAACCAAGAATTGTTTTTAAATATTTTTAAAAATATTTTTACAAAGTTTAACTGCTTAATTTTTTTAGCCTTTGTAGAGTTAATTTTTTATTTTATTTGTTTTTGTTTTTAAATGACACCTTTATTAACTCAGATTGCACCATTTTAAGTATTGTTCCAGGGATTCATGCCTGCACTTTTTGCTTTTTTTACTTCCAGCACTATGCCCTTAGGGCTTTTAACCCGTTTTCCAGTTTCTCTATTTGTTGATTGCCTGCTTGTTACTAAAAATGGGAAGGGGGAGGGAAAGAATCATGACAACCTTTGTGAAATTTCATTTTTTTTTAAATTACCCCTTTTGACTATTTTGCTGCCAGCTTTAGTGTCCTGTAACAAATAAACATGAAATTAGCATAATACATCTGTCAAAACAATAAATATGCCTGTTTGGGCCTTGCAGTGAAAATGAGCACATGAGCAAGGGTTGGGGAGAGCAAGCAATGGGGTGGGGGGGAGGAATGGAGTGAGTAGGGGCAGTGCCTTGGGAAGGGGCTGTGTCTTAGGGAAGGGGTGAGGCAGTGGCCAGGGCAAGGGTGTTCAGTTTTTGGAATTAGAAAGTTGGCAACCCAGGCTTCAGCCCTGCAGTGTGCCAGGGTTGTCTTTAGCCCTGCCGTATGCGCCAGAGCTCAGGACTCCAAGCTCCCAGCTTTAGCCTTGTGGGATGAGGGGGCTCAGGGCTTCTGCCCCACATTGTATTCGGGCTTGGGGCTTCAGGCTTTAGTCCTGCAGGGCACTGGGGCTCGGGGTTTCTGCCCTTAGAGTGATCAGACAGGAAATGTGGAAAATAGGGACAAGGGGTAGAGAGTAATAGGAGCCTATATAAGGAAAAGACCACAAAATTGGGACTGTCCCTATAAAATTGGGACATCTGGTCACCCTATCTGCCCCACAGGCACCGGGACTCCAGGCTTTAACTCTGCAGGTTAGGGGGACTCGGGACCCTCCAGGGGACTCGGGACCCTCCAGGGGACGGTAGACCCACATTTGAAAACTGCTGATCTAGTCCATCCCTCCACAATGAGTCAGGCTTAATATACCTAGATCAGTGATTCTCAAACTTATTTGATCATGCTCCACTTCTTTGTGTCTGTAGTAGTTTTTGCCCCATTCCAGGGCACTCAGCCAGCAGCCACTGCTCTCCAGCCACCCAGGTCTGAATGTTCTTCTTGTCCTATCCTCAGAGGTTAAAGAGAACAAGTTTTCTCTCTTCTCCTTGTTAACTACCCTTTATGTACTTGAAAACTGTTATCCTGTCCCCTCTCAGTCTTCTCTTCTCCAGACTAAACAAACCCTGTTTTTTCAATCTTCCCTCATAGGTCATGTTTTCTAGACCTTTAATCATTTTAGTTGCTCTTCTCTGGACTTTCTCCAATTTGTCCACATCTTTCCTGAAATATGGCGCTCAGAACTGGACACAATATTCCAGTCGAAGCCTAATCAGTGCAGAGTAGAATGGAAGAATTACTTCTCATGCCTTGCTTACAACACTCCAGCTAATATAGCCCAGAGTGATATTCACATTTTTTGCAACAGTGTTACACTGTTGACTCATATTTAGCTTGTGATCCACTTTGACCCCGAGATCCCTTTCTGCAGTACTCCTTCCTAGGCAGTCATTTCCCATTTTGTATATGTGCAACTGACTGTTCCTTCCTAAGTGGAGTATTTTGCATTTGTCCTTATTGAATTTCATCTTATTTACTTCCCTTAACCTTCTCTTCTCTAGACTAAACATGCACAATTCTTTCACCCTTTCCCTGTTCAACTTGTTCACATCTTTGTTAAAGTATGGTGCCCCAGTTTGGACACTTACTTGCAACATTGCTCTTAATACACCTCAGAATGATATTTGTCTTTTTTGCAAGAAACTACATCACATTGTATTTGTTTCAGGAAGCCTCCCTTGCAACCCCGGGCATGTAGGAACCAGGACCCCAACCCAAATCTCACTGCCTTGTAGGTTCCTTTGCTGGAAATATTTTTTTGGATTGGTCTTTTTATATGGAATATCCATCTAAGAATTAGGAGAGGACTTTGGGGGAATTGTTCGATGGGTCTGGGAAGCAGCGATATCTGCAGAGTGGACAAGCTTCAACAGGGAGCTAAAGGCTGCCAGTGATGTCATTTCTTTCTTTCTTGTTGCTCTAATGCAGTAGTTCCCAAACTTTAATAACCTGTGAACCCTTTTCACTAAAAAGTCGTGTCTTGCAAACCCCCTCCTAAAACTGAATATTTCCAGGGATTTTCTCCTTTACCTGTATCAGAGGGGCAGTCATGTTAGTCGGGATCTGTAAAAGCAGCAAAGAGTCCTGTGGCACCTTATAGACTAACCGACGTATTGGAGCATGAGCTTTCGTGGGTGAATACCCACTTCGTTGGATGCATGTGATGAAGTGGGTATTCACTCACGAAAGCTCATGTTCCAATACGTCGGTTAGTCTATAAGGTGCCACAGGACTCTTTGCTGCTTTCTTCTTTACCTGAGCATAAATTATAAAAGCAGTGACCCTGGAAATATACAATTTGTTTTTATGACAAGCTTATTACACACTATTTATTATTATTATTAATCATTACAGTTTTTTATTACATTATGAAAATGGCAACACTTTTCCAAAATCTCACTTTCATAGCTTCTATCACTGTGAATAAGCCTGTCACAAGACAAAGCTCCTACATTTCATCAAGGAGTATCAGATGTGAAACAGCATGAAGGTATTTAAGAAGCAGGGCTGGTGCAACCCATTAGGCGACCTAGGCGGTTGCCTATGGCACTAGCATTTGGGGGGCAGCATTTTGGGTCCTTCAGTGGTGACCATGGCAGCCGGATCTTAGGCCACCCCAGTTGTCAGCATTTAGGTGGAGGGACCTGGGGCAGCATTTAGGTGGAGGGACATTGGTGCCGCAAGCCTGGGAGGCGGGAGAAGTGGAGCGGCGATGGCATGCTCAGGGAGGAGGTAGAGCAGAGGTGAGCTGGGGCGGGGGGGACCTGCCAATGGGTGAGGGGGGCGCCTCAGGGCAGGGGGGGCAGGTGCCACGGTGGGGGGTGCCTTAGGGTGGAGGGCTGCCACAGGGTTCGGGGGCAGGGGCACAAAATGGAAGTTTCACCTAGGGCATGAAACATCCTTGCACTTGCCCTGTTAAGAAGCCAACTCAGAGTTCCTCCTACACAAGCATTCAGGTCTTGAACAGTCCAAGCAAACAACACACGTTACAACAAAGCTTAAACTTGTTCTTTAAAAACAATACTAGCTGATTAGTTAATTTTAAAAACAGCAAAAAATATGCACCTCCCTTTCCATTTCTTACAAGGAGTCTTGAAATTTAAATCTGCTCTGTGTGATAGATATGCTTGCTTTGATCTGCTTAGCTCTTGGAAGTCCAGGGGTTCCGGGCTGCTGGCCCCATGCTGCCTGGGGTCCCTAGGGACAGCTCTGTCCATCATTAGGGAATTTTTTAATGAGAACCTCCTGTAACATTTTGCAAACCCCCAGGGGTTCATGAACCCCCGTTTGGGAACCACTGCTCTAATGCTAGCTAGTCCCCAGGGCCATTCACCCTGGAGAGCAACAAGTGAAGGTTAATATGAAGCAGAGGCTGGTTAATGTTGCACCTCCTCTAGCCTATGCCTGGGGCACAGCTGGCAGCTGTATCTGCCTGGGGGCCACATACTTGGGGCTTTACAGAAATGTAATGTGGGATCAGGCTCAGGGCTGGGGCAGAGGTATGGGAGGGGGTGCAGACTCTGGCTGGGGTTTGTGGGCTCTGGGGATGAGGGGTTTGGGGTGCAGAAGGAAGCTCTGGGCTGGGCCAAGCGGTTTGGAGTGTGGGAGGGGGCTCAGGGCTGGGGGTTGGAGTGAGGGACGGGGATGCGGGCTCCAGGTGGGAGTTTGAGTGCAGGAGGGGGTTCCAACCTGGGGCAGAGGGTTGCGGTCTGAGGTGTAACGATGCTGCCTTTGGTGGGACACAACTGAGAATATCAATTCAGGACAAATTGCTTAGAGCAGGGCAGTCACAGCCCAAGGCTGGATGTCTTTTATTACTAAGGAACACCAAACCAGCCAAACGGAGAGGACTTTGGTTTTATCTCACTGGCTAACCAGACATCATATAAGCAATTCCCTCAGATACTCCAGTTCCTTTGTATCACCACCAGCACCACTCATTATGGGGATGAAAGGTTATGAAAACCAGTACCCTAGTAAAAGAAAAAAGTTTCTACTGATCCCAAAGGACCAAGCCCCAGACCCAGATCAATATACCTCTTATGTCTTACCCACAAATCACACTGTTGCCAATCCTTTAGAATCTAAAAGTTTATTCATAAAAAGAAAAATATAGATGAGAGCTGAAATTAGTTAAAGTAAGCAATTACATACAGCAATGGCAAAGTCTTTGGCTCAGGCTTGTAGCAGTGGTGGAACAAACTGCAGGCTCACATCAAGTCTTTGGAGTACATCCACAGGTTGGATGGGTCATTCAGTCATTTGTTCAGAGCTTCAGTGTAGCAAAGTTCCTCCAGAGGTAAGAAGAAGGACTTAAGACAAAATGGAGATAATGCAGCTGCCTTTTATAGTCCGTTTGCCATGTGACTTGTGCTTCCTTTGTTCAAAACACAAGCTACCCAGCTCATGGCATGGAAAAACCTTAGAGTTCTGTCCATAGGCATGTCTCTGCATGCCTTGCTGAGTCACAAGGTGTATCTGCCTTCTCTCAATGGGCCAATTGTATAGCTGATGGTCCTTAATGGGCTATCAAGCAGGCTAGGCAGTGCTGATGCCAAATTGTCTGGGGTGTCACCCGGAAGCACAGCACAAGTTTGAAACACAGACAGTATAGAGCAAATACTTTAAATACAAAATGATACATGCATACAGAGAGCATCATCATAACCAGCAAATCATAACCTTTTGATAGACACCCTACTTGACCTCCTTTGTACTAGATTTAATGCAACTATAGGACCCGGGTTGCAACAATGATCTATATGGTCACAGTTCACGTAAATAACATCACAGAGGTCTGGGTGGAATTAGGGTGCAGGAGGGGGTCCTGACCTGAGGCAGTGGTTTGGGGTGCAGGGTCTGGGAGGGAGTTAGGGTATAGGTTCCAACCTGGAGCAGTGGTTCCTGGCCAATAGGAGCTGCAGAGATGTTGCTTGGCACAGGGGCAGCATGTGGAGCTTCCCTGATTGCCCCTGCACATAGGGGCTGGACATGCTAGCTGCTTCCGGGAGCCGCACAGCGCCAGGGCAGGCAGGGAGCCTGCCTTAGCCCCACTGCACCACCAACTGGACTTTTAACAGCCTGGTCAGCAGCCACCAGGGTCCCTTTTTGACCAGGCATTCTGGTCGAAAACCGGATGCCTGGAATCCTACATCCTATTCTGCAGGTGGCCGGTACAGTCTGTGACTCCGGCCTTTTGGCAAGAGGCCCAAAGGGGATGGATGAGAGCAGGGCTTAGCCACATACAGAAAAACCGCACTGGGGCTTTAAGAACAACACAGTCTTTTATTTGCCATCTGGGTTCTGAAGCCCCAGAGCAACATTGCTGCCAAGATCCCGCTGCCCTGTCCATTCATGTCTGCTGTGAAGATGGTGGGAGCAGACTGATGTGGCCTTGCCCCAGGAATATGAGGGGTGCTTTGCCTCCCTTCCCCTTTGAGCCGGGGATGCGGAAAGTCCTGCCACAACACTGCAAGGAGGGCAGCGTGTGGACAGGCCATGACCCAGGCATGGGGTGGGGCCAGTTCGTACCTGACCCCACCTGGGAAGACTCTCCATCTATGACTATTGTGTGCACTGAAGGTGCACTTCCAACTAAGCAAAGACAAGCTGCGATGCTATGAAGCAGAAGTTCAGTACCACATGTACGGTGACCCTGTGAATAAACTGGATTTACATTTTTTACATCGATTTTGCAAGAATTCTCCAGAATCAATAACTGGTTCCAAGTGGAAGCGGCTAATGCCCTAAAATGCCTGCCACCCCCGTCGGCCTTTCGGGCGCTTTTAGCCAGGGGATGTTCCACGGAGCATCCCGGCATCGGCCACGGAACCCCGGAGAGCGACCGACCCAGCCGCCGCCCGAGTGCCGCGTGCACGCGACACCGTCGCTCAGACACGGGCTGGGATTGGCCGGCTTGGCCCGTGTACCCGGTGAGATGGGGCGGGGCGGGGCGGGGAGCAGCGCTCTGGGCTCCGCCCGCTGCCGGCACCTCCCAGACCTGAGGGGGCGGCCGCTCTTCCCGCCCCGCTCCTCTCTATGGTCGCAGGTCCTAGTTCCCGCCCCCACCCCGTGAGTCACGTGGGCAGCGGTTTCCGGCGGGGACTCGCTGTGGCTTGAGGCGGGAGGTGGCGGGTGGTCGCCGCGTGGGTCGGTGAGTGAGGTCCGCGCGCCCCTCCCCCCCTCGGGGGCAGACGCGAATCAGCCCCTCCCCGCCCCGCCGCTGGGTCCCATTCAGGGACGCCGGGCATTTGCCGCTCGCCCCCGAGCCCCGCCCCCGCCTGCCGCGTGCTGCCGGGGCGGTTACACCAGGGCCCCAGCTCCCTTTGTCTAACCCGGGGCTCAGCGCGCCCCCCCCCCGGCGGAGCCCCGAAGAGCGGGGCGGGCGTGACACCAGGGAGCGCTCCCCGGGGCCAGGGCGGAGTCAGACCCCGCGAATCTGGAGTCGCGTCCCGCTGCTGAGGCAGCGCAGGGAACCGCCGGGGCTGCTTTGAGTCACCGACAGCGACACCCCCGTGAGCGAGAGTAGCCCCCGCCGGGCCCCGCGTGGGGACGCGGTGTCAGCCCTTCTCCCGCGAGCTGCGGGGTCCCCACTGGTGCTCTCCGAGGAGCTGAGCCTGGAAGCTGCCCTGGGCAGAGACCGCTGTTGCCCGCCCCCGGGAAGCTGGCAGGGTCGGGGCTCAGCTTTGGAGCTACCAGCAAGTTGAGTGTTTAAAGTAATAACAATAAAAGCCCGTCTCGCAGTGAGACTGGCTGCGCCCAGGTTCTGAGCTCTGACGCAGCGGCAGCAATAACTCAGCAGTAACTAACCGTCTGTAGTCGTCAGTTCCCGCACACGCACAAACAGCCTCTCTTTTCCAAGACCCAGTACACTTACCCACACACAATAGGATTAAGAATAAAGAACTGCATGTTTCGTCTGGTCCTGCTCTCATTCTCCTCCTTTTGCAGCAATTGCTCTGCAGCGCCCAGGAGTTTCCATTGCAGTGTGAGCTGCTGCTCCATCTCTGGTGGTAGCCTGGTCCTAGCTCTTTAGAATGTGTTCAGGGCATAGTTAATATTTTCTTGATCAGTGTGAGCATCATGAGGGACATATCGATTTTCTCAGTTTATCACTCAACTAAACTTGAATGGAATTTCATGGGCTAAAGAAAAAGCACTTCTCTATCCTGTCTGCTTTCTCCCTGCCAAATTTCAAAGGTCTGTTTAGAACAATGGAGGTGTTAGTTTCTCAGACAGAAGTCCTAACACTTTTGTAATGGAAAAGGTTAAGCAGTCTAAATACAAGGGTTTTTATTAATTCCCTTGTAATAGAGCTTTGAACATAATGTGTACTATTTAACTATTTTTCATTTTTCAGCTTGCCATCTGCAGATCATTCATGCAGTTTTAAGGTGAATAGAAATATTTTGGGATGAATGAATTGTGGGAATCTCAGTTGCAGTTGAGGGGGTAGTTGCTGGATGTTTGAAAGAATGTCCATAGTCTGGGTGGCAGATCTAGTTTTATTATCAGTAAGGCTCTGTGTCTGTCATGGAAGCTACGGATTCTGGGACTTCCGCAGCAGCCTGTGCGGATGGCCCTGGAGCCACCTGAGCTGCTGCTGGGGCAGTTTCAGGCTGCTCCACCTCCTGACCAACAGGAGTTTGGGTGTAGGGGGGCTCAGGGTTGAGGTGCGGGGCAGTGCTTGCCTGGGAGGTGCTCCCTGGAAGGGCAACAGGCACTCCCCTCCCTTAGCTCCTAGCTCCACATGCTGTCTCTGCCTGCAGGCATTGCCCCCACAGCTCTCATTGGCCATTATTCCCAGCCAATGGTAGCTGCAGACCCTGGCCTTAGGGTGGAGCGGAGGCAACACATAGAGCTAGGCGCTGGAGGTCGCCGCTTACCATGAGCTGAGTAGGGAGCCTGCCCCAGGCCTGCCATATCCCCCACACCAGCACCTGCGGTGCCCCCTGGGCCGTGACCCCCATTGAGAACCCGCAATGCCCCCCTGGGCTGCGACTCCCCTCGAGCACCTGCGGCACCCTGCTGGGCTGCACCCATAGTGTCCCCAAAGCCGTTCCCCTCCCCCTCACCAATTTTTAGTCAGGGATATATAGTAAAAGTCATGGACAGGTCACGGGCCATGATTTCTACTAAAAATACTTGTGACTAAAACATTGTCTCAATTATCAGCTATTTTGGGTTTGGCCAAGTAGAGCACCTGAGACTACCTGTTTTCCTAGGCTTGTTGCAAATGATTGAGTTGGAAACAGAAGTTTCTACACTTCCTGTCCTGCTGCTCAGAAAACTGCATCAGCAGAAGTGGATTTGACCAGTTCTTACTGCAACAGGGGTATTAGAGCTCACCTTTTCATTGGATAAACTTTCATCAGATAAGTTTATGCTAGTAGCATACACTTTTCTCAAATTATCTATATAATGCAAAAACTTTTTAATGCATAGTTAAAAATCACAGTTGGCCAAGTTACACGCTGTGCAAGCTTTTCTTTTGTGATTTTTAACTTGCAACCTTAATGTTGCTGTCATAAACAGATAGTTGAGGGTTAATGTCTCTTTTACCTGTAAAGGGTTAAGAAGCTCAGTGAACCTGGCTGACGCCTGACCAGAGGACCAATGGGGGGACAAGATACTTTCAAATCTTGGTGGAGGGAAGTCTTTGTGCTGTTTGTGTTGTTCGTTGTTCACTCTTGGGGCTAAGAGGGGCCAGACGTGCAACCAGGTTCTTCAATCTTTCTGAAACAGTCTCTCATGTTCAAAATAATAAGTACTAGCTAGAAAAGGTGGAGTAGTCTTACGTTGTTTTCTTAACTTGCAAATGTGTATTTTGCTGGAAGGATATTTTACCTCTGTTTGCTGTAACTTGTATCTTAGGCTAGGGGGGAGGGAGTCCCTCTAGTCTATATAAGCTGAAGACCCTGTAAACATTTTCCATCTTGATTTTACAGAGAGAATTTTTACTTTTTTCTTTCTTTAATTAAAAGCTTTCTTTTTAAGAACCTGATTGATTTTTTCCCCCTTGTTTAAGACCCAGTGGAATTGGATCTAAACTCACCAGGGATTGGTGGGGGGAAAGGGTGGGGGAGGTTAATTCCTCTCTGTTTTAGGAACCAAGGAGTTTGGATCAGTGTATCTCTCAGGGTAACCCAGGGAGGGGAAAGTCTGGGAGGAGGAAAGGAGAGAGAATGGTTTATTTCTCTTTGTTTTAAGACCCACGGGGTTTGGGTCTTGGGTTCCCCAGGGAAGATTTTGAGGGAACAGGAAATGTGCCAAAACACTATATTTTTGGCTGGTGGCGGTGCTATCAGATCTAAGCTAGGAATTAAGCTTACAAGGGTACATGCAGGTCCCCACTTTTTGGATGCTAACATTCAAAGTGGGGAAAATACCTTGACAGTTGCATTCCTATACATTTAATTGGCTAGTTTTCTTTTAAAAGTTCTTGTGGAAATGACCCCTACATATATGCACTTCCTTATGGCATAGATACATTTCAGGTAAACTGGGTATCTGTCCGCCTACACGAGCAACAGGTGTGCACTTCAAACAGCCCACAGTTTATTGTGGATTCTTTCGTGGTGGTGGTCACACAACGCACAGTCAACCTGTGGAACTCCTTGCCAAAGGATATTATGAAGGCCAAGACTAATAACAGGGTTCAAAAAAGAACTAGATAAGAGTGGATAGGGATGGTGTCCCTAGCTTTTGTTTTCTGGGAATGGGCAACAGGGGATGGATTACTTTGATTATCTGTTTTGTTCATTCCTTCTGGGCCTCCTGGCATTGGCCACTGTCAGAAGACAGGATACTGGGTTAGATGGACCTTTGGTCTGACCCAGTATGGCCGTTCTTATGTATTCACAAGAACTGCACTCCAGTTAGGGTGGAGAGATCCCAAGATGTGCTTGAGGACCTGCTCTCCACACAAAAATTTGAAGTTTCTGTCCTGGAGAATCCAGTGTATTGCTCCCTCTTGAAATCTGATTTATTTAATCTCTCCCCACTTAAAAAGAAGTAAAAACTTATTTTTTCAGAGGTATTTTTTAGTTACTACCACAGTTGCTGTAGTGTTTTTGTGTTTTGTTTTCTCACCTTGTTTATAAATTTGTTGATGTTTGGATGTTCTTTTTATTAGATAATGAGAATTGTTTTGATGGTGGCAGCTCTTTTGCAATGGAGCAGTCCAGGAGGTGCTTTGTGAATAAAATTATTTATTTAGGGATCCAAAGTCTCAATTGTGAGTTTTATATAGTGATTAACATTCAAAAAACATTTGAGGAATTGAGGGAGTAGGATGAGTTTGGATGCCTGGCCATTTGAAAGAAGGGTTCAGGTTAGGAGGCAGCACTAAGGCAAACAGTTGTCTCCACATTTTGCAAAAAACTTCTCATTTAAATAGTATCTGTAATTGTGCGGCTTACAATTTAACATTTTCTTTTGCTGTATATGCTCAATCTTTCATTTTTATACAGTAGAGTCTCAGGGTTTGGCTATACTTGCAGGTGTGCAGTGCTGAGAGTTAAAGCTGTCTTCACGCAGCTGTGTAGGGAAAGCGCTGCAGTGTGGCCACACTGACAGCTACCAGTGCTACAGTGTGGCCGCATTTGCAACGATGTTGGGAGTGGTGCATTATGGGCAGCTATCCCACAGAACACCTCTTCCCATTCTGGCGCCGTGGGTTGTGGGAAAGGGGCGGATGGTGCGGGTCATTCTGTTTCCTATCCCAAAGCCCCATGATGCATCTCTTCACATCCCAGCAATCCCTGTTTTTTCCGTCCACGTTTGGTGCCATCTTGACTCTTTCAACAGTTTCTGTTCAGTGCGATTTGTGTGGGAAATGGAGCCCGAAAAGCTGAGGAATATGCTGACAAGTCTCTCCAGCACATCATGTTTGGCAGTTGAGCTATTTATTAAGATCCAAAGTGATGAGGAGTCCAACGATGATAGTGAGTCGCTTGACACGTACGTCATTAAATTGCTTGTGGCATTCACAGAAAAGCTCAGCACCATGGAACGCTGCTTTTGGGCTCGGGAAACAAGCACTGAGTGGAGGGATCACATCATCATGGAAGTCTGGGATGACAAGCAGTGGCTGCAGAACTTTCGGATGAGAAAAGCCACTTTCATGGGACTGTGTGAGGAGCTCGCCCCCACCCTGCGGCGCAAGGACACGAGATTGAGAGCTGCCCTGCTGGTGGAGAAGCGGGTGGCTATTGTAATCTGGAAGCTGGCAACTCCAGACAGCCACTGATCGGTCGGGAATCAGTTCGGAGTGGGAAAGTTGACTGTTGGAATTGTGTTGATGCAAGTTTGCAGGGCCATTAATCACATCCTGCTAAGAAGAACTGTGACTCTGGGGAATGTGCAGGACATTGTGGATGACTTTGCACAAATGGGTTTCCCTAACTGTGGAGGGGCAATAGATGGGATGCATATTCCTATTCTGGCACCACCCCACTTAGCATCTGAGTACATTAATTGGAAGGGGTATTTCTCCTTGGTTCTCCAAGCGCTTGTGGATCACCGTGGGCGTTTCATTCACATTAACACAGGCTGACCCGGAAAGGTGCATGATGCATGCATCTTTCGGAACACTGGCCTCTTCAGGAAGCTGCAGGCCGGGACTTTTTTCCCAGACTAGAAGATCACAGTAGGGGATTTCGAAATGCCCATTGTGATCCTTGGAGACCCCGCTTATCCGTTAATGCCGTGGCTCATGAAACCATATACAGGGAACCTTGGCAGGAGCAAGGACCGGTTCAACTACAGGCTGAGCTGGTGCCAAATAACTGTGGAGTGTGCTTTTGGCTGTTTAAAGGGTCGCTGGCGATCTCTGTATGGGAAGCTAGACTTGGGGGAAAGCAGCATCCCCGAAGTTATATCCGCGTGCTGTACCCTCCATAATATTTGTGAAGGGAAGGGTGAAAGATTCAGTCAGGCATGGACCTCCGAGGTTCAGTGCCTGGAGGCTGAATTTGCACAGCCAGAGAGCAGGGCTGCTAGAGAAGCCCAGCACAGGGCTGCCTTGAGGGAGGAATTTGAGGCTGAAAACCAACAGTAATGTTTGGTGTCTTGCACGGGAGTGAAGTGCAATGATTACGATGTTAGTAGGAATCTGTGTTTCCTAAGCTGATTTGCAGTGCCTGTTTCTTTCCTGGGCTAAGGTATCTTTGACTTTCTGCAATAATAAAGACTGTTTTCAAAGCCAGGAATTCATTTATTGAAAAGAAAATTACTTTGAGAGAGACACAACCTTTTGGGAACCTAAAAAGGCAGGGAGGTGCGGTGGGGAACTGTACAGTCACAGGTTTGAATATGTCCTGTCTGGAGTGCTGTGCAATGACTGCTGCACTTCAGGATGCCTATACTGCATGGTGATGGTGGTTGAGTGCAGAGGGTAAGGGTCGTAGTTCTCAGGGCTGGTTGGTGAATGTACAGGTGTTGGAGGCAGCTGGTGGTGGTAAGAACCTGGATGCTGGGGAAGGGGGTTTTGAGCTGACATTGGGGCACAAGGGAATGAGCTTTGGGATGGGGGGGGTGGAGTGGACGCAGTAGTGCTCTTCCTGCATGGCTACGAGCGCCTGGATAGAGTCCGCTTGGCGCACCAGGATGCTTATCAGCTGCTTTGTGCTTTTCTTCCTGTCCGCTGCTCTTTTCTGGCGGATCCTGCTTTCCCTTTCCCTCCAGTCCTGCACTTTTTGATTCTCTGTGACAGAGTGCTGCATAACTGCTTGCAGCATGTTGTCTTTGGTTTTTTTGTGGCTTCTTCCAGAGGTTTTGTAGTCTTTGAGACATTGATAACACGGGCAGCTGAGATCTCAAGATTGCTTCTGTAAAGGCAAAAAATGCAACACTTAACAGAGGCAGCATTGTTTATACCAGACAGTTATTCCCACACAGTTAAGGAGTGTAACAGTCTTCACAATAGCATAATTTTCCCATCCCAAAGAGAGTGCACATAACCCACGGGAGCCCCGAAATGGTGAGTAAGGGGAACTAATTGCTTCAGGGCTCTGCTGTCGTCAGGGTTTCTGTGCGTTGGGGAAAGCAAACAGCTGCCGGGGGCACCTACACTGAACACTATCCCAACATTTTCCACAGGAGTTGATCCTGGAAGATATCTCGCTGCTGGGGGTCACCTGGGAAGCGCAGGAGGGTCTTCTACAGCAATGCAAATTCTGCCCTGGTCCCTATGCAGCTTGCCTGCGTGCAAAAATGGTCCCCCCACCCCTCGCGGCACAGTGGCGTGGACGTGTTAGCCTGACTGGGACAAGGACCACAGTGGCTCTCCGAATAAACTTGTGCAAGCACATTGCCCGTGCTCTGGCTGAAACTTTTGAAGAGACTACCGAGGCTGATTACTGCGACATGATAGACCACATCAATGCGCTATTCTACATCTAGGCATGCATGCGTGCAGCCCTAACCTTCCCTCCTCTCCTGAAAAATTTCAGTCCTGAAAATAAAAACTGCTTACCGGGAACCCGCTCCTCTGTTTGTCCTCCACCAAGTACCGGCTGCTGCGACTGGCTACCTTCCTCCTGGCTTGAGAAGAGCTCCTGGCTGCATGCCTCCAGGGATTCCGGGGTGTCTCCCCCCACCACAGTACCCTCACTCTTGCTTTCCTTCTCCTTCTCCCCCCGCTCTGAAGTGTCCATCGTGGTCCTCGGAGTGGTAGTGGGGTCACCCCCAAGTATCGCGTCCAGCTCTTTGTAAAAATGGCAGGTTGTGGGGGCAGCACCGGAGCAACGGTTTCGCTCGCGGGCTTTGCAATAGGCACTCTGCAGCACCTTCACTTTAACCCTGCACTGCAGCGCGTCCCTGTCATGGCCTGTTTCCAGCATGGCCCTTGATATCTGCCCATAGGTATCATAATTCCTATGGCTGGAGCGCAGCTGGGACTGCACAGTTTCCTCCCCCTCGAACACTGATGAGGTCCAGCAACTCGCCATTGCTCCATGCTGGGGCTCATTTGCCACGTGGAGCCATGATCACCTGGAAAAATTCACTGATTGCACTGTACACTTGGCTGAGCAAACAGGAAGGGGATTTTTAAAATTCCTGGGGCATTTAAAGAGCGGGGTCTGATGCTTGGTCACATGGGGCTGGGGCAGTAGAGTTCCAACTGAAGAGCAGAGTGGCTGAACAGGCATTCTGGGATACCTCCGAATACATATGGAGGCCAATAACAGTGCTTTTGGTGGTCACACTGGCGGAGCAGCGCTGCATCAGCAGCGCTATAGTCATTATTCCCCAGGCCGAGGTGGAGTACAACCGGCGCTGTAGCCAGGGAGATACAGCGCTGTATGTGCCTTGCAAGTGTGGACGATGAGTGAGTTGCAGCACTGTAAAACCACTACCAGCGCTGCAACTCTCCAGTGTAGCCAAGCCCTCAGTTACAAATACCTTGGGAATGAAGGTTGTTCGTAACTCTGAAATGTTTGCAACTCTGAACAAAATGTTATGTTTGTTCTTTCAAAACTTTACAACTTAACATTGACTTAATACAGCTTTAAAACTTTACTATGCTCCATTCCCTTCATTTTTTTTAGTAGTTTACATTTAACACAGTACTGTACTGTATTTCCTCTCCCCCCCTCCCCCGCTGCTGCTTGATTGGATACTTCTAGTTCCCAAATGAGGTGTGTGGTTAACCGGTCAGTTCATAATTCTGAGGGTCTACTGTAATTTTATTTTGGAGCAATTTTTTGTCATTTAATAGAGCATGTATTCATTGAAAACTGTCAAGTTCACAGTTTCAAAGTTAATCTGTTTCTAAGTTATATTTTTTGTGAGTGTGAGGGAAGATAGTTCACATTTTTCTTCAGTGCAAAGCATATATTTTATACCCATCTTCCACTCTCCTTCAGAAGTAACTTAATGGATTTTCCTCAGACTTAATCTCCTCTAGGATGGAGAACAAGCATAATATATTTAATCCCAAAGGATGTTTTAAAAAAAAAAAATTGTTGGTGAGTAAAAACAAGCTGTTCCAATGAGAGAAAAATTTGCACCATAACAGCAGTTGCAACCAGTTACTGCTGTATGGTTTGTGATTATATGGATTATATGGAAATTACATGGATTATATGGAAATTATATTGGAATGCATCTATACATGCCCAGAGGCAGGTAAAGATGAGCCGAAAATCAAAAGCTTGTAAGATCTTAGAAGCAATATGGGTATAGATGCTGCCTGTTTAGTTTGGGACCAAAATGTAAGTTTTGTAAAGCCCTTTAACATGAATAGATTATTTTTTATTGAAAACAAGATTTGTATTTCAATATTCTCATATATTGCTGTGAACCCATATGCAGCATTGAGCTAGTACATGAGAATTGAAAGTCCCAAACAAAAATGTAGCTTCTAAGGGTACTTCTACACTACGGGATTATTCCGATTTTACATAAACCAGTTTTATAAAACAGATTGTATAAAGTCGAGTGCACGCGGCCACACTGAGCACATTAATTCGGCTGTGTGCTTCCATGGTCCGAGGCTAGCGTCGATTTCCGGAGCGTTGCACTGTGGGTAGCTATTCTGTAGCTATCCCATAGTTCCTGCAGTCTCCCCTGCCCCTTAGAATTCTGGGTTGAGAGCCCAGTGGCTGATGGGGCAAAAATCATTGTTGCGAGTGGTTCTGGGTAAATGTCGTCAGTCATTCCTTCCTCCGGGAAAGCAACAGCAGACAATCATTTCGCTCCCTTTTTCCTTGGATTGCCCTGGCAGACGCCATAGCACAGCAACCATGGAGCCTGTTCAGCTTATTTTTTTTTTTTACAGTCACCGTATGTGTACTGGATGCCGCGGACAGAGGCGATACTCCAGCGCTACACAGCAGCATTCATTTGCTTTTGCATGATAGCAGAGACGGTTATCAGTCATTCTGTACCGTCTGCTGCCGGTGTAAATTGGCAGTGAGATGACGGTTATCTGTCCTTCTGTACTGTCTGCTGCTATCATGGGTGCCCCTGTCTGAGATTGGCGGGGGGGCGCAAAGGCAAAACTGGGAATGACTCCCTGAGTCAATCCCTCCTTTATGGTTTCTAAAAATAGTCAGTCCTGCCTAGAATATGGGGCAGGGGTACTAGAGAACCAGTGCATCAGAGAGCACAGCTGCTCCGTGTCAGATCCCTCAGAAATGATGAGCTACATGCCATTCACGGGGGGTGCCCCTGCAACAACCCCACCCATTGCTTCCCTCCTCCCCCAACCTTCCTGGGCAACCATGGCAGTGTCCCCCCCATTTGTGTCATGAAGTTATAAAGAATGCAGGAATAAGAAACAGTGACTTGTTAGTGAGATAAAATGAGGGGGATGCAGCCTCCCGCTGCTATGACAGTCCAGGCAGGACATTAAGCGGTGCGGGGGAGAGAAGCCCAGCATGCCGCTGCTATAGCAGTCCAGGCAGGACAGAATCTTTTCTTTACACAGGAAAGGGAGGGGTCTGATGGAGCTCAGCTCTCAGTTGCTATGATGAGGACGGTTACCAGCCGTTCTGTACCATCTACTGGGAATGACTGAGAATCATTCCTATTTTCACCCAGGCGCCCCCGGCCAGCCTCACCTGAAGCCAGCCAGGAGCACTCACGGGTTGATAACAAGGACGGCTACCAGTCCTACTGCACCGTCTGCCACCGGGCAGGGGAGAGGCATGGATACTGCTCTTCACTGCTGCAGCATCGCATCTACCAGCAGCATTCAGTAGACATAGGGTGACATTGAAAGAAGTCAAGAAACGATTTCTTTCCCTTTTCTTTCACGTGGGGGGGGTGTGGTAAATTGACGAGCTGTTCCCTGAACCACGCCGGACAATGTGTTTGAACCTACAGGCATCGGCAGCTCAGCCAAGAATGCAAATACTTTTCGGAGACTGCTGGGGACTGTGGGATAGCTGGAGTCCTCAGTACCCCCTCCCTCCCTCCATGAGTGTCCATTTGAGTCTCTCACTTCCCATTGTCACGCAGCACTATGTAGCCTGTAGATTTTTTTTTTTCAAACGCTTTGGCATTTCGTCTTCTGTAACGGAGCTTTGATAGAACAGATTTGTTTCCCCATACAGTGATCAGATCTAGTATCTCCTGTATGGTCCATGCTGGAGCTCTTTTTGGATTTGGGACTGTGTTGCCACCCGTGCTGATCAGAGCTCCACGCTGGGCAAACAGGAAATGAAAATCATAATTTTGCGGGGCTTTTCCTGTTTACCTGGCCACTGCATCCGAGTTCAGATTGCTGTCCAGAGCGGTCACAGTGGTGCACTATGGGATACCGCCCGGAGGCCAATACCGTCGATTTGCGGCCACACTAACCCTAATCCGATATGGTAATACCGATTTCAGCGCTACTCCTCTCGTCGGGGAGGAGTACAGAAACCAATTTAAAGAGCCCTTTATATCGATATAAAGGACCTCGTAGTGTGGACGGGTACAGCGTTAAATCGGTTTAACGCTGCTGAAATCGGTTTAAACGCGTAGTGTAGACCAGGCCTAAGTCTAGTGTTAGGCCTAAGTCTGTCCAAAAGAAGTGAAATCTGTCAAGTGAATTGGATTTAAAATTTTCACTTTTAATTATTCTGTGTGGATGTGCTATTATTAACACAGGCAAGGGGTTTAAGAAAGATTGCCCTGACAGTATACATATAAAACATAAAGTTGCAGACTTTACTTTCTCTTTTGGAAAGAAGATATGTCTTCCGTAAACAGAGTTACAAGCTATGAATTTTGTTAAAAGTTTCTACATTTGGTCAGCAATACCCCAGCTTTCTTTAATTAAAGAAAATCCCTTTGGGTTTGTTAGTTTAATGGTGAATTTTTTGTTAGTATGTGTGTCTAGTTTCCCCAAAATCAATATAGATATGGAAAATATATGGTGACTGGGATTTTGCTTGTTCTGGTGGATACCACAACATTTATAGTCATGATTTCTCAGGTTCTTAAGGTAGTGGTTGTCAAATACAAGACTAATTCTGTACATTTAACTACAGCATTATGCATTTTCTGATTTTATAATCTTAAAAGCAAAACTTAAAACATAAAGAAAAAATAATTCTGAATTTCTAGATTGTAGGTTAATATCTCAAACAATGTTAGATTAGTAGAAAATCTTTACTAAACTATTTGATTTTTTTTTTTAAAGTTATTGGACCTTTTTAGAAGTTGAGGGATTCACTAAACATTGGAGTACTTTTTTTGGCAAGGTCCAGTTATTTTTATCTAACCACTTAATGAACCCTGATATTTATATGTTTCTATTTCAGAAACTGAATATTATACTGGTATGAAGTCTGGGATTTGCTATAATATAATTATTGCTGAAGTTAGTCTTGGACTAGTGCAAAAAAAAACCTGTGCTAAACTGACAATCCAGTGTAAGTTTTATGAACTCTTTGAACTGCCAGCATTAGACATGAGTACTACATACCACTGAATTTTGGAGGCACTCAGATTTCGAATGGTATAAATCATTATTTTTATCCCAGGAAGGCTGAGAGTTATTGGCCCTTAAAATCATATAATAGCATCTTGCTTTTTATTTTTCTGCTTGAATCCTGACATTTTAACTGCCACTGTCAGGACCCATTACAGCTAGAAATCAGTGCTTCATACAATCAGAAATCTTAGAAACAACTTTAATACACTATACCAGATGAATCTGTTGGGTTGTGATATCAGCTGCTAAAATTCTGTTAGTCCTGAAGTGGAGGTATGGTGCAGTAAGCAAGATTATCAGAATGTAGGAACCTTAAGGTGCAGTGTTTTGTGATTTGATAAAGCTAGAAGCAGTGTGTCAGTACAAATATGTTAAAGCTGTAATTCTGAACTAAAAAGTGTGTCTAAAAATGGCATCATGGAGTTTCATTTTTTCTCATTGTGTACCTGTGTTAGGAAAATTTATGAGCATTTTTTCTGTGCTAGTGCATCTGCATGGCTGCTAATGACAGTACAAACTGTAACATAGGCAGGGTACAGACAGGATTTTTACTACCACATTGCCTACACCCAGTCTATCACTACAGCTTCTGCTGTTGATAGCAATGGTGCAAAAATGTTTATACACTTTCCTAGAGGAAAGCCAATATGACATGACTTTTCAGTCTTTTTACCTTTATTTTTATTTATTTTTTTTCCTAATTACCATTGCTGCAAACTCAACCTGTGGTCTGAAAGTCAAGCAGCCAGTTTCTTTCCTTTTCACTCACTGCATCAGTAATGGAAGTTTTGTAGGTCAGATTAAGGCCTCAGTTAAACTTGTGCGATCTGATTGGGTTATCTGTGTTAGATATGCAACTGGTTGGGATTTTTGGACTGATATACAAATGCAATAGAACCCTGCTCTCAGAGCTGTGTTGGCTCTGCAGTGCTAACATGAGTAAAAAGTAGTAAAAAATGTGCTGTTTGTTGGTAAAGTAAAGCAGATATCACTCTGAATGCAGGTAGGGAGCAGTTATACACCTCTACCTCAATATAATGCTGTCTTCGGAAGTCAAAAAAATCTTACTGCGTTATAGGTGAAATCGCGTTATATCGAACTTGCTTTGATCCACCGGAGTGCGCAGCCCCGCCCCCCCCGGAGCACTGCTTTACCGCGTTATATCAGTATTCATGTTATAATGGATCGCGTTATATCGAGGTGGAGGTGTATTGCTTAAGAAAGTGTCCTTTTACATAAGTCTTTTTCAGATCTGAGCCATACTTTAAGGAACAATAAACTAGTCCAGAAGCCAGTTCTTGAGAAGAATAGACTTTGTTTTACCTTAGATTATTTGATTGCCTGGTGTTTAATTAACATTTTGAACATCTCTCCACAGAGCTTCAAAATGACTAAAAAGAGGAAACACCAAGAGGATTTTCAAAAGGTGAAGCTAAAAGTTGGAAAAAAGAAGCCTAGACTAGAAAATGCAACTGATACAAACTTCAAAACAAAGGCCATATATCTTCCTGAACAGCTTAAAGAGGATGGAATACTTCCCACAAACAATAGAAAACTTAACATAAAGGTATGGTAAGGTAAAAGTTTCAGCAGTGATTGTAATATAGCTCATTTGACAGTTTATTATGGTTTTTTTTAAAAGTTGTGTTTGAGCACTGTCCCGCTTACTTTGACCAAATGCTGGACTATGGATACTTGTGCAGTTCAATTAGTGGCTTGGGGCTTTGGATGAGTTAATAATCTAAGACAGAGATTTTCAAAAATAGGAGCTGGAAGTTAAATGTTGTTTGGGAAGCTCTAACTCAAGGCACCTGTTTTTTTTAAATCTTGGTGTTACATCATTAGTTTGTCCAGAGGCAAAAGTTTTCACAAATGGACTCCTAAAGACATATTTAACTTTAGGCTCCTGTTTCTGAAGATTTTTATTTTCTTCATTTTTTCATCTGCTTGCTATCCCCTTTCTAAGTCCATCTGTTCCAACCTGAAAGGAACTGCACCTCTATGATCTGTCAAAGTCATCTGCTTTTGGCTCCTGGCTCTTCAGAGGTCGTCCCTCTTGGGTAGGGATCTGTCTCTCTCTCTACAAGGGTTTTTCAGACTTCAATGTTTCCTGCCTACATTGTGATTATCCCTAATAAGGCAGACCACCTAAATAGGGCAGACTCTGCACATTGCTTTCTCTCCAAAGGCTGTAAACAGCTGTAATTGCCAGCTGTACAGGGTACCACAGAGCTCTTTCTAAGCAAGTACATTTGCTCTTAATGTGAAAGTATTGCAGAGAAAGCATTAAAAACAATAAAGGAACCTACACATCTGCTAAAAAGCTTACCAGAGGTGATTCCCAACTCCAACCTGGGGTACTGGTAGGTGTCAGTCCTTCGAAACACACAACTGGATTTTCCCCAGGGTTACAAGTTCATAACTGTCTCAGATTCAGAACCAGAACTATTATGAGTAGGTAGTCTTTCCTTTCAGAGTAGCAACCGTGTTAGTCTGTATCTGCAAAAAGATACCCATACCCACCCCCACCCCCACCCCCACACCCACCCCTTAGGCCTATGATCTTGATCTCATGTAACAGGTGATCAGCAGGCAATGGCCACTCTTCAGGGCATAACTTCATAAGGCTGGGTTTTTGCGTAACTGGAGGTAGGGAGTGATGGTGCAAAAATGTATTTGCGTTGACCTCCCCTTAGATCAGTGGTGGGCAACCTGCAGGCCGCGTGTGGCCCATCAGGGTAATCCACTGGTGAGCTGCGAGACACGTTGTTTACATTTACAGCTGACAGGCACAGCTGCCCGCAGCTCCCAGTGGCCTCAGTTCACCGTTCTTGGCCACTGGGAGTGTGGGCAGCTGTGCCTGCGGACAGTCAGGGTAAACAAACTGTCTCGCATCCGGCCAGTGGATTACCCTGATGGGCCGCTGGTTGCCCACCACTGCCTTAAATAGTCCTCAAGGAATTGACCTCCCCTTAGATAATCCCCAGGAAAACCAGTTAACACTTTTTGTTCCAAAAGTCCATTCTTGTCTGACACATTATTCAGTGTAGTCCTTTTAACTAATACAGTCCAGCTCTTACATCTGTCATCTTTCACCCTTCTAGAGGTTGCATACAGTTTAGGCCACAATAATTCAGAAATGATTCATTTAATATTATTGGAGCCCAAAGATACTTAAATTTAATTCAGTAAGTTCTCCAGAGTACAGCAGTTTTCTGCAATATAGCTGTCACACCATCTTCCTTTCCTTAACTCTAGCCCTTCCACTGGAGGAGATGAGGGGCCACCTTCAAGGAAGTAAGTCTGCTAGGGGTACCTTAAAAGCAGCTGTGCAGTCATAATTGGCATACTCCAGCTCTACTCTTGCAAGTCTGTATGAGAGAATCTTGCTTGCTATTATTAGGTCAGGAGGCACTCAGATGTTATGATTATGAAGATCATGTAAGTACCTGGATAGTAAGCCATTAAATTATTGCATACTTCCTGTAATTAGGAGGGTAGGTGACTAGTTTGCTGTTATGCTCTGAAAGAAAACATTTTTGGATCTGAAATTATTAAGCTCTTGATACAGTCCATTAAAACAGTTTCTATACCTATTAAGCCTTTTAAGAACAGATTAATACTAGAAAATGAGTCAGTTTAAAGTTTTTGAAGGAATAACTAGTAAGTGCGTATCTCTCTTCTTGTAGGATCTGCTTTCACAGATGCATCACTATAGTGCCGGAGTTAAGCAAAGTGCTCTTCTTGGGCTCAAAGAACTGCTGTCCCAGTATCCGTTTATAATTGATGCACACCTTTCAAATATACTAAGTGAGGTGGCAGCTGTGTTTACAGACAAGGACTCTGGTGTCAGAGTAGCAGCAATCCGGCTCCTTCAGTTCTTGGCTCCAAAAATCCGAGCTGAGCAGATTGCTCCATTTTTTCCTTTGGTAAGTGCCCATCTCTCCAGTGCCATGACTCACATCAGTGAAGGAATTCAGGAGGATTCTTTAAAGGTCTTGGACATCTTGTTGGGAGAGTACCCAATCCTCCTTACTAATCGCTGTAGTATGTTGCTGAAGAATTTTGTAGAGCTTATTTCTCACCAGCAGTTGTCAAAAAACCTGAAAAGTAGAGAGAAAATATCCTGGATGCTATCTGTTAACCCTAACCGCAGAGTAACTTCACAGCAATGGAGGCTGAATGTACTGATCAGACTCAAGAAGTTTCTCCAGGCATTGGTAGATGGTTCCAGCGGATCAGAAGATGATGAAGGAATCCAGGAGCAAAAGGAGAACTCCCAGTTCATGAGGAATTCAGTATGTATAAGCTGGAAGGAGCATGCCAGTAATCAACAGCACATCCAGCTATATGAAAATGGGGGATCACAACCAAGGATCAATTCAGCGTTCAGGCTAAGGTGAGAAAAATGTTAATTGTCTGAGAGTTTCATTGAGTCAATTCTATATTTACAACTAAGCTAATATGAGACTGTTGTATGTTGTTGCTATTGAGGCACAGGTGTTCATTTTTGTCCTAGGACTCTAGGGAGATTTATATTAGATCATTCAGTGAGATGGGTTATTTTACCACAACAATTTGATCATGTTATGGAATATGAAAATATAGAATTATTGAGCCATTGATAACCATGCTGTATGTTCATTATGACTCTCTCAATGATATTTTTCATTAACTGCAAATAAAATGGTCATTTATACCACTTGTTACAAGTGTTCAGTACAGGCCATCCTTCCAGTACATCTTCCATGGAGATGGAACAACACAGCATTATTTTTTATGATGGGTACTGCATATAAATGGAGAGTGTGAAGGCAAATCCCTTTTTTAGTAGAAGTTAAGTGTACTAGCACAGAGAGCATCTTATGCTTTTAATGATGTGCATATTCTAATGTGATGTAGAAACATTAACTTTTTGAGCCTTCAAAATTCCTCAGTAAAAAAAGTGCTGATCACGTGGCCTGAAGTTAACCTGTCTTGTCTGTAACTTTGATCTCTTCCCTTGAAAAATGCATTGTATTCCTTTCTCCGATCTACGATTTCTTTGGCTGAACATAACCTCTTTCATACTGTCCATTTTATAAATACTTTCTGGCTGTCTGAGGTGTACAACTATAAAACTATTTAGTATAATCTCACAGATCACTTATTTTGAGGTCACTCACAGAATTGTCAGTGCACACATGCTTTTTATCAAATTACCAGTTTTCTAGATCTGTTCACTTATAGATAAAATGTGACTTCTTGAAATATGATTTAATGTATGCTTACTAACAAGAAATAGAAATAATTAACAGAATAGATACTGTGAAATGGACTTAATTTTACATTTATTGAAAAAAACCCGCTTGTATATTTCTAATCCTCTTCCCTAGTGACCCTCCCTACACTAGACAAAAGTCCTTGCCCCACTTTGTTCTTGCAATGCCTGTAAGACAATTTGCATCTACACACAAATGTCATCCTAGGCATTTGATATTTGTTGTAGCATTCATAGAATGAACTTCCTGAGAACAGTAATACCACTTACCTCTTAAGTAGCACCTTTCATCCATAGATCTCAAAGCAGTTTACGAAGGAAGCAAGTAGCATTATCCCCATGTTATGGAGGGGGGGAAACTAAAGCACAGAGCTGAAGTAACTTGCTCAAAGTCACGTAACAGGCCAGTGACAGAGTTGTGAATAGAACCCAGGTCTCCCGAGTTCAAGTCCAGTGCTCTATCTATTATATATCTGACTGAACTACAGGCGCATATAATGTATCTTCCCCTAGTGCATATTCAAAGGCACAGCTACTAGCTGGTCTTCCCATCTCCATTGCCGTGTTTTACCTGTCACTGACTGTTCTGTGCTCCCTGCTGTAGGGGGAAGCCAACAGGAAACACCTTATTTGCAATGAGTACTGGGAATTCTATGAAGTTAACAATAGTGTGCAGTTGATTGCCAGTATCCACTTCTGTGAGATAGCAAGTAAAAGAGTTCAGCAATCTTCTCGATTTCCAATAAAATCTGCTCCAGTGAAAACGTTGATTGAGCAGTAAGCTGGGCTGAGCCAATGAAAAGGCCCTGCCTGGATAATAGAGTGCAAGTCAATTCACATGGAGTCAGAACTAGCAGGTTTACACCAAGATGTGTCAGAGGCTTGCCAAATTGTGCACTGAATGCTGTCCATGCAGTGTGAGAGCTGAAGATGCATCATAACAAAGACTGAGAAGATACCTGAACATGTGGTGCCAGCTGAACTAGCTACCCTTTCTGTGAGGAGCTGGATTTCAATAAGGGATCCAGAGAGCCGCTTATGGTTATAGCTATTTGCCAAGAGGCTGATGTGAGCGAGCATGAGGAAGAGCCAGCAGATTACCAAGAGGAGATGTTACCAGAATCTAAAGGATGGCTGGCAAAGGAAGGTGATGGCAACAAAGTCAGGTTATTGGAAAAAGAGGGGCCCTCTTCAAAAGATATTGAGATGTATTTCATTTTATCACATTTGGTGGTTGTTTTTACTACATGTGCTGGGGGATTGGGGGGTCTTGGGGAGTGAGATAAATAAGACCAGTCCATCTTGTCTTATTGGCTACAGCCATGATTGTTAAGAGTGCAAGTTACCACTAGTAAGGGTAGAAGTAGTCTGGTTGCTGGAGATCGGAAATAGATGACTAGGTAATAGTTCTCAACCAGGGGTCCAGGGTCCCCGGGGGGTGGTGAGTAGGTTTCTGGGGGTCCTCCAAGCAAGGCCAGTGTTACTCACTGGGGCCCAGAGCAGAAAGCCAAAGCCCCACCATGCAGGGCTGAAGCCTGAGGTCCTACCACCCAGGCCTGAAGCCAAAGCCTGAGTAAACTCAGTTTTGCGAGGCCTCCTGTGGTGTGGGGCCCCGTGCAGTTGCCCTGCTTGCTAACCCATAATGCTGGCCCTGGCTTTTATATGTAGAAAAACAGTTGTGGCACAGGTGGGCTGATGAGGTTTTTTTTTAATAGCATTTTTTTGGGGGAGAGCCTCAGAAAGAGAGAGGTTGAGAACCCCAGGACTACAGCATGGAGCCCTTCTCCCTGACCACTTTTTCCCGCCCAAAATATCACATTAACCTGGAGACTCTTAATCCCTTCACCCCCAATTCCATCTCCTTTAGCTCTGCAATCAGTTCTCAGGGCTTGTCTACACTTACCGGAGGATCGATGCTGCAGCAATTGATGTATCAGTGGTCGATTTAGCGGGTCTACTGAAGACCCGCTAAATCGACTGCCGATCGCTCTCCCGTTGACTCCTGTACTCCACCTGATCGAGAAGAGTAAGGGGAGTTGACAGGGACCCCGCGGTAAGTAGATCTAAGCTACATGGATGTGATTTACGCTATTCACATAACTCAAATTGCGTAGCTTAGATAGACTTTTCCCTTTAGTATAGACAAAGCCTCAGCCTCTGCTACTATTGTTGCTGCCAAAAAAGAAGTGACTTCTAATGGGAGGAAAGAGAAATGCCTGGGATTCCAGTGGCTCCTACTCTTCGTGGACAGCCCCAAAATGACAAACGTAAATGTTTAACACACAAACAATATTAATGTCCTCCAGAAAGCTACATCTTATTATTGCACTAAATCTTACTGGCAAGGTCAGTGGTCCAGGATGTGATTCATTGATATACTACATTTATTATCTATGAGAGGAATCAACGCTGATAGTGCAAATAAATTTATCATGTATTTTAATCTCCTGCTGCTCTGACAGCAGGAGACAGCGAAATCTCTCAGGTGACTACACTTCTAGCTTTCTGACCAGCTTCCTTATCAAAACAGTCCTTGTCCTGGGCTTAAAAAACAATAATTTGCACATAGGGTGGAAGGGAGGGGATATTATGTGCTGCTGTGTCTGGTACAGTTTGCTATTTTTATTTAAACAAAACAAAACTTCACAAGCTTCCAAACAGTACTGTACATACCCTATAACTGGAGTATTAGCTTTTAAAATAACTTATAATAGGCACATGTTTGTTCCCTGTCTCTTCCTCCCAAGTGCTCCAGGCAAGAACTAAGCTTTTTTGCCTTTTAAAAAAAAAAAAAAAAAAAAAAAAAGCATACCTTGTCTTAGTGATTACTGAGTATTAATATCACAGGGGGGCCCTGCGAAGCCCTATCTGCATATTGTTCAGCTTCATTCCAGAATTAGAACATTTGACCAGTTCAAAGTCATAATTTAATGTTCAAATTTGCCTTTTTCTGATTCTTCACTAGGTTCTACTGATACTTATGAAGTAATAGTTGCACTGGCTGAGGAATTGATTGGAATATCTCCTCTGCCTTCTGGATGCTAAGATGCCACTTTTTCCCACCAAATTCATTTTTTAGGAAATCAAGAGCAAAGAAATGAAATCCCCTGACATCTTGAACAAGGTGATGTCAAGGGGTGGGATCTTTGAACTATAGTTAGAGCTAACGAGGAAAAATAAGCTGCAGCTGATTCAGGAGGAGGAGAGAATGAAGCTGCAGAGGAAGTTGAAAGAGAATAGATTGCAGGAGAAGACTGAGAAACTGAGAAGGACCAGGCAGGAGAATAAATGGAGCATTAGATGCACATCAGGTGGATGAAGCTGGAAAGCTAAATCCAACTCGTTTGCCAAATCATTATGGCTTCTGTACTGCCATTGGCAATACTCCTCAAGGAGAGAGGCATACATATCTGCCTGACATTGGTTTCAAACAGTTTTAAACACTTCGTGACTCTTCCTTTTGCCATTTACAATTTGCAAATGGCCCTCCTCTTGCCATGTGTCTCCACTAGACTCCATTTACCCTCCCTCTGCTAGGCTTTCATTGTCCTCTTACTGCTCTGATGCCACAGATCAGTATTATGCACATCTATGGAATCTTTTTTCCTTGAGCTCCATCTTAATTTTTTGTTTTATTAGAATCTATCTGATTTATTGATTAAACAGTCTACATTTTATTAGAAATTATTTGAATGCCTAATAGTGACATAGTACAAAAATGCTTGGTAAATAGTGCTTTTATCACCCAGTCCCTTTACATCCAAGTGTCATATAACAACTACCTTGTACAAGGTAAACAGGCTGAATTGTTACAGTAGCAGTTTTTCCTGGCTACCTTAGCACTAAAATATATTGTAAGCGCTATACATTAGCAAAGTGGTTAACAATTTCACTGACATGAAACACTCATAGCTGCCATATCCCTGTATAGCAAAGTATACTGCCATAGTCAAATGTCAGCTTTACAGAGTACCCTAATCTTTGTGCAACGTAGCTTTTGTTGACTGTGGAGGTCTGTTTACTCCTCTTTTGCCACTGAAGTTGCACATATTGGTTGAGCCTATCCTGGATCGTACTATTTTTTCTTTAAATGGCAGTTATGCTGGACTCCTGCCCACGAGTTTCAGCAGCTGAGCACAGTATCTCTTTGTGCTTTCACAGTTCAGTCCATCTTGCTTTCACAAATGTTGTGAAAACTCAGGCTGCTGAAACAAGTGGATGGATTCAGTCAGTGTTGTCACTACAGTTTGGTGGGAACCTTGAGGAGCTTGCTTTCAGGTTTTTCAAGGGCACATTGATCTACCATTCAGTGCTCTGTGCTGTGGTAATTAAAGCAATTTGTCTCCATAATATGAGTAAAATTCAACTGACTACTGCAGGCTAGGCTTTGCAGAGAGATTGTCAAGTGTTATTTCTCAATGAGAAGTAAGTATTCCAGCCAATTATTGTCATTCCAGAATCCCAGCACCATGTAGTAATATCGCTGCACAGTGTCCATACCTCAACCGTATCCTACTGTTTGGATAAGGCTCAGGTCCAGAAACTAGACAGACTTTAATGTGAGGTTGCTTGTCCTGGGACTTCTGTTGGAGTTCCTCTTGGTGTGCCAGGTACTGTCATACATACTTTGCTCATTAATTGTAATTTAAAGGTCTGTAATCTAAAAGTGGAATAATAATGAATTCCACCAACCACTTGTTGACCCTCCTCCTCAGTGTGACCTTTCCATAGCATCCAAACATAGGACATTTATTCCAGTGTTGTAAACTGGGACAGTTCCTCTAAGGAGACGTTCATGCCGTCAGTGGTGGTGATGAAAGAGGAATACTGAAGATATGTCTACACTTCAGCTGCTACAGCTGCAGTGCTTCAGTGTAGACACTCACTACAGTGACGGGAGGGATTCTGCCAATGTAAATTTCCGGCATAGACTAGCTATGAGATGCTTACACAAGATTCACGTATTCTAACTATGCTCTTATGTGGGGGGAGGGATAGTTCAGTGTTTTAAGCATTGTCTTGCTAAATCCAGGGTTGTGAGTTCAATCCATGAGGGGGCCATTTAGGGATCTGGGGCAAAAATCTGTCTGGGGATTGGTCCTGCTTTGGACCTCCTGAGGTCCTTTCCCAGCCTGATATTCTATGAAACTTCTATGGACCCCATTACTAAGTTCTTTAAGCTCCTACAATCATTTTGGAAGTGTTTTGGGAATGGTAGGTTGGTGCTTTTGTAGTTTCAAATACCTTAGGAAACAAATGCAGTGTTTTAAGTAATGTTCTGTAGACATGATTAAATTGTGCAAATAAAAGTGATGTAACCAGCTTTTTCATGTAATCACTATTGCTGCAGTGGTTCACTCTGAGTTTCCTAGTTGCAAAGAAAGATCCTCTGGTGATGCCTCTAATGCTTCTGCAAATATTGTTCCTTAAAAATAAAAGGAAACAGATGTGGATTGTTAATTTTACTCTTGTGGATCTAAGCGCTGTGGAAGTGGCATTTGAAAGTCTGGGTGGGAGATTCCCTTTAACCTTCCAGGGAAAAAAATTGGAAAAACCCAAAAAATATAATTTCCCTCTTCTGCCTTGGATGGAAAAAAATGCACACAGGATATTTTGCCCTGAAAAATACTGCATCTCTTATGTAGCTGGATGAGGGAAAAAACCAAGCCACAGTAACATGATTGCAAGCCCCGTTGGATGTTGTATATCTGTACAGAGGTTCTAAAGATTTTGACACATGCTAAATTTCCTCCTTCTTGGCTTCTTTGTCTACCTCTCTCCTTGCGTGGGTATTTTTCACTGTTCTTTCTCTTCCCTCACCTTGCCATTGCTGCTGAGAAGGAGCGTGCACTGTTTCTAACCCCTTGTCTTTTTCCCTTTGTGTCTCACTGTGATCTCATGGAACCGTGACTGGTAATACACAGTTATTTTGGAGCAGTAACTTTAAAATATGTCAATCTGCTGTTCCTGTTTAGTACATGCTGTGGGTTGTGCCATAGGCAAGCCTTCTCTGCAGAGTTTGGCTAATTATAGAGTTTTGAAATTACAAACGTGGCCAGGGCAAGTATTTTTTTTTCAAACTATCATAAGTTATTTATCTGTATTGGGTGCACTTTAAAGTTTATTGAGATTCTAGAGAGATGACCAGTTATAGTGTTAGTCCCCATAGTTAAAATTGGGAACATCACTGCAGTTGGAATGAAGTGAGCCCTTGTGTGTCAAGTCTAATTAATGTACACAAGTTAAGATTTATAATGGGAATTGTTTGTCAAGTGGGTTGAAAACCAGACTGATCATGGGATACAGTGTCCAGAATCATAGGCTGAGGGCATTATTGCCCTCCAGAGAGTACTCTTTCAGGGGGCAGATAAAACATGTTGCCTGTAATGTGTTTTTATGAACCCTTTTGAAAATATTTTACTATCCTGGTTCTTCTGAGATTGCTCTGTTTTAGGAGCTTTGTAATTTTAAAATATTTACTGGTTCTCGTTTATGGGTACATAACTCCCACTGAATTCCAAAAAAGTTGCATGAATGTGTCTGAGGGGAGAATCTGACCCCCCTTGTGGTGCATATAGATCTTTTAGAGTAAAGACAGAGGGTGTTGAGGGCAAATGCCCTTGGATTTTCTGGCTCACCTAGGAGAGAGAGAAAATATGTGGGACATAGTTTTTCTTTTTGAATCTGTTATGCTAAAATTATACCATTTCACTTTCTTGATTGTTTTATTCTAATAATTTTATTTTCACATTGATCTGTAGTGGTCAATTGCCAGTTGTTACTCTCTGCAAGAACAAAGCATGTAAAACTGGCTGAAGCATAAAGGGGTTCTGAAATCATATTGTGCAAATACAGTGCAATGAAGGTACTCCCCTTTTCTTTTTAATGTAATACTCTTTATCTCTGATTTTTTTGCTTCTGTGGTTTAGGTCCCTGGTAAGCGTGACAGACAGTGTGGAAAAAGGCCTGTCTTCTGCTGAAAATTTAAAAGGGTTTATTGAGATAATAATTCCATTATTGATTGAGTGCTGGATTGAAGCGTCTCCTGCACAACTTGCTGCTCCCATTCTTGGTAATCTTTTGGAACCTGAATCTCAACAGCTGATGCAGCAAGTGCTTAGTATCATATACCTGCTGTGGAAACTCACAAAGCAACATGACGAAACACACAAAATGGTAAGAGAAAGGAGTGATGTGATCTACAGTTTAAGCACATAAGTTAAATTTGCTCTGCCTATAAATTGGTAACTCTTCATGATATAAGTGAGGAAAATAGTTTTTAAAATAATAGAAATAAAAATTTAGTCTCAAGTCTTCAGCGTCATCTTATGGAAGTATGAGTTTGAACTTTCTCAGATCCTTTAATCTAGAAAAGTAGCTATCAAACTGAGGTCTTTCGACCACCATTGATTTACAGAGTTCTTCCTGGCACTCTGCAGGACAAAAAGTTTTGAGATCTAAGCAGTGGAAGATTGGATTGTTGGGAAAGTACGTGATTCTGTGAGAACATCTTTGATTCTCCAACTTTTCATTCTGCAGACCACTCTGTAGGACAGTGAATCATTTTTCTGAGCTGTAGTAATCTTGAGAAGCTGGAGAGACTTCATTATAGAAAACAAGGTCTCAGGGAGCCACAGAATAATTATGGTGTGAGGTCCTTATGTTGCTTTCCAGTATTTACGTAGTGATGTCATGACTCTGTATATGAAGACAATCAAAACTACAACAAAAATACTGCAAAACAATGTTGAAATGTCTTGTCTTCCTTATTTCTCCTTCTGTGCCTGTTCCCCAAAATAACTCCTTTTTTTACTTCTGCTACATACTTCTAGAATCTGCAGCATGGTATAGGGATGTCACTGTTCCCATTCTCTCTTCCCCTTTTGGCTGCTGGAAGGGATGGGAAGGGGTATCTTGGAAATTCCTTTCCTAACATCTCTGTAAGAGAGTGCAGATTGATTTGCTGAGCACTCTCTGTGCTGCTGTCTGTTCCAGGCAGCATGGGTAGGTGTGTGTCTTTGATCAGCTATTTTGCTCCTGAGATCAAATGGAGTTTGAAATGCTCTTGTTGAAACCATGGACTTCTAGAGATGCACAAGATGAGTAACAATGCTGTAAAAAATGTGTGTGTGGTATGTATGTGTATATATTACCATCTTCTGTACATGTCGTAGTTCAGGGCAACTGCACCTGTATTTCCCCTCTATGGTCCAACAAGGGCACCTACTCTCAGGTTACTGGCTCCTCAGCTGTCATCTCTTGGGCAGAGACACATGCTTCTCCCATTTCTGACCTAGGTATTTCCAGGCTTCACAGTTCCTTGCCTACACTGACTTCCCCAACCAAGTCAGACTGACTAAGCAGGCCTGCTCTGCTTTTCTCCTCAGAGGATATAAATGATGTAAATGCCGCAGTGATAATTTACCACACAGGTCTTTCTAATCAAGTAAGTGTTTTTCTTAAGAAAAAGCATTATAGAGGAATCATACTGAAAACAATAAAAGCATCTGCATGCATGCGGAGAAGCTTACTAGTGTAGTAAGATGAGGCCCTGAAACATAAACTCCTGTGTCAGAGGACCAGTCTGAGGCCTGAAGCCTGAACCAAAGTACTTCCAGGCATTGCTAAGCAAAAGCTGGGCTGTGAGCCAGAGGCAGGCCTCATTCACAGAAGCTGGCGAGAAGAGGGTTGTTAGAATCAGATGCATTCACATATAAGTGCTAATAAGAGGAACTTGTGCCAAGATGGCACTTGAACATCCTGATACAAGGACACTCCACAGACATAACAAGGAACAGGCAGGTGCATCTTAAAGACAGGGTCAAAAGGACAGCATGACAGATCTGTTTGTTTGAAATAACATGATCAAAGGGGAAGACAGCACCCTAATGAGCCAAGGGGCTGTACCTCAATACATCAGTAGGGATGTGTAATCTGTCCTGTAACAGTATAAAAGTAGGTCCTGGAGTGCGCATCTTTGTCTGGCCTAGGAGGCAGTGGAAAGTCCTGCCACTGACTGAGCTGGTCCATTGCCAGGGGGCACAAATTTGTAGTATGTCTTGTAGAGTCTAGGGGAAACTGTTACTGTGCTTTGTTTGACAATAAACCTGGATCGGGTTCCTTCGTACCTTACTAGAGTCTGTGGTCTTTGGGGATTCTCTTGGGGCCTGCTGTGTCAGCTATCTGTGCAGAACTGGGGCAGCACACAGAGGGAACACGCATGCAGCCGATTGTTATCATCGAACAAGAGCAGAGCACCACACTGGTAGCTACTGACAACAACTAGATATCACCTCAACTCCAGCAAGTGCTCTGGCAGGTGACCAATACTTCAAATCCCATCAAGGTTTTTTGTTTTTTTTTTAATGTGATTAAAAGTTCAAACTTGTAGTGAGCTCAGAACAAGCACACCCATGAATCTGTGTGTCACTGTCTTATCCAGTTTTGGCATCTGATCTTGTCCTCTTATAGAAGGTGATCACCCGACACTGAGTTTGTCCTCAGGATGCAGCTTTGAAAGGTTAGGTCTAGAGGAGAAAACTTACCTCCTCCCAAGTATTTCCTAGGAATCCCACTTAACTTTGTCTAGCATGTTATTTTAAAGAGATCTTTGAAGCTCATAACATTTCTCAGGGTTTATATTACCCATTTCTCTTCTTTAGAGATGTTGCATACAATCCCATAATAATACATATTTATTTGTATTTTGAATACAGTGAACTCCTAAGATCATGAAACTTAATTCAGTAAGGTTTGACCAGAATATTGCAGGAAATTCCCATATCTGTCTCAATACTTAATGTTTTATTATGTTACATTGTGAGCTTTTTCCACAGTATGAAGGAAGTTGAAGATAAAACTATTATCTTAAATTACAGTTGGCACGCTTGTTACAAATTGTATTATAAGACTGCTTTCAGGGGTTAGTTTGTTTTAAAGTACACAGGATTGAAACTAGTCAACAAACCTGTTAATTTTAATTATTTTTTTCTTCTGTAAAATACTATCATTAATCATAATGTTTTTATTCAGATCATTGTCTGTCTGAAGGACTCTCTGAATTGACACAACAATGTTCATGGGATTGATTTTCATTCTTAACTAATACATCTTAGTTAATATGTGAAGGATCTAACAATGAAAGAGCTATGCTGCATTTCTCTTTCAGAAACTCAATTATACTAGATTTGGTTGCGGTGGTCACTCCAATACCATGGTGTTGGCAATTATATAAAAACTAGATAGATGAAATTGTTGATGTTATGTCCCCCTATTTTCATGTGTTCAAAACTTCCTTGAAAACTTACCTTTGGGGCAGAAACATTTCAGAATCTGAGGATGTTGCATTTTGTATTTTTTTAATTCTTTTAACTCATGGAGTGAGAATGAGGAATACCCATTTTTCTTCACATATTGAACCCATGCAAATGACTGAATTTTGGAAGCTGAAACTTTGCATATAAATAGTCCTTGAAAAGTGGTGCTTTGGAGAAATGGTGAAGGTGCAGAGAAGAACCACAAAAATGATTTGCGTAAGGGCTAGGAGAAGTGCCTTCTAGTGAAATTAAAGGAGCTTTATCTATGTAGTTTATCAAAAAGAAGATTGAGGAGATGGTTTGAATAGTGTATAAACACTTTCATGGGCAGAAAATACCAATAAATGGCTCCTTATTGTGGTGGGGAAAGGAATAACAAGAACTAATTGCTGGAAGTTAAAACCAGATGTATTATAAGTGGGCTGGTGGCATCATCCGTTAAGGTTGCCTGTTACGTACTGTTAAGTCTCTGTTTTCAGTTGCTTATAACGTTGCAAAACTGTAACTGTTTGGTCTTTTATTTTCTATGCAGGATGTCTCTCAAGCTGAATGTTTTTTGGAAAATGTTGGCTGAAATGAGACTAGGGCAAATAACATTTTTTCTTCGAGGAGTATCCTTGTGGGCACTCCACTTTGTGTCTTGATGCCCTGCGCTTGTAATCGGAGATTTGTGGGAGCAGTGCCTGGCTGAGCTGTGCATGCACCGTAGCCGTCTCGCGCTGCACCGACTGGCTGCATAGCGGCTAAGTTCCCTCTAAGCTGTGCAGCTGCCTATTAAGCCTCGTGCAGGGGTTCAGGGCTGTGGTGAGGAGAGATGCCTCTCCCCCAGTGTGGACCTGCTGGGGTGGGGAGAGGCACCCCTCCCTGCTGGTCCCAGCGTGGATCTGCCCTGGACTTGCCACCGCTGGGGGAGAGAAGCCCCTCGCCTGGCCCGGCCCAGGCCCACCGGAGCTGCTGGGGAGAGGAGCCATACCAGTGGCCCAGCTCAGCCTCACTGGAGCTGCTGCCAAGGAAAGGTGCCTCTCCTCCGGCCCCGAGCTGCTGCAGTGCGAGAGGGTTGGTGGGAGTCCTCTCTCCCTGCCGGAGCCCCAGAACAGCCTGCACTCCCAAACCCCTCATCACTGGCCCCACCCCAGAGCCCTCACCCCAACCTCCTGCCTCAGCCCTGAGCCCCCTCCTTGTCCCCTCATTCCGAGCCCCACCCCAGAGCCTTCACCCCTAGCTGGAGTCCTCACCCCCTGCATCCAATCCTCTTCCTCAGCCCTGAACCCCCTCCCACACTTCGAAGTCCTTGGCCCCACCCCCACCATATGAATTTTGTTGTGTGCACTAATATGAAGGTGATATGTCACACATTACCTCCATATTGGTGCGCATAAACTTCATTGCGCACATGGACATAAAAAATTAGAGGGAACATTGCATAGCGGTGCACAACTAACTGTCCCCCAGTTCCTTCTTTACCGCTTTTTACTTGAGTCGGAGTGATCAGCAGTGCCCTCTCCTACTTCAGAAAAAAATTATAGTAGATAATTCTTAGTGGTAGTGTTAGCTTAGTTGTAGTTCGCTTCCCTATCCTCTTACCCTACTGTAATTTCTTTAATTGCACAAAAAAAAAATTGATTTTTCCTTTTACCTTTACCTCCTTGGCAGCCTTAGCCTCAAACAGTCTTTACCCCTTTTATTTTCTCTGTGGGCTTGTCTTCACTACCAGGGTAAGTTGACCTAAATTATGCTACTCCAGCTAAATGAATAACGTAGCTGGAGTTGACATAGCTTAGGTCGACTTACCCTGTTTCTTCATTGCGCTGCATCGATGGGCGATGCTCTCCCGTTGGCTTGCCTTAATCTTCTCCGGGAGCTGGAGAACTGGGTCTACTGGAGAGCACTCTGTTGTCGATTAAGTGGGTCTTCGCTAGACCCCCTAAATCAAGTGTCAATCTCCACATAGTGAAGACCAGCCCTAAGAGACTGACCTTCTCAGGCATGCCAGGCTTACCTGGTTTTAAACACTGCCTGACTTACAGACTCACATTACTCAAAAGTGCCTGCATTGCAGAAAACTGACAGCCAAGACAAGAAAAGTCGGGGATCTCCACCTGAAGCTCCTCATGAAGGAGAAATCCGTCAGGTCAGCCTCCAACCCTGAGTCCAGGTGCCCTGGCCAAGGGTCACCATCAGAAGCCTCTGACAGGGCTGTGCTCTAACAATGGCTGCCAAGGAGCCTGCTTCTAGAAAGGCTGCAAAAAGGCAGTTGCAGACATCCCTGCACCGAGAGTTGCCCAAAAGAAAGCGATCTCCTACTGAAAAATCTCCTCTGGAACTGAGAGCACCAGACCGTTAGGCACTAGGAACGTCTGGTACTGAGAGTTCCCAACAAGCTAAGGACCCTATGTGGGCAAGCTCTAAAGAAGGTTCACATACTACAGTGAAACCTCCCAACTCAGCACTCACGTAGCCAAAGATGATCTCGGCACTGAGAGGTACAATAGCACCACCTGCTGTACCTATGCTGCACAGTAACCTGTGTGCTCTCAGTAACCCGCTGCCGATACCCAAGCAAGTGTAGGAGGAATCCATCTGGTTCAGATGCAGTGGGGACAAGAGCTGGAGTAGAATAGTTGGGTCAAGGAGTGTCTGGAAGAGGTGGTGGAGACTGGGATTGGCATGATCAGGAGACTGGGAGTGGGACCTAATGGGGGGGGGTGGAAGGAGTGAGGAGGAGAGAGAAATCTGACAAGGAGCCAGGTTAAGGGAAGAAGATAACTGGGACTGGCTGGGCAAAGAGAAAAAAATCTGCAAGAGGTGAGGACACTGAGATTGGATGGGAAGCCCTAGAATGGTGACTGGGAGCTGGTGGCAGCTGGAGGCTGTGGGAAAGACAGGCCGATCAGGGAGTGGAGGAGGGAACTGGGATTAGCAGGCCAAAGAGACTTGGGGACTAGAAATGATTGGGCATTGAGATGGGGAGTTTACAGGGGTACGACTAAGGCTATGTGCTGCTTTAACGTATGTAGCTGCTCTTTGCCGGCAAGAAAGAGCTCTCCTGCCGACAAAATAAAACCACCCCCAATGACGGGGCGGTAGGTTTGTTGGCGAGAGAGTGTCTCCTGCCAACAATGTGCTGTCCACACCGGCACTTCTTGTCGTTAAAATTTTTGTTGGTCAAGAGGGTGTTTTTTTTTTTTCTCACACCCCTGACTGACAAAAGGTTTAATGACAAAGTGCAGTGTAGACGTAGACACCGGTCAAGGAGCCTGGGATTGGAATCAGAAACAACAGTACTGTGAAAGGGACAGGCTGAAGGGGAGAGGGAGAAGTGATCAAGTTTGGTGGTAACAGGCAGAAAAGTCTGTGTCAACTAGAGAACATTTCCCTCCAGAGCTTGGAATGGAACCCAAGATCACTGTACCTCACCAGTCCTCTGCTCTGAACAAATATCTGAAACCCACTGTCAGGTTGTCCCCATCCCCTTCTAGTGCTGCCCAAATTGAGGATGACAACCTACCATTACTCTCCATTACTCCATTAGCTACAGTGGCAGAGTTCTGTGTGACCCAAAAGTTTCCAACCTAGCTGATGAACCATATAGGTGTGAATATGATGCCACATGATGGATTTGTTTGTTTGTTTGTTTTTTAAAAAACTTTGGAAATTACACACGCAAATTGTATTAAAAAATTTTGAATTGCAGTCAAACACTCAAAAGTTAGGAAATGTCAGAATTAAGGTTGCCTATACAACCTGAATTTAACCCTCTTGTATTATGATACAGTCTGTAATTACATAATTCTGTACTTCTTTTCACCTGCTTCATTCAAAGCCCACGATGAGTGGTGCTCAATTAATGAGCAGCCATTAATATGTTGTTTTCTTTGTGTTCAGTGTGTTGTCCTAGGCCTGATTTACTGCACACTATACAAACACTTCTCTGACAACAGAATTATTAATTTCTTTGAGTGCTTTTCTATGGTGCTCATCATTATAGCATCCGTGTCTGCACCAACATTAAAGAAGTTATTTTCAGAATACCCCGGTGAGGTGAGGTGATATTATCCTCTTTTTATAGAAGAACTGAGGCACAGAGAAACTAAGAACAAAAGTATCCTTTAATTTGGGTGCCCAGTCTGAGCCAGGCATCCAGAAAATGAGGAACACAATTAGTGGTCACATGTGAACAGTTTAGTTTAAATGACTTGACTAGCATCACATAGGAACTCTAGCACAGGCAGGGATATGATCCAGTTCTCTATGGTAGTTTTCATCTGCCTTTACTATGAAACTGTCTTTTCACTTCCGGTAGTCCCTTGTATCATTCACTACACACCTTCCAACTTCTGCAGCAAGTAAGGCAGGAGTCCTACGGGCAGCTTGCTTCACTACACAACCTTGATTTATCCCCAGGCAGCTCCATTCTGTGCATTACATGAGGCAGAAGTGGAAAGGTGTGCAATTAGAAATAAGGTACTAATCTTCAACCATGAGGGTGATTAACCATTGGAACAAACTACCAAGGGAAGTGGTAGATGCTCTCTCTCTTGAAGTCTTCCGATCAAGACTGGATGCAGACATAAGCTATTGGGCTCATGGCAAGGGTAACTGGGAAATTCTGTGACCTGTGCTACATAGGAGGTTCCTTCTGATGTATGCACGTAATAAAGCCTTATTCTCCCTATGTTCAAGCACACCCATTGCCTTTTCCTTTCCCTTCTAGTTCACACTTATCTTCCTGCTACATTTGAGAACATCCCAACATTTTTTATATCCCCAGTTATCTCCTCTTTGTTAAACACGGAGGGAGGTATTGTGGCTTTGCAGAGGGCAAGCTCCTTTTCTTGCGAGGCTGCCCTCTGCCTTCCTGCTGGCAGCTGTTCTATATAGTCTGGGTGGACTGTGAACTAAACAGTGGGAAACCTTATTGCAAACTAAGGGGTTGTCTACATGAGGAAACTCAGTATGTACTTTCTGTTCACACTAAAAGAATTAACTTTTAGTTAATTCAGCTTACATGTTCCTGTGTACTCGTTCACTAAGAAAATGTACAGAATCCACTCTGGGTGAAACACTGCCCCCAGTCATAAATGATTATCATTGTCTAGTGAACCATTTTGTTGTCGCAAAAGTCATCATCCTATAAAGAATGTGTATGTGAAAGAGCTTTAAATCAGAAGCTAAAATTTTTTTTTTCCTTCCTATGTCACATCCTGTTTTTTTTTTTTTTTTTTTCAACTAAGCATTAGTTTTTGGTAGACTATTAAGTGATTACATTTCACTTCACTTACAAGCATTGTTTTCTAATGTATTATCTGCTTTCCTTAATAGGAGGCATGGCTTCGAATGAATTACCTTGTTGATTTCAAGCATCACTTCATGCGTCATTTTCCTTATTCTTTACAAGAAACAATTAAGCACAAAAAGAGAGATCCATACAAAAGGTATGAATAAAACAGGTGTCACTTTACATCTTTTTCTTTCATGAATAAGTGAGACCACATGTATGAATGAGACACACAGCCTAATATTAATCTTTCAGCATAGCCAAAAAAGGGAAAAATACTTTGGGTGGGTTTTTTTCTTTAAGAAATGTGGAGAGGTATTTAGATGGTGGTTATGTTGCTCTTAATTGATACCTTTAAAGAATTTAAGATAAAATTTCTTATATGAAACTAGATCTGGTTGTTTTTATTATTTCAGAGAAACTAAAATGCAAAATCTTAAAAGTATAAGTATTCACTTGTATTTATTAGAAATTAGTTCTCAATTTGTGGCCTGCAGGGCACTTGCTGTTGGATTCTCTAGGGGTGTTTGTTCTACTGGTGTTGCATATCCTGTTGCCTGCTGTTAAATTGTATTGAAATGCAACTAAAATACGTTTATTTTCTGTGTAGTTGTGGTATGGTATTGGATGAATGTGAAAGGAAGGTCCATAATATCTCTATTAGGATATGATCCATGTTACAAGAAAGTGTGAGAGCTGCATATTCGATAATGGACCAGTTCATGCGTTATATCTTAGTAGTAAACCAAAATCTATGATCTGTAGTGCATTTGGGCCTTAAGTGGCTGAGTAATGATATAAGGGAGAGTAAGACACTTCTCTGTCCAGGGCAGGGTTGATCAGCAGCTGTCTCTCCCTATCTGTCCCTTGGCAGCACAACTGAACTAGTTTAGTGCAAATAAAAGTCTACTGCTGGGAAGAGCCAATAGCAGATTGCTTCCCTTGCCCACCCCCAGGCAAATACTGAAGGATTTGTGGCTTTCTTTGAGGCCATATATTAGCATGCCCTCACCTCAAGAGCACCCTATTATGCTTGGACGTGTTGTTGCAAGGGGTCCTCATCTCTGGTATCTCCTTGCAGCTGCTTCTTCGGCTCTGTAATGGACCATAGACTCTGTCTGTATCTTCTCCTGATTGTCTCTGTCTGGATGTTCTGTGGCCAAATCACATAAAAGTGCAGTCCCCTTCCAGGGTCAATCTATAAGTCCAAATGTCTTTCAACTAACAATTCTTCTGCCCCTCTTGGACTGCACTTCTTGTCCTCTACTCCTGGGTGCTGCAGAGCTTCTCCTATGCTGTGTTCTCCTAGCAGGTTTTTCCCCAGGGCCTCTAGGGGTATGTGTGCACAAAATCTTGAACCAAGCCTCCCAGCCCAGGTTGACAGACTTGGGCAAGTGGGGCTCATGCGAGTGCTCTAAAAATAGCTGTATAGGCAGTGATTTGAAGTTGTGGCTTGGACTCTGAAGCCCCATGGGGTTTACATTGGTGCAGCTACACTGATAATTGAAGTTCCATTGTAGGCTGTATCTGAATTACAGTTTCTCTGGGCTCCTTAACGGGTGGTATGTAGCCTACAGGCACAATTTAGCCCTACACCAGGAAATAGTTGTGGTTGAAAGTGTGCATCAGTGGAGTCTACGTAACAACCAGCAAGTGTTGTTAGAATTTCAATTTCTGCTTTACCTCCCTTCAAAAACTGTAAAATTCCGAAAATGAATATTAAAGAAGTGCACGCTGCATTAACGTCATATATATTCCTTCTTCATAACTCCATGCAAGTTACATCTCATCATAATATCTCTAAACTATGCCCCACCGTACCTGTAAGCTATAAGGCAATTTTGTTGGGTCAGGATAGAATCAATAATATATTTAATTAGACAAGTACTTCCCAAATTTCTGAAAGCAGAGCTCTCCTTCAGGAAAATAAGACCCGTCACCTCTCTCCACCCTAAATCTCCACTATGCATGATTAAGGTCCATGCATCTTAATTTACAGATCTTCCATAAATTACACTCTCTTGGCTAGTTCTTTTAGCCACTCCTCTACTTTTGGGAAATGCTGCTGTCGACATTCAGATTATAATACTACTACTACTTTCCTGCATGCTTTGAGCAGTGAAATACATTAAATATCAGCCATTAACTGTCATAACTGGGTTATGAGTTTGCACTCACTGACGTGAATGGGTCAGTTCTCAAATGCGGGGGAGGGATAGCTCAGTGGTTTGCACATTGGCCTACTAAACCCAGGGTTGTGAGTTCAATCCTTGAGGGGGCCACTTAGGGATCTGGGGCAAAATCAGTACTTGGTCTTGCTAGTGAAGGCAGGGGGCTAGACTCAATGACCCTTCAGGATCCCTTCCAGTTCTGTGAGATACATATATCTCCATATAGAGGGTAGTTCACACTTGAGAGCTGTTGTTTATCTTTGCAAACTCTGACAGACATCTTTGAATTGATCACCTTCCACATTTGGAAGGGTTTCTTATTTTGAACCGTACAAACGAAAGACTAATTTTGTTTTGTTTTTAATGTAAGCTGGTACATTAAAAGGACAAATGATGTCTGTCTGTAAGGTCCCAAACCCTGGTGCCTCACTCTTAAGGAAAGACAGAATTAGACCTAAAGATTTCAAAGCTAATTTGGTCTCAACCTGTGTTATCAAATACCAGAGCTCCATACATGTTCTGTTGGTATAATACATTGATGGAGTATTAAAACATCTTTATGAAATAAAAGAAAAATGCTATCTCTTTGGATGGTAGAATGTGTTAAATATATGGAGTTTGATGATATGGAATTATATGTAGGCTTTGCTGATTGATAAAATTACTTATAAATTTAGCAGTTTACATATTTACCAACTAACATTTTGTACTGCTTAAAAAAAAAAAGTAGTGAAATTCACTCTGTTATAGCACACTGGAAACTTCTAAATTGTGTTAGGCTAATAGTCTCTGGAATGGAGGGGTAAGCATGGAAAGGAGTCATAATTATACTCCTTCCCTTCCTGGGACTGTTGTATAATCTTGTGAGCTCACTGGAGGTTTTGGGTGCTTATCACGTTTAAAAATCAGGTCACTTATTTATGAATCTAACCGTAGATTGAAGAGCCTTAGTGAGGCTCCTGTTTTTAAAATTTTTGCTTTAAACCTGTAGTGCTTATCATAACATAGAAAAAAATTATTCTAACTTTGTGAAACATTAATACATTAAAAACTGCACTCATTTTTCATAAATATCCGTATATGTATTTTACTTAGCACCAAGTATTATATGACATCGTCAAACAGCGTAGACCATCTTTTATTGAATTTAACCCTGTGTGACATCATGGTTTCACTGGCAAGTGCTTCAACACTTCAGATGGATTCTGACTGGCTGGGTATGATAAGAAAGTTTGTGACCGAAACCCTTCAGGATGGTTGCAGATTGAACTGCAAGCAGTTGAACAGATTGCTTGGAGTGACGTGGAGACTAATGCAAATACAACGAAACAAAGGTAAGAGTAGTTAGCAGGTAGTTGTCTTTAAAAGCCAAATATAGCCTATGCACAGGAAATGTTCTTAGACTGCAGGAGTTAATCAGAGACACAGGTGGATGGGGTGCAGAGTTAAGAATGTCCTAAAATGTTTTGTTGGATGTTCTGTCCACAAAGTAGTAGTATTTCACTGTATATATCCCCTACTTCACAGAGCATTGAGAATTGCTGTTTAGTTTAGTAAAGCACTTTTAGATTCTTTGATGAAACATGCTCTAAAAGTGAAAAGCAATAGGAGTAGTGTATTTGTACCCATTTTCTCTTACCTTTTAAGTAAAAAAAAAAAAAAAAGAGGAAAAAGAGATCACTTTAATGAATAAGGAAATTCATTTACATCTGCATTTTATAGATCAGTTAATCAATATTTCTTGAGGCCATTTCAGTGTTCCATTCTGTGCTTAAAATCATTTCCATGGTTTGTAAATGTGCCTTTGTAATGATAAGAAGGCCGTCAGACTGCTATAATGACATGGAGTGACAAGCTCACATTAATGAAAGCCTGTGTTAAGTAACACGTTATTTTCCAGTGTTGCATTGATTTTCCTTCCCAAGAGAGGGCACATTTGCTGTCACTTCTAGGTCCAATGCAGAATGCCTCTCTTTCAGCTGCCGTTTCTTGATTGTGATACAGGTGAAATATTGCTGGGCCCTCATGCTGCTCGGTTTTTGGTAGAGGATTTACTCAGGCTTTATCAACACTTAGGGCTTGTTTACACTACCACTTTTGTCAGTATAAGTTATGTCACTCTGGGGCATAAAAAAAAATCCCCCTGAAGAACATAATTTACACTGACAGAAGTGCTGGTGGGGACAGCGCTATGTCATTGGGAGTGTGTCTCCCGACATAGCTGCTGTCGCTTGTGGAGGTAGTTTTATTATGTCGACGGGAGAGCTCTCTCCGTTTGGCATAGAGTGGCTACATGAGCAATTTTACATCATCAGTACATCTGTGCCACTGTAAGCTCGCTAGTGTAGACATGACCTTAAAATGCTACAGCAGCACGCTCCCACTGTAGCACTTCTGTATTGACGCTACCTATGCTGACAGGATGGGTTTTTCCATCGGTATAGGTAATCCACTGCCCTAGGAGGAGGTAGTTAGGTCAGTGGAAAAATTCTTTCATCAATTTAGCAGTGTCTACACAGGGATTTAGCTTGGCTTAACTGTGTTGCTCGGGGGCTGAATTTTTCATGCCACTGACCAATGTAGTTAAACTGACCTAATTTTCTAGTGTAGACCAGGCCTCAAAGAGTGGAAGTTTGCTCTGAATTTAAAAGTGGCAGTTGTCAGGCTCATCCTGATACGATAGTAGTGCCCAGCCAGGTGCATTCTACAGATAATGCTTTGCATTTGGGATCTGAGTTTCACTTTGGATGGTATCAGCAGGGGAGTTTCCATGGGCTGCAGGTGCTGTTATGTAGTGTGGTGTTGAATGAGAGGTGATCTTGAAATAGCATGAACACTTTACCCGTTAAAAGCTTTACAGATAAGGACCAAGCTCTTGAAGTAGATCTGGATTCATAGGGGATTCACAGTAATGTGTGGTGTACCAGGGTTGGGCTGTGTGTGTGGAACTAGCTGTGTCCAGATGGAGCATGTTGTAACAGTGTCTGGATCCGACATGGGTAGGTCTTCTGCATCTGAATTGAAATGGTGAAATCTGTTGATCTTGGATAATCAAAGGTCAAGGAAAAAAGAAATTAATGGCCAATGCAGGTATTTGAATGTCTATTAACAGTAATGAGTCCAATAGGACCCAGAGACTGAAACCAACTTTACAACTAGAGGGCTGATGCCTAGATTAGAGTGGGAGGTGGGAGCTCCTTCCTGCTTTTCCCATTCCTAATAATGTCACCTTCTTAGCATTCAAATAGATTATCTGTGATTTTCAGAATTCATTCATTTTCATTCTTGTATTATTTTTCATTTTGAAAATCTTAATACTTTAAAAACTTGTGTGCTACATGAGTTTCAGGTAGTTCTTTATCTAGCTTTGTAACATCAATTGTCTGAGGAATTTCACACTGCAAGCATTATTTCAAGATTTGTCTGTGAAGGTTCATTGTTGTACATCCTGCAGAAATTGATACTAAAAAAGTTTACTCCCAGGATTTGGATTTTACATAGAAATGGGTATTTTAAAATATTTTACTAGCTCCTCAATAGATATTCTTAATGTAATGAGAAGATAAAAAGCACTTCTAAATTTCACATTTTTAACATGTTTTTTCTTTCTAGTGGCAACAGAGACTTTGATAAAAGCAGTATATATACTGTATCAGCAGAGGAATCTCCTCTTTCCTGTTCGTATGTTGCTTTTGAAATTTTTTAGCAGAGTTTATCAGAAAGAAGAACTGAGCAGTCAAAAAATCAGGTAAAGATTTTTTTCTTTATTTTTAAAAATTTTAACCTTGCAGATTTAATCTCAAAGTCTAGGCCATGAACTTCCACAGGAGCACAAAGCTTGTGATACAGAACAAAAGCTCATTTGGGGAAAGCTCAGAAGATGTGTCCGTTCGCTCCATTTGTCACAATTTCTTCTCCACTGCTAGAATTGTTTTGGAGAATTTGGCCAATCTGGGCTCCAATATAATTTATTACCTAATTTCTATTTCTAATACGTTTAAGCGCATGTAAAATTTTAAATAGTTAATTATCCCAGTTCATTCATTAACCAGAGGTTTTAAAATTTCTTTTTAGCCTTGAAATTCCACACATGACTACTTTTTAAAACATTTAAATGTGTGGCAAAGATGGGGATTTGCAGAAATAAATACATTAGAAAATTAGATTGTTTACATTTAGCTTGGTAAAGAATTAAATTGAACTACAAATTGAAACTCAGAGTTCTGAAAGCCTTGAGAATGGAGGTTGTTCATAACTCTGAACAAAATGATATGGTTGTTGCAAAAGTTTACAACTGAACATTGACTTAATACAGCTTTGAAACAGAAGAAAATGCTGCTTTTAACCATCTTAATTGAAATGAAACAAGCACAGAAAGTTTTCTCTTCATCAAATCTTTTTTTAAACTATCCCTTTATTTTTTTTAGTAGTTTACGTTTAACACAGTACTGTACTATATTTGCTTTTTTAAAAAAAAAATATATATATTTTGGGGGTGCTCTGCTGCTACCTGATTGTGTACTTCCAATTCCAAATGAGGTGTGTGGTTGACTGGTCTGTTCATAGCTCCTGAGGTTTTAATGTATGTAAATTGTTGCTGATGTGACATGTAGGATTGCAGTATTTTTCCTATCTCCTCTTTTAGTAGGGATAAAATGTGAGTTCTGTGAGAATTACGTCTGTACATCCAGTGTTTGGATGTACACCCATATTGCTTTTGCTATAGTACCTTCACAGAGTTCCCTTTTATCTCTGAATATTTGGCCCTGAGTATATAAAAGTTAACATCCAGTTTCTTTCCTGTATCCATGGTGCAGAAACTTTTTTTTAATACACATGTCTACATTTCACTAGCTGCTAGGAGCGTTGATTAGTATACTTTGGAAATCTTATTCCCAGAAATAATTATTTTTAATGTTCAGCCTTTTTATATGATCACGATTATTTGATTCCATCACAGCCCAGTTAACAGCTGTGGAGCTTTCCAGAGCTGCTCTTGGTTCTTATTTAAAAAGTAATGGAACTTTGTATAGATTGTAAGCATTTTGGGGCAGGGACTGTCTTTTTTGTAGTGTGTGCGTGTAACCTTGCACGAGGCCCTGATCTCTGTTGGGGTCCTCTAGGCAGTACTGTAATAGAAATAATATTATAATAATAAAAGCTGTAGTAATAACTTGCTCTAGCTCAGTAGTGACTGAGCACTGTGCCTTTACTCATTGTATCTGTGGATACTGAGATGGTCGAGTAAGGCACAATATGGGAGTTTGTATTCTGTGCTCCATGTAAAGCAAAGAAGTTAGAAACAGGTGAATGTGACCTGCTGTCTGGGATACTTAAGGAAAGGTCACTCCCTTAGAAGATGCTCTGTCCCCAATTTACTTACCATATCCATCAAAACCAGAATAAAAGTTACTGCTTATGCAGAAGGCACTTAAACTGGTTTTCCAGGATTTCAGAGAATCATAGAGTATCAGGGTTGGAAGGGACCTCAGGAGGTCATCTAGTCCAACCCCCTGCTCAAAGCAGGATCAATCCCCAGGCAGATTTTTGCCCCAGATCCCTAAATGGCCCTCTCAAGGATTGAACTCACAATGCTGGGTTTAGCAGGCCAATGCTCAAACCACTGAGCTATTCCTCCCCCGTTGTGTGTCCTGATTCCTGGTTGATTCCAAAGAGCCCATCTAAATCAGAGAGATCTTTAATCCAAACTACTTGTCTCTAAGTCCTCAGATTTGCCCTGTTCCTCGTCTTCTGAGACTTTAGGCACTTTATCCAGTGCCTTCAAGAGGAGAGAGTAGGAGTGTCTAGGCTAAGGGGTGTCAAATAACTAGTCTGTTGTATGTTCTAGGACAGACTGTTGCCTCAGTTCCTGAGACCTACAGGTATTGCACTCTTGGTAACAGAATGCTCTTCAGATATGGAGAGGAAGAGTATTGTTCCTGACAATTCATCTACAATTCTGCTTGTTGGTTCTATCCAGTCTCTGATCCTCCACTCAAATAGGAATATAATGCCTCTTCTGCAATGATTTCATCATGATCCTGTCGTAGAAAAGCTATGTGTTCTCTGTAGTAAGCCTGATGCACATTCTCTGGAAAGTGCTCTGGTTACAGCAGACTGGAAGTTCTGGGGCAGCTTCAGGCAAATTGTAAAGGGATGTATTATAGAATTAAATATGAAAATATACAATACAATCAATATGGTGATCCATGTTATAAAATTAAATTTTAATTATGCTTGCATTTTCAATATGTTGCAGATTTTTATATTGATGTAGAATTACTTTGTAGCACTGGCATTTCTTTAGGGGATATTTGTGGATTAGGCTTCCAAGGAGGTGGTTTGAGATCGCTTCTCGGCTCTCTGGCTAAGAGGTGAAACCATTATCTAAAAGTTGCATATTAGTTGGATGCCTTTGCTCTATATAATGAAATGGATTATCTGGATGTCTCTACTATTCCAGGAAATAATTGACAGTTTAAATATCAAAAGTTTTGTTTCACAGTAAGCCATCTCTTGCTGTGAGTTGGAACTTCAAGTAGTCTCTGCACATTCCCACTCCTGGAATGTGCCAGTAATGCAGCTCTGCTCTTATAGCAGTGCTGGTTGGAGTGCTCTCCTCTTACTGTTACTGAATATTCTGAAGGTGAAGATATGAGAGGGATTGTGATGCTTCAGCCACCTCAGTTCTTTTCATCAGTGGTTGCAGACAGACCAGAAACCTCATTACTTTCCTCCAACCAGGATCTTTGAATCAAGACTCTCACGACGTTAGCTAGCTTTCAGTTGGTGTCAGATTAGTCTTTTAAATTTTGTCTTTTTTAAAAAGTTATTTATTTCTTTATTTAGTTCATTTTAGTTCATTCCTAACCTTCAGCACCGATCTGTGCATCTTCAAGGAAAAAGGTGTTTGTCTTGGGGAAGGTTATGCTCTATTTCGCTGAACCATATGCAACACCTTGACCCGAAGGGCTCATAAGGAGCATCAAAACCGGCTAAAAGCTTGCCTTCTCCAGGAAGCCTTTGCAACCAAGTCCTCTGATTTAGAATCCTTAGAATTTGTAAGTACAGATAGGTCTCCTTCAGGAACTAAAGAGCAGCATAAGACGCCTTCCAAGATCTCTGCTACCAGGGTAAAATCTAATATCCTAGTACTGAAGGATCTGCAGCCATTGGAGTTGGCTGTCTAACAAGACGAGCCCTCTCAGATGTCGACCTCCGTTAGCAGAGCCAGTCTTCAGGAATGTAATCCTTTGGATTAGACACCTCTGGTTCCAAGCAAAGAAATGGCACAAATATTGGCCTCTGTTAGCAGAGCCAATCTGCACTGGGATCCCTCAGATCCCATAGCCTCTATTTCAAGTGCATCTTCAGAACCCAAAACAAAAGCTAAGGGCCATGATGGTTTCAATTCCGAAAAGAAAGGCTCATACCCCAATGTAACAAGCATATTAGTTCCCAAAAATTGCCAGGAAAAGGTGCTGGAAACATCTTCAGATTCTTTGACGCCATATGCTTCCGTGGTTATGGTAGTGGCTCAAGTACATAAACCACATCCTCAGTTGGGAATCCATACTCTGATCCAAAACCACGCCTGTTCAGGGATCCTCAGAGCAGAAAAATATGGGAATGAATAGAAAAAATTTAAGAGGCAGGTATCCCTTTTCCCTACTGAGAGAGAGAAAAGGAAAGAATGCTCCCAATTACAGGTTTTCCCCTAAGGTTTTGCTTCCTCCTTCCAGACATCTACAGGTTTGCCTGGGAAGTGTGCTTTGATATTTTCTGTACTACACTTTACCAAGGCCAATACTGTCTCCAATCCAAACTACCTTAGATCCACATTTGGATCCGCAATTAGATCCTGGCCTTATATTTGTTTTTAACATATTTCACTTGCCATTGTGCTGCCCTTTCACGTAGATTTAAGTCCCTCTGGAGTTCCTCTCATTCTTTTCTCCTCTTGACTAACCTCAATAATTTTGTCACCTCACTCCGTCATCCTTCACTTTTCTCTTCCCCTCCTTATCTACTTGTTCTAACATCTCTTTTGACTCCTTGCTCTTTGACAATGATGTCTCACTCTTTCACAGTATTTTTTATTACCTGAAGAGTGCACATCTGCGGTAGGTATCTTAACATCTGTAGCTTCACCACAATGCTCCTTTGCTCTTTAAATGTTCTATTTTTCTCACTGGTAGTCCAGCAGACTGAGTCTCGCACAGTCTGTCCATATCTTTAGTCTTTTGCATCTGATGCACATAAATATAATTTCTTCTTTGACTATTTCTCCTCGAAGTTTTCTTATCTCTTCTCATTTCCATTGTGACAAACCCAGACCAGTGAGGTACAGGAGTCTAGTAGAGGGCAAATATACTGGTCACTGAATGAGTAGTTTTCTGTTCCCTGAGTGACCAGAGCAGGGGCTACACTAGAGTAATCAGGAACCTGCTAGAACCAATTAAGACAGACAGGCTGATTAGATCACCTGCAGCTGATCAAGGCAGGCTAATCAGGGCACCTGGGTTTAAAAAGGAGCTCACTCCAGTCAGGCAAGGAGGAGACAGAGGAGAGGATGTGTGTGTGAGGAGCTAGGAGCAAGAGGCACAAGGAGCTGAGAGTGAGAGGCTGTGCTGCTGGAGGACTACAGAGTACAAGTGTTATCAGACAGCAGGAGGAAGGTCCTGTGGTGAGGATAAAGAACGTGTTTGGAGGAGGCTATGGGGAAGTAGCCCAGGGAGTTGTAGCTGTCATGCAGCTATTACAAGAGGCACTATAGACAGCTGCATTCCAGAGGGTCCTGGGCTGGAACCTGGAGTAGAGGGTGGGCCCAGGTTCCCCCCCAAACCACCCAACTCCTGATCAGATACAGGAGAGGTTGATCCAGACTGTGGGGAAGATCACTGAGGTGAGCAAATCTGCCAATAAGCGCAGGACCCACCAAGGTAGAGGAGGAACTTTGTCACACCATCTTCTTTGTACATGCCATACATTGTTCCTTGAGCTGCATTTCTGTTTTCTGGAAGATATGTTTTGCGCAAATAATATACTATATTTTACATTAAACCATTTTTATTGTCTTTTTTTAATTTCTGAGAGTCACTTGTGGTATACATTCTGAGCTTGATATTAATTTCCTCTGATTGTAGGGCCTCCCTTAACTAATTTCCCCATTTAAAAAAATAATCCCCTCTTTAAAGTTTTGGAATACTTGAAATTTTTTTTAGATCTACAGGAAAGGAATTGAGTGCCTTGAGGACCTTGCTCCCTGTATACCCTTAGGTTTAAACTTTTGAAGCCAATCAGAAGCACTCATGCATAAGGCTACGTTTTAGTCACCGATATTTTTAGTAAAAGTCATGGACAGGTCATGGGCAGTAAACAAAAAATCATGGACCTGTGCTGGGGAGCGGGGGCTCGGGGGCACATCACAGCCCGGGGGGAACCACAGGTGCTTGGTAAGTGGGTGTGGCCCGGGGCAGGGCTCAGGTGCTCAGGGGGTGAGTTGCGGCCTGAGAAAACACCGTGGGTGCTGGAGAAGGGGGCGCAGGTGCTGGGGGGGGGGCAGAGAGAGGGGGTTAGTGGGGCTGGGGCAGACTCCTGTGAAGTGGTGGTCCCAGCTGCCTAGCTCCATGTGCTGCCTCTACTCTGCCTCAAGTCCCATTTCTGCAGCTCCAATTGGCTGTTGGCAAGGCAGCATGTGGAGCTAGGGGGGCTGAGGGAGAGGAGCCCCCAGTCTTGAGCCCCCCCGTGGGAGCTTTGGGGAAGGTGCCTGGAGGTGCGACAAGGGCAGCACGCATGGAACACTCTGCTCCCCCCCCCCCCCATGGGCCATAGTGGTTCCTGGAGCGGTGCGGGGACAGGGGCAGGGCAGGCATGCAGGGAGCCTGCCCTGGCCTCAGTGCGTGTTGCTGTCACCCCGAGCTGCTTGAGGTAAGCGACGCCAGGCCTGAGCCAAAACCCCTCTTGTACCCTGTCCCCACTTCCCTGCCTGCACCTCGCACCCCTCCTGTACCCCAACTCCCTGCCCTGACCTCCCTCGTGCACCCCATATCCTTCCTGCACCCCAACTGCCTGCCCTGAGCCCCCTTGTACACCTTGCACCCCTGCACCCCAACCCCCTGCCCTGAGCCCCCTCATGCACCCCTGTGTACCCCAGCCCCCTGCTCTGAGTCACATGCCGCACCCCGTACCCCTCCTGCACCCTGCCCTGAGCCGCCTCCTGCAGTCTGTGCCACTCCTGCACCCCTGCTCTCAGCCCCCTTGTACACCTCGCACTCCTCCTGCACCCCAACTCCCTTCCCTGAGCCCCCTCATACACCCCACACCCCTCCTCTGCCCCAATCCCTTGCCTGAGCCCCTTCCAGCACACCACATCCCCTCCCGCACCCCAACCCCCTGGCCTGGCCTTGTATACACTTTCCCCACCCAGATGTGACCCTCGGTCCAAAAAGCCCCTGATCTAGGGTGTAGCAGCAATGAAAAAGGCAAATAGGATGAGTAAGAAACTAAAGGAACATGACCGTATATTGAACTCCCTTCTTTGAAGCATTTTGTCCAGTTTCTCTTTCTCAAAAAAAAAAAAAATTCTGAGATTAAACAGATAGAGAAGGACAGTGAAGATATGATTAAATATGATATAAACCAAAAAAATTTTGTTTAGTCTTGAAAGTGAAGAGTTACAGGGGACTTTTGGTATTCAGTGTTAAGGATATAGTGAACTCTGAATTGTCTGTGCTTTTTCCTCTGGCCCATAATATGTTGGATCACTAAAGGATATTAATAGATGATAAATTTAGAACAAATAAAAGGAAATGCTTTTTCGCCAGCGTATAGTCAATTTGTGAAATTGAGTTCTGAAGGAGATTGTTAGATTACATACTGCATAAACTGTTGGGGCCGTGAGAGAAGTGATTGTATGATGATTCACCATGTACCAACACAATCAGACTCCTAGCTGAAATATTATAAATAGATACTAAATTACAGTATTATAAGTATTCTGTATTTATTGTAAACATAAACAAGATTTAAGAATATTTGTATTGAAGAGAACATAATTTTTCCAAGTAACTTTTTCCCCCTTCTTTTAGAAGCCGAAGTAAAGTTTTATCTCGTTGGCTGGCTGGCCTACCTCAGCAGCTTGTTCTGCTTGGCTCAAGAAAGCCTGAGCTTTCAAAACAGTTGATTGAGACCATTCATTCTGCTGCATCTCATTCAAACAAGGAATTTTTACAAAGTTTGCAAGCCACTGCTTCTCGAATTTATGGTAAGACTTTTGTACTGAAACATAATGAATTTTACGTATCTCTTGACGTGAGAGGGATGGTACAAGGAGTGAAAAATCCTGCTATCTCCTGACTAAAGGCAGAGTACGCACATGAAATGGTTATTCATACCCTTAAGATAGAAATTTGTAATGAAAATTGTGGGTGCAGCAGTTTTATTTCCCACAACACTCTAAAGTATGATTTGAAGCTTTTTTTTTTTTAGGCTGGACATAGCCTGATAGATGAGAACACTTGATATCAAATTTCTGTACAAACCTGGACTTGGTGATATTCCTTTATTTTATGTTTCTCTCTACTTAGTAATAGTTCAGTGCTTTCAAAAGGTCTTATTTCTTCAGGTTCTTAATGAACCATCAGAGTTGTAAGGAGTACGTTCCCAGTAGAGCTGTTCATTAATTGCAGTTAATGCACGTGATTAACTCAAAAAATTAATTGCGATTAATCGTAGTTTTAATCGCATTGTTAAACAATAGAACACCAATGGAAATTTATTAAATATTTTTGGATGTTTGTCTCCATTTTCAAATATATTGATTTCAATTACAATATAAAGTGTACAGTGCTCACTTTATATTATGTTATTTACAAATATTTAAACTGTAAAAATGACACAGTATTTTTCAATTCACCTCATACAAGTACTATAGTGCAATCTCTTTATCATGAAAATGCAGTTTACAAGTGTAGATTTTTTTTTTGTTACATAACTGCACTCAAAAACAAAACAATGTAAAACTTAGAGCCTACAAGTCCACTTTGTCCTACTTCGTGTTCAGCCAGTTGCTAAGACAGACAATTTGTTTGCATATACGGGAGATAATGTCACCCACTTCTAATTTACAATGTCACCTGAAAGTGAGAACAGGAGTTTCCATGGCACTTTTGTAGCTGGCATTGCAAGGTATTTACATGCCAGATTTGCTAAACATTTGTATGTCCCTTCATGCTTCGGACATCATTCCAGAGGATATGCTTCCATGCTGATGACACTCATTAAAAAAATAATGCATTAATTACATTTGTGACTGAACTCCTTGGGGGAAAATTGAATGTCTGCTCTGTTTTACCCACTTTCTGCTATATATTTCATGTTATAGTGGTCTCGGATGATGACCCAGCAGCACATTGTTCGTTTTAAGAACACTTTCACTGCAGATTTTACAAAACACTAACAAGGTACCAAGGTGAGATTTCTAAAGATAGCTACAGCACTTGACCCAAGGTTTAAGAATCTGAAGTGCCTTCCAATATCTGAGAGGGACGAGGTGTGGCACATGCTTTCAGAAGTCTTAAAAGAGCAACACTCTGATGTGGAGACTACAGAACCTGAACCACCAAAAAAAAAAACAACAAAACAAAAACAAAAAAAAAAAATCAACCTGCTGCTGGTGGCATCTGACTCAAATGATGAAAATGAACATGCAGTCATTCCGCACTGCTTTGGATCATTATTGAGCAGAACCCATCATCAGCATGGATGCATCTCCTCTGGAATGGGGCTGAAACATGAAGGGACATGTGACTCTTTAGCGCATGTGGCATGTAAATGTCTTGCAACACCAGCTATAACAATGCCATGCGAATCCCTGTTCTCACTTTCGGGTGCTATTGTAAACAAGAAGCATGGAGCATTATCTCCTGTAAATGTAAAGAAACATATTTGAGTGATTTGTCTGAACAGGAAGTAGGACTGAGTGGACTTGTAGGCTCTGAAGTTTTACTTTTATGTTTTATTTTTAATGCAGTTTTTTTGTACATAAGTTTACATTTGTAAGTTCAACTTTCATGATAAAGAGATTGCGCTACAGTACTTGTATGAGTTGAATTGAAAAGTATTTTGTTTTTTACAGTGCAAATATTTGTAATAAACATATAAAGTGAGCACTGTACACTTTGTATTCTGTGTTGTAATTGAAATCAATATATTTTAAAATGTAGGAGACATCCAAAAATACTTAGATAAATGGTATTCTGTTATTAACAGTGTGTTTAATTGCACAAATGATTTTTTTAGTCGCACTATTACAATTTTTAGTCATTTGACAGCCCTAGTTTGGATGAGACTTTTATAGAACGGTATTTGTTGTAAGAATTCAGAAGTTAGCTCTTCTGTATTAGCCAAATTCCAGTTTGGTAATTATATTCTGCTTCCCCAGATTTTCCCTTCAAGAAATTACGTTCTTCCCTATATCAGTTGGATGCTGTATTTTTCTTCTCTTCTGGCTCCAAAATGTTTTGTACTAAAATTATTAATCTTTGGGACAGGGGTCATCTTTTGGTATATTTGTATAGTGCAGTTGTTCTCAATGTGTGGCCCAGTCACCACACGGCTGTGGCCCATGTGACATCCTCACGTCCATACAGGTAGTATTGGATGAAGCCCACATAATATATTGTGAGACACATATGCGCCACAGTGGTAAATAGGTTGAGAACCACTGATATAGTACTTAGCATAATGAGGCCCCCTGGTTCATGACTAAGGCTTCTAGTTGCTACTGCAATACGAATAATAAGTGTTACGATATGCTGATAAACAGCTCCCCCTCTGTTCCTTCCCAGGCCGCATTTCACTTGTGGGTGAAAGAAATTTCCTGTGTTTTTTGTATAAAAGTTGGTAAAATGTTTTGAGGTCTATCAAGATGAAAAGCCCTATATAAAGTTTTTTTTGTTACTGTTGTTTTAATAATAATTTCTCTGTCTATTCCATTATTCTGCAGCATTGGAATTTCCTGGAGAAAGTATTTCTTACTGGAGTGTTGCTAATTCACAGGTTTTTATCCTGAGTCTTGCAATATTTCCTGTTTTTTTGTAAAGCCCCAACTCTTAGAGTCAAGTGATACTATAAAAATCTGTTTTCATTTTAAAATTAAGTTTCTATACTTCACTGTTGCAGAGAAAAGTCTGAAAATGTGACCCAAGCATGCACTACACACTCAAGAAACACAAGATGTCTAAAAAGAACTCCAAATCTAGTATTTTTAAAGAATCTCAAGATTTTTAAACCAATCTCTTAATTTTTGGGCAGACTCACGGTCTTTGAATGCTTGAGGTTAGCAATACTGGAATTGTGAAGAAGTATCTAACATTTCGCTTTCTGAAATAATGGAATCTTTATATTGTTTCCTTGACTCTGCAGAGAGTCTGGCTACTTTGTTTATCACTTTTTCTATATGTGTGCTTGAATGGGAGTTTTTTATAGTGGATTACACTTATCCAAACATGGACAACCTAAAAGGAAGTGTTACCAAAACCCAAATAGAAAGAGCCGTACAGAAACTGACATTTAGGCAACAACGAAAATTCATATGGATATTTTACTTAACTGATATATGTAAAATGCTTTGAAGATGAAAAATGCATTGTAAATGCTTCTTATTGTTAATAAATTTTAACTTATTATACTTACAGCCACTTAGAAACCCCAGTGGCCTTCCTGATTTCTTTACCCCTCCTTGTCTTCTCTGTTACTTTGTCCTTACAGACAAACTTCTTGATTGGTTTGCTCTTATATTTGTGAAAACAGTCCTCAGTGGCCATCCATTTACCATGTGTCCTAGAATTGAAGGAACAAGTCGGGCTTTGGTAGATTAATCAGTCTTCAGTGTCTTATGCAATATTAGGAGAAAATCTTTTCATGCATATAATGTGTAATTTATTTTTGTGTACCTTTTAAAAAATTTAGATCCAGTAGATGGCACTCTGGTTCTTCTTCCAGCAGAGTCACAGCAACGTTTAGTGCAGCTTATATACTTTCTACCGTGTCTACCAACCGACTTACTTTCTTCTCTAAGTCGCTGCTGCATTATGGGAAGAATGTCTTCAGATCTAGCTGCCACCCTCATTGGGATACTGCGTATGAGGTAAAATGTTCATCTATTTAACTATGCTTTGGTTTTTTTTAACTTAGCATTATTTTTCTTAAATATCAAGTTATTTTATGCAGTGAGTTTTCATTCACCATGTAATAATTACACTACTAATTTGTAATTGTTTATAAACATTGTAGTAATTCAGCATGTAAGGTCAGATATCACGTGACCCTGCAGAATCAGAAATGGAAACTTGATGGTCTTGTCAAAATCACGTTCTCAGTTCTTCTCTTTGATCAAGTCCCTCCACAGGTTCCCCCTTAATTTTTCCAGTCTCTTATCCCTGTGTGTTATGATCTGTCCCCTTTGCTCTGCCATTGATGGCAGCTTCCATTTTCATTTTGTTGGTTTTCCCCATGGGCACATTAACATGCTCTCACTTATGGTGAAACTCTCAGTAATCAATGTAGTCATATCCTGCCCTTCTTCAAACTCCTCCTTAAGATGAATGTCTACCTTGACTGCTGTGGTAAATAACCTAATGATACTGGCTAGACAGATGGCTTATTAATAATTAATCTCTTGTTAATAATTGCTCCTTGCCTTGGAAGAGCCTCAGAAATCCAGCTTGAAAGTCATTGGATGAAATTCTGGGCCCACTGAAGTCAATAGGAAAATTAATGGAGCCAGTATTTCACCCATGATATTTTAAAGTGTATCTTTTTATAAGAAAGGTTACTTGTAGGTTTTATGAATTTTAGGTAATATTTTTATTGCCTATGTGTGTCTGTTTTCCCTGCATGCTACATTGTTTCTCTTGGGTGGAAAACGACTGTTTGCTCTCAGGGCAGGCTCAGAGACATAGGTATGAATGTTGCCTAGTTGTCTGAGCTTGAATGGGTCACTGGGAAAAGACTGGCCAAGGCTAACCACATATCAATGGAGAATCTGAGATGATAATGGCAAATCCAAACACTAGGACACTGAGTCTAGCAACCAAGAACCCACAGGGAGATGGATTTCCTCACCTCTCAGCAGGAAGCTGAGCAAACGTCCTTCAGCTGGAGAACAAAGGACTAGAGTGGGGTATATGTTTGGGGCAGGGGAGAAAAGTTGGCTGCTGGAAATGGTCTATGCTTTAACCTTCAGTTTTCTGTGCTAACCTAGGACTATCTGTGCTGTATTCCAGTTGACTAATAAACCCTACTGTTTTGACAGTGCAGTTTGAATGTCACTGGAAATGCTTGGCAAAGTGCATTAATCCCTGAAGAGTGTAGAAGTCTCTACCAGGAGAGTCTCTCAGGGTACATCTACAGTACCCGCCGGGTCGGCAGGTAGTGATCAATCTATCGGGGATCAATTTAATGCTCCCCTTCTCCTAACCCCCCACCCTCCGCCGCTTGTGTAGACCAGGCCTAAGTTGGCCTCACTGAACAAAGCTCGCAGTATGAAACGGGAGTTCTGGAGCCACAGATGTTTGGCCACAGGAGGTGGTGAGGCTGTGTGGCCTACCTTAAAGTAAGAGCGAGACCCGTAGGTGTCTGGCACACTGAAGAGTTTCTCCCAGAAACTATTCCAAAGCTAGGGAGGTAGCACCAATATTGTGGCTCTGTAACAGAAGGTATTTTTAAACTTAATTTTTTCTCTCTCCTACGGTTGGACTCCAGATAAATAAGCTATAGGTTTCAAGTATCAGAGGGATAGCCGTGTTAGTCTGGATCTGTAAAAGTAGCAAAGAATCCTGTGGCACTTAATAGACTAACAGACGTTTTGGAGCATGAGCTTTCGTGGGTGAGTACCCACTTCATCAGATGCAAGAAGCTATAGGTAGAGGAATGAGAAATTCTTCTTCGAGTGATTGCTCACATCCATTCCAGTTAGGTGTGCGCGCCGCGCGTGCACGTTCGTCGGAAACTTTTTACCCTAGCAACTCCAGTGGGCCGGCAGGTCGCCCCCTGGAGTGGCGCCGCCATGGCGCCCAATATATATCCCTGCCGGCCCACCCGCTCCTCAGTTCCTTCTTACCGCCGTGTCGGTCGTTGGAACTGTGGAGCGCGGCATAGCTGTCCTCCACGTCCCTAGCTCTCCTTGTTCTCTATCGTTATCTCTAGCACTATTGTAGTTGTTAATTAGATTGTTAAGTGTAGATAGTAGTAGTTAAGTAGTTTGTAAATAGTTCTTCGCCGGGGGCTTAGCCCTTCCCGGCACCCGGCACCAGGCTCATGCCTGGGTCGCCGGGCTTCAAGCAGTGTGCGGCCTGCAAGAAGCCCATGCCTACCAGCGATCCCCACGACGCGTGCCTGAAGTGCCTGGGGGAATCGCACAGATCCGACAAGTGCCGCATCTGCAAGGCTTTTAAGCCAAGGACAAAGAAGGAGAGGGATCAAAGGCTCCGGACTCTCCTTATGGAGGCGGCACTTGACCCGGCGGCTTCGCAGGCCGTGATCTCGGCGCCGGCACCGGATCGCACCGGCACCGAGAAGACTCCCCGGCACCGACCTTCTCCGGCACCGGGGACAGAGCCTAGGCCGTCGAAGTCTATTACTCCGGCCAGGCAGACCCGACTGGAGCGCCCGGCCTCAACATCGGCCGCGGCGCCGCCGGCACCGTCGACTCCGGGCCCGGCGGGTCCGTCGAGTCCGGTGCCGCCAAGCTCCCCCATGACATCTGGGGTTGAGATAGTGGTGCCATCCACACCAGAGACCTTCGCCTCGGCACGGGACCTCATAGCCATGACTGAGCCCACTCAGCTGCCACCCCCGGTACCTCCGGTGCGGGTCGTGTCCAGAGGCAAGCCTATGATGTCGGCACCGTCTCGGGACTCACGTTCTCGATCCAGGTCCCGACGCCACGGTCGCTCCAGATCCCGCCGCCGCTCGCAGTCCCGGCACCGCTCCCCTCAGCGGTACCGGTCGCACTCGCGGCGCCGGTCGACATCAAGACGATCGCGGTCGGTCTCCAGCCGCCGATACCGGCACCGCGATTCCAGGAGCCGATCCAGACATCATTCGCCGCACCGGTCGACCTCCCGGCACCGAGCTGGTGGTAGGTCCCGGTCCCGGTCGACCTCCCGGCACCGAGCTGGTGGCAGGTCCCGATCCCGGCACCGAAGCGGCGCCCGGTACCGGTCCAGATCCCGGCACCGTGACAGAACCCGGTCCCGGTCCCGGCACCGATATGACTCCCGGCACCGGTCCCCGGCACCGAGAAGATCGTCCGTGCCGGCCCGCGCAGACCCTTACCATCCAGGGTCCGCCCCGCCATGGCCCTCTAGACAGCCGTCCGTATCTTCGCTAACGGACAGTGGGTATGCGCTGGGCACCGACCGGCAGGCGGCGCTGTTCAGCGATCCGCCACAGCAGGACCAAGGCCCGCAACAATGGGGATTCTGGACACCCTGGGCATATCATCAGGCCCAGGGCCCCCAACAGCTCCCTGCTAGGCCGGCGACTGCGGAGCGCAGGGCACCTGAAGCCTCGTTGTCTCGCCCCCCTCCCTCCCCGGATGGGGAGGAAGGGTCCAAGCATCAAGACTCCGCTTTGGCTCCTGAGGCAGAGGCGAGGGCCGAAGGAGACCTGCCGTTAGACACTCTCTTGCCGGGGGTCTCCTCATCCTCCTCCCCGGATGAAGCGGTGGCTGGGACCTCCTCCAACAGCCCCCCCCCGCTGGACCTCAGGGCGCACCAGGACCTCCTCGGGCGAGTAGCTCAAAATCTGAGCCTGCAAGCCGAGGAGGTCTCGGAGATAGAGGATCCAATTGTGACCATCCTCTCGGCAGACGCTCCCACCAGAGTCGCCCTGCCGTTCGTACGAACCATCCAGGCCAACGCCAACACCATCTGGCAGTCTCCGGCCTCCATTCCTCCCACTGCGAAGGGCGTCGAGAGGAAGTACATGGCTCCTTCTAAGGGCTACGAGTACCTCCACGTGCACCCGACTCCGTGTTCCCTGGTGGTCCAATCGGTAAACGATAAAGAGCGTCACGGCCAGGAGGCTCCAGCCCCCAAATCCAGGGAGGCCAGGCGGATGGACCTCCTCGGCCGTAAGGTGTACTCGGCTGGGGCGCTGCAGCTCAGGGTCTCCAACCAGCAGGCCCTGCTGAGCAGATACGCCTTCAACTCCTGGGTGGCAGCAGATAAATTCAAGGAGCTGCTGCCACAAGATGCTCGCCAAGAGTTTACGGCCATCTTGGAGGAAGGCAAGAAGGTCGCACGCACGTCCTTGCAAGCCTCTTTGGACGCTGCGGACTCGGCTGCCCGTACCCTCGCGTCGGGGGTAACAATGCGTCGCCTCTCCTGGCTGCAGGTTTCTGGCCTTCCGCCGGAGCTCCAGCACACTATACAGGACCTTCCTTTCGAAGGCCAAGGCTTATTCTCGGACAAGACAGACCCCAGACTCAAGAGTCTGAAAGACAACCGAGTTATCATGCGGTCACTCGGGATGCACACACCAGTGACACAACGCAGACCCTTCCGGCCGCAGCAACAACAACAACAGCGCAGGCCGTATTCCCAGTTCCGCCAGCGGCAGGACCTTAACAGGCGCCGCGGCAGGAACGGAAGGCGCAGGCACTCGGGGAACCAAGGGGGGCAGAACCAAGGCTCCTCTAAGCCCCCGCCTGGACCTAAGCCTTCATTTTGAAGGTGCGCCCGAGGGCGCAGTAACAGTTTCCCCAATGGATCCTTCCCCCCCGTTTTCCAACCGCCTTTCGTTTTTCCTCCCAGCGTGGTCCCTAATAACATCAGACCGCTGGGTCTTACGCACGGTGCAGTCGGGATACCGCCTGCAGTTTGTTTCATTTCCTCCTCCCCGCCCCCCTTCCTCGTCCCTCTTCAGGGACCCCTCTCACGAGCAATTCCTTCAGCAGGAGGTGCAGACGCTCCTCGGCAAAGGAGCTATAGAGGCGGTGCCGGAGAAAGGCAAGGGGTTTTATTCCCGCTACTTCCTGATCCCCAAGGCCAAGGGGGGCCTCAGGCCTATCCTCGACCTGCGAGAGCTCAACAAGTACCTGGTGAAGTTGAAGTTCCGCATGGTATCCTTGGGGACCATTATCCCATCCCTGGATCCGGGAGACTGGTACGCCGCCCTCGACATGCAGGACGCGTATTTTCACATTGCCATCTGGCCACGTCACAGACGTTTCCTTCGCTTCGTTGTGGGGTCTCTTCATTATCAATTTGCAGTCCTCCCATTTGGCTTGTCCACGGCCCCGAGGGTGTTTACGAAATGCATGGCAGTTGTTGTGGCGCAGCTTCGGCGCAGTCGTATCCACGTGTTTCCGTATCTGGACGATTGGTTGATTCGGGGCACGTCGGAACAACAAGTCTGCAGCCATGTCCGCGTGATCACCGACATGTTCGCCACTCTGGGCCTCTTGGTAAACACAGACAAGTCCACCCTGGTTCCCACACAAAGGGTGGAATTCATCGGGGCCGTCCTGGACGCCACTGTGGGCAGGGCCTTGCTGCCATTGCAGCGGTTCCAGGCCTTGTCGGCGATCGTGCAACGGCTGCGGACAGCCCCCTTAACGTCAGTGAGGACATGTCTAACCCTGTTAGGCCACATGGCGGCTTGTACTTTTGTGACCGATTACGCTCGGCTCCGCATGAGGCCTCTCCAGTTGTGGCTCATCAGTCATTACAGGCCGACAAGACAGCCGCTAGATATGTTAATCACAATCCCCCAGAGGGTCTTAGATTCTCTCGGCTGGTGGCTAGACCAGGCAGTGTTATGTGCGGGTCTCCCCTTCCACCCATCTCAGCCCTCGGTGTCCCTAACAACGGATGCCTCAGATCTCGGCTGGGGGGCCCACCTAGGGACCCTGAGGACGCAGGGCCTGTGGTCCCAGGAGGAGGTGGGGCTACACATCAACATGCGGGAGTTGAGAGCGGTCCGTCTTGCTTGTCAAACGTTCTGTCATCAGCTTCAGGGTCGCTGTGTCGCGGTGTTCACCGACAACACGACGACCATGTATTATATCAACAAGCAGGGCGGCACCAGATCCTCCTCCCTGTGCCACGAGGCGATACGACTCTGGGACTTTTGTGTAGCCCACTCCATTCACCTCATGGCTTCCTTCCTCCCCGGAGTACGGAACACGCTGGCAGATCGATTGAGCAGATCCTTCCTGTCACACGAGTGGTCCCTTCGCCCAGACGTCGCCCTCTCCATCTTCCGGAGGTGGGGTTATCCCCGTGTGGACCTCTTCGCGTCCAAGGGAAACAGGAAGTGCCAAGCGTTCTGCTCCTTTCAGGGCAGGGAGCCCGGGTCGATAGCGGATGCCTTCCTCATCCAGTGGTCGACCCACCTGTACTATGCGTTTCCCCCATTCCCCTTGGTCCACAGGGTCCTTCTGAAGGTGCGCAGGGACAGGGCTCACGTCATCATGGTAGCCCCGGCATGGCCCAGACAGCACTGGTACTCCATGCTGCTGGACCTGACCATAGCCGACCCAGTTCCCCTGCCCCTTCATCCGGACCTGATTACCCAGGAGCACGGGACCCTCTGTCACCCGGACCTGCAGTCGCTGCACCTAGCGGCGTGGCTCCTGCGTGGCTGACTGGCTCTGAGCTGCGCTGTTCCACGCCGGTGAGGGAGGTGCTCTTGGGCAGCAGGAAGCCGTCCACAAGAGCGACATATTTGGCCAAATGGAAGCGCTTCTCCTGTTGGTGCGTGGAGAGAAATCTCCGCCCTATTGGAGTTTCGGTAGCCGACATCTTAGACTACATTTGGTCCCTCAAAGGGCAAGGTCTGGCCATATCGTCGTTGCGAGTCCACCTAGCAGCTATCTCCACCTTTCACCCGGGTGCGGATGGTCGCTCTGTTTTTTCTCACCCGACGGTGTCTAGATTCCTTAAGGGGCTGGAACGTTTATACCCTAACGTCCGTCCCCCTGCTCCAACCTGGGATCTTAACCTGGTGTTGTCCCGGCTCATGGGGCCCCCCTTTGAGCCGTTAGCTACTTGCTCCCTGCTTTACCTCTCTTGGAAGACGGCCTTTCTAGTAGCTATCACCTCAGCTAGACGGGTGTCGGAACTCCGGGCTCTTGTGGTAGACCCCCCATATACGGTCTTCCACAAGGACAAGGTGCAGCTGAGACCACACCCTGCTTTTCTCCCCAAGGTGGTCTCAGCCTTCCACGTCAACCAAGAGATATTCCTCCCGGTTTTTTTCCCGAAACCTCACTCCTCAGGCAGGGAGCAGCAGCTCCACTCGCTTGATGTCCGTAGGGCTCTCGCGTTCTACGTGGAGAGGACCAAGCCCTTCCGCAAATCCCCCCAGCTTTTCGTGGCAGTGGCGGACCGCATGAAAGGGCTTCCTATCTCCTCCCAGAGGTTGTCTTCTTGGGTAACGTCCTGCATCAGGACCTGCTATGACTTGGCCCATGTCCCTACGGGCCGTGTGACTGCGCATTCTACCAGGGCGCAGGCGTCGTCGCTGGCTTTCCTCGCCCGTGTGCCCATCCAGGAAATCTGTCGGGCAGCGACCTGGTCATCGGTCCACACCTTTGCTTCCCACTACGCCCTGGTCCAGCAGTCAAGAGAGGATGCGGCCTTCGGATCTGCAGTGCTCCATGCCGCGACTTCTCGCTCCAACCCCACCGCCTAGGTATGGCTTGGGATTCACCTAACTGAAATGGATGTGAGCAATCACTCGAAGAAGAAAAGACGGTTACTCACCTTTGTAACTGTTGTTCTTCGAGATGTGTTGCTCACATCCATTCCACACCCGCCCTCCTTCCCCACTGTCGGAGTAGCCGGCAAGAAGGAACCGAGGAGCGGGTGGGCCGGCAGGGATATATATTGGGCGCCATGGCGGCGCCACTCCAGGGGGCGACCTGCCGGCCCACTGGAGTTGCTAGGGTAAAAAGTTTCCGACGAACGTGCACGCGCGGCGCGCACACCTAACTGGAATGGATGTGAGCAACACATCTCGAAGAACAACAGTTACAAAGGTGAGTAACCGTCTTTTCACACGATTTTTTAAAACTCTAAAACTTAAGAAATAGTTTTTCGGTAAAGTGTGTGGTGCATAACACAATGCATAATGGTGGGGTGTGGTATAAAAGTTGTATTTGTACTAGTTTAGGAGAACCTGCATAACTTGTTTATGGGTTGACCACTAGTGAATAATGCGACCATGCACAAAATGATGCCAATAAAAATTGTACATACCATGTTATCATGTATTGTAAGATTAAGGGCCTGTGCAGTTTGTGGCAAGTTAGAAATAAAATTCTGTGGTAAAGCCCCTGGCCATATGTTGGAAGTTCAGTGGCAGCATCAGTTTTGAAATAAATGCAAAAATGAATAATACAATGGGGACGGTTTTCCTTGTGGTGTTTATTTTGATATTAAATAAAATTTACTTTATGCTGTCTCAATTTTTCAGTGTGTGGCAGATTTTTGTATTAAACGCATTACTGCATTCTGGAAGTTGTCAGGAAGCTGGAGATTTTGGCAGCCGGGTAGGGGACAGTTGGTTCTTTTGGCACCTCAGAAGGCGTGGGAGGTAGTTAAGATTTTTGGCACCTAGGAGGTAGTTAAGACTTTTGGCAGTGGAGAAATAATGCATCTAATCTACCCTTCTTCTTTGCAGGCAGAGGCAAAGAGTGATTTTGAATTTGTTGGGGGTGGAGGCTATAAGGGGCTTTAGTCCAAACTTCTACCCTAGTGACCGTGACAACAACCAACTTGACCCACTGCTCTCCGCTCCAGTATTTCCTACTTCAAACAGCAATTATGAATAAGAACATTAAATAGGATATTCCTGCTTAAAAGGACTAGCAGTGAGCAAGTTAACAAAATTGATATTTAAATTGTCATTAGTATGTTGGAATCAACACCCCACTGTGGTGACTGTGACTATGCACATCTTGTTGTTTCAGTCTATCTGTGGACTCAGGGCCTCATCTACAACTAGATTTTTTTTTTTTAATTAAAATTTCTGATTGTTGCTACTACAGGTAGAGCTCCATGGATGGTAGCAGCCGTAAGAAATCTGCTGTAGACAGACATTTTACCATTTTGTTGCATAGATCTACTCTGAATAGAGTTAGACAAGATGGTGGTTAAAACATCAGCATCCGGACTTCTCCAGCAATCTCCCCCTTGCTGGGGAGTTTAAAAAATAAAAATAAAGAATGCTGACTGGTAGAGGCAGCTAGAAAGAAAAAACTGCACAGGTTTACAGTCCGGCCCCACTGAGGTGAATAGCTTACCAAGATTTGAAAATAATTGGACACTTATGAATAATGAGAACATTCAAAGTTACAGTAATAGAGATTTAAAAAATATTTTAGAAGGCATGTGAACTCCTGTTTCAGGGCACAAACCTACCTCTAGTGGATGGAAGGGCTTGTCTACATGGGAAGTTACACTGGTAAAAGGGTAAAGTATGAATTAAACCAATGTAACTCCCTGTGGGGACACTATTATTTCAGAATAAGAATGCCCTTTCTCACTTTAGTTAATACTTTGGATGCAATTTAAACTAAACAGGAATAAGTCATTAATTGCAGAATGAGTGTCCACACAGAGTTATACCAGTATAACGATCATGGTTTAAGTATACCAGTATGATTATATCTGTATAACGTCTTGTTCAGACTGTCCCTAAGAAACTTGTCTTGTGGGCAGATTATTCTATAATTGCCTGTTGCAGCTTTTCTGGCACTTTCCTTTGAAGCATCTGGTGTTGTCCGCTCTTAGACACAGGATAGTATTCTAGGCAAACCATTGTTTTGATCTAATAAGGCAATTCCTACATTCCCATCTACATAAGGAAAAATAACAGCTGAAAACTGATATCTGTGATAGTTCCCCCGGAACCATTTTTGAAAATCAATCAACTGCTAGTATAGATTGGAACAAGCCATTTTCAACCTTGCAACAGAAAACGTGACTGAGCGAAAATCAAAATGTTCTTGTCCCCATGTACATTACCAGTTAAACCTTTTTCAGTATCTCTTCTGAAAGGCCCATTGCTGACCTCTGTTTTCATCAGTCAGTTTGCCTTTCTTTGTTTTTCGAAAGTTTTTTTTTCACAATCAAAAGGGCTAAAAATGTAAGTTTCAGAAAACCCAAAACATTAAAACAGACTGCTGCACAGTTTGGTAGCAAGAGATTGGTGCTACTGCATATTCTGTAGCCACAGAATTGTATAGGTAAAACACACGTATTCCACAAGTTTATATAAATCAATCCCTCCAGATTCTTCAGTATTCTGTACCTGTTGGATTGCCGCTAGATGGCACTGTTTTACTTCTATTCAAGTTCTGTTTTGTGGAGGATACGTTTTCATGTACAAGTTTCTTTTAGTTCAAACCACCTGCTTATCTGTCAGATATTTTAAATAGATCCTGTTCAGCAGCACCGTTGACTCGTCGTTACATTTGATAATTGTTTTTCCTGTCTTAAAAGGGTCTTTCCTTGTAGTTATCCCTACACGGAAAGCCACGTTACCTGTATATGTGAGTATATTTGTGTGTATATTGCCAGAAACACACACATATATATTCTTAGACAAAACCTGTATTAAATTGGAGTTAATACTGAAAGTAAATATTTTGGGTAAAAATTTAGGGTATTATCCTGTCAGAAACAGGATACTTTTCTAGACAGACAGTACAAATTTAGGGTAAAAATGTTACGGGGCACTGTAATTATCCCCAAAATGAGCATTATAAACCCAGGAACTTCAGAGGAGTATATATTAGACTTAAAAGAAAATCAAATATGTTATGGTATGCAAAGCCAGTTAAGGCTTCCCTCAGCACCAGAGTGACACAAGGCAATACACACACAATTATAATTTAATGCACATTAGTGTTTGTGAACTGATTTTTAAAGACATTAGAGAGTGTCAATTTTCTTTTTCCCTCATGGAGTCAACCTGCTTTTCTGGAAAATAGTTCCCCAGTGCTGTTAGGTGGCAGAAAGGAGCAACATGTGGAGCAAGTGAATGGACCACTTTTACTAAGGGTAGCCTGGCCTCAGTCCCACTCAGAACAATGAAAGACAGTAGAGCATATTTGAGTTTCTCTGAAGGAGAACATTATTTGACCTCTGATGGAAAAACTTTTATTTAAGAAATGTAATAGGTGAAATTCCCATTGTTCCTAAAAAAAAAAATAATAATAATAATTTCTGAATCTACTGATTGCACCAAATCTACAAGACCCAGCTCTGCTAGTTTTTGTATAAATTGATAATGCCTGGGCTGAGATCATTTGAGACAAAAAATTGACAGTGTGCTTATTTTCTTGCAATTAATTTAAAATAGATTCTTTAACTCCCAAATTAATGGGTTTACTTGTAAATTCGCAGAACATTAATTCAGTACTCATCAAAGAACAAGTGCTGTAATTTTGGGGAGAGTATGCTATATTCTTCGCACATTACAAAGTGGTCGAATGCCTGCTTTATGTTCAATTCTCAACTGAATCTGGCGGGAAAGCTGTGAACACTGTTTATCTAATGTGCTGTCCTCAAGCCACTAATTGCATGACTTTAAACCACTTTCGTTAAACTGATGCAGAAGGTGGTATGGATACTCTTACTGTAGTTTAAAGCAGTCCTTATTTTGCTTTGTCTTAAGTCAGTTAGGAATTGGTTTAAGCTAAACTGAAATAAATCACTCTTAAGCCAAAATAAATGTTCACACAGGCATTGGCAAAACCAGTTTAAGAGCTTGTCAGCAGGGGAAAGTTTTCAGTGTCTCTTTCAGTTATAGCTATACAATTATATCTATCCTGAAAAAGTCCATCCATATGGTTTTGTTCATACTGGATTAAGCTACTTTCGTGTAGTCATTGCATCCGCACAGATCTATGCTTTTAAAAAATAACTGCACAATATTCTGGTGCAGTATCCTACCACTTAGGTCTTTGAATTATGGGATACTTGTTGGAACCCACTGCAGTTCTGGAACTTGGGATCAAACTAAACAATAACCCACGTGATTCTTCTCCAGTTGTCTTCTTATTCACCTGATTTTTTTTTTTTGGCAACTTTTGCCAGACAAATGCTGCAATCCTGATAGTCATTTACATGAACAGGCTGCTCCATAGGTATTAGCAGTCAACAGAGCCAGATGGTGCTGGTTGACTTGAGGGACATCCATGATGATGTGGAAAGACTGCTGGAGGAGGACGAAATCAAGTAGATGCTTCTGCATGACATTTTCCTGGAGCATTTCTCTTGATGGAGCACTGTTTGTGGGCTCAGCCACCTGGATCCAACTGGTGGAACAGGATAGTCGTGGACAACTGGGATGACCTACAGTGGCTGCAGAATTTCAGGCTGCTTTCCTACAGATCTGAGCAGAGCTCACCCCAAAGCAGTGGAACACCAACATGAGAATTCCCCTCAGATGATGGAGAATATGTGGTGGTCACCATCTGGAAGCTTGCCAAACCCAATTGCTGCTATTTAGTAGGTAACCAGTTTGGTGTATTAGTAGAGTAACTATCAGAGCTGTTGTCATGGAGGAGAGTGCTACAGACTTGGGTCAAGCTCAGAAAGCTTGGCAATACATGGAAGTTTATTGATGGATTTGCTTGGTTGGGGTTTCCAAATTGTAGTGGGGTCATTGTTGGGACCCAGATAGTTATTCTTTGCCTCCTATACTAGTTTCAGAATTCATCAACAGAAAGAGTGTTTCTTCATCAAGCAGCAAGGCCAGGTTGACTGCTGTGAAAAATTCATCAATATTAGTATGGGGGTAGTCTGGAAAGGTCCATGATGCCAGGTTATTTAGAAATTCAGCTGTTTTATGCAATGGAAAAAAATTATGTTGCTCCCAAGATAACTGAGCACTATAATGATGGTGCTTCCTCCTGTCATTTTGGGAGACCCATCTTATTTTCTGCATCCCTGGGTTATGAAACCTTTTACAGTATACTTCAACAGGAGAAAGAAGCTGTATAACTAAACACTGTGTAGCTGCAGAATGATGGTGGAGTGCAAATTTGGAAGACTGAAGGAGAGGTGGAGGTGTCTCATGACAAAGTTGGAGGCTTCTGAGGAATATCTTCCTTGTCTCATAGGTGCTGGCTGACTTAGTTAATCCAGTGCAACTTTCTTCTGTGGACAAACCCTAACTACTCTTAACTAAACTAGTAGCAGAATTTGCATCCCTGATTATGTTAAATCATATGCAAATACAAGTGGCTACACCCTGTGTCCTAAACCCATTTATTTTAGTTCTTTCCTTTAATGCATTAAACTTTACCTGCATACCTGTTCCTTGAAAATGTAATTGCGAGTAGTTACCATGTGTGTCCATTTGAACATTTTGTATGTGCTTTTCAGATGCATATGTTTGAAAGGTAGCCTATAATGCCTCAACAACAGGGCTTATTGAAAGATTTGACAATATATGTGAAGAATATGTCCAAGAGTTCTGTATGTAGCATGTGTGTGCCTCAGCAGCTGCTGTATGTCTGTCTCAGCACCTCTTTCATGCATGTCTTAAACAGTACTATTTCTGCTGTTTTCTTTCTTTAGTTTGTGGGTTAAAAGAAATAGAGGTAGTTTTTGTATTCGTTAGTCAGTTTTTGGAGAGTAAAAGTTTGTCACCAAAAATAAAGATTATGGTGGGAGAGGTAAGGGATTTCAAAGTGCAAATGAATATTTTTCAATTACTACATTTCCTGTCAGTAAATCTGAGCTCAGGCTGCCTGGAAGACGGTAAGAGAGTGTATTGCAGAGTTGAGAACCCCAGCCTCCTCCCATTTAAGCTAGGGATTTGTTTTCTCAGGCACCTTATATGTTGTAGCTGCCACGGTATCACATGGAAAGAGATGTTTCAGGAATAGTTAAGATCCACATAGGGCTTTATATGTTAAAATCAACACCTTAAACTTCACTCAGAAATCATTTGGTAGCTAGCATAGATCACAGAGCATGAATATAATGGACTCCTTTTGGGATATAGCCACATTCCGCACTAACTGCAGTTTCCCAGTGGTTGAGGTATGATCCTATAGAGTATATTCCAGTAATGCAAAGTGGAGTTTATAAAGACATGGGCAAAAGTAGCAAGGACTGCATCTGAAAGAAAAGGTCACAACTTTCTTGCCAAATACAAGTAAGAAAAGAGGCTTTTGACAACTGCTGCTACCTGGAAAATCTGTGACATGAATAGCAAAAGAAGCAGTGAGCTTAAGTTAATAAGGTTCAACTTTGATTTTTAATAACAATTGGTCTGTTGAACAGGTTGCCTAATGATGCAGTTACAACATGCTCAATAGAGAGATTCTCATTGAGATTAGATAAAATTATGGAAATTATAGTGTACAGTTTATCATAGTTAATTTAGGGTTTGAACTGGATGATTGAAGAGGTCTCCCGCTCATCAACAGTTCTGTAACAGTTAGATTCCTATCTTTGATAAAACGAATTTATTCCAAAAAGGGAAACTAAAACTTGCATTTAAATAAATCTCCTCCCCCATCTATTGGAGAGTACAAAAGACATGTTTTAAGAGTTAAATATTTCTAACTTATAAATTACGAGCATATATATATATTTTTTTTAGAAATGCACATATACTTTTTAGTTATTTGTGAAAGAATTAATATATTTAACTACAATTTGTGTGCAAGATAGTTTGCTATTTTCACTTGTTTGTAATGCATCTACATTTATTCATTGAAATTGAGGTTTCTCTTTATACTGAACATTTTGATCCCATTTTCTAATCACCTCCATGAACCTCAAAAAATAATAGTTTTAACTAGATACTTGGATCCTATGGAAAGGATGACCACATTAGTCTTGTATTTAATTTATAGATTAGCTTCACACGGCAGATATTAGTATCGCAATATGCTAATACTTCTGGCTTCTATAGAAACTTTCATCTGAAGCTCTCAAAGTATTCCCATACAATTAATTGAATGTCACATACCCTCTGGCAAATAGAATCATAGACGATTAGGGTTGGAAGAGATCTCAGGAGGTCACCTAGTCCAACCCCCTGCTCAAAGCAGGACCAACCCCAACTAAATCATCCCAGCCAGAGCTTTGTCAAGCTGGGCCTTAAAAACCTCTAAGAATGGAAATTCCACCACCTCCCTAGGTAACCCATTCCAGTGCCTCACCACCCTCCTAGTGAAATAGTTTTTCTAATATCCAACCTAGACCTCTCGCACTGCAACTTGAGACCATTGCTCCTTGTTCTGTCATCTGCCACCACTGAAAACAGCCTAGCCCCATCCTCAAATAAGTGATCTGTTGTACAGATGAGGGAACTGAGGCACAGAGAGCGTAAATGGCTTTCTTGAAGTTTCACAGTAAATGGAAGAGCCAGGCACAGAACCTAAATCTCCTGGCTCCTAGAACATGTTCTGTACATTTGATAATTACATACAGAAACCTGTTAAAATAACATTGCTTGACTTTGCAACTTTAATAATCAAAAGTTAGGAAATGTCAGGACAAAGGTTGCTTGTGCGACTTTAGTGTGGCTCTCTTGTGCATATGTATTATGATATAGTCTTTAATTATATGGTCACATTATTTTTTCCATATGAGACCTGTATTCATTTAGATGGAATAAAGGGGCCCAAAGAGTCTAAAGTGTTAACATAATCCTGTCACTGTCCAACGTTAAACGATTTTAAACAAGATTTAGGGTTTGTTGTACAGACTTCAGCCTGCTTAGTGCTATGGCAACCACACCATTAAAAATCTTTCTAACCTTTTAGTAAGGCTGCAGGAGAAGAAGGAAGAAACAGTTAAAGCATTTGAAATGTAAAATATTAAGTAAGGCTTTCATGTTAACATTCCTTTTTCCCTTTTGCTAAAGAGAGATTTTAGAAAGAAGCAGCCCTCTTCCCCCTCCCCCCTCCTTGTTTGACAATCTTGTAGATGGTATTAAAGATGGTAATTACTGTCCTTCTGGGGGAAAAGATGGGCTAGAGCTGTTGTTATTGGTGGTCGTGTTTAAGTCCAATCCCATTCCCTAAAAAGGCAAAACAAGACAATCAAAAATGGAAAGAAAAGAATAGCAAACATAGAAAATGCAGCTTCTGTCTCTTGATGACTGTCCCTTGCAAACACTGTCACAGCATGCTGTCTTATTGGCCGCTTTGAGATCTGGCAACTTGTGCCAGCATTGGACTGTTAAGGGTATTACTTTGAGCTGCTTCTTTCTGGTCACAGGCTCATAACAACGTTGCAAAATATACAGTCTTGGTTGGCTAAGTCAGATTCTTATTAGAAAGAATGAATAAAGGAGAGCGATATGAAAGGAATAGTGGTAGGGAAGAAAAAGGACATGAGAGGGTAGAGTTGAACAGAGAAAGTCTCATATCCCAAGTGGTGGTTGGTATTCAGCCACTGATGGTAGAGGTTATGATGTCATTTGGGGCCCTCTTTCTGGCCTGGTCTGGTTGGGAAGTCTCTCAGGATCAGATGATGAAGGCCTGGGGTTCCCGGGTGTGGAAGCCATGGTAATGAAGCTCGCTCCAATAGCCAATTTTTCTTCCCAAGAATTCTTTGTTTAAGGACCCAAAAGGGAAGTGATGCATGGAATAGTCCATCCTATTATTATTATTATCGTCCATCAGTGAGGCCTGATTTGACACCCTAAATTTGGTTCACTCATTTTTGGTTTTACAATATTCTTGTTTACTAGGCATGGTCTTAATACGGTCCTTGTTATACTACTAGACCTTTTTATTTGGACTAATTCAGTCTTTCTTGCTTTTCACCTCTTCCCATCAGCATTTGTTATAGGTTTTTGTGGCGTTTTATAAACTTGGCCTCACTTTTTACAGTTGAACTCACAAATGAGGTAAAGTTGTAAGCCCAATGATTACAGCAGAGTCCTCCCTTGTTCACTGAGCTGGATGGATCTGATCTTGTGATGACTAAGGATTCTATTGTGAGAGAAAAGAAATGGTTGTTGGTAGGACCCCTTCCTCATTTGTTGCAGAAGTTGGAAGTTGTGTAGTGAATGAGGGAGGGTATTGCAGGGACAGAAAGGTTTGTCTCATAGTGGCAGTAAGATGAAACTGTTATGTGTCTGACCTGCTAGTTCCTAGTTCAGGCTAAATTCTGCAAAATCTACAGAACTACTTGTGAGCTCCTATTTTTGACTGCTGTGATTTGATCCCCCTTTATAAGCTCCCTCTGTAGGCTTTTCAAAATAGTGGACTTAAAACTGTGGGCTTCAAGCCCTGTCTGTCCTGTGATGGACTAATCCCCTTGAAGGATGGTCACAGTAGGTGTCTGTTCTGCCTGAGGGAATTGCAGACAAGTGTTTGCTATGCTTGTCCTTCTCCATAAGTATGAACAAGTCACACACATAAAAAATGAAACTCCACCTTCTGGAACAGTCCATGAAGGTCTCCTCAGACTCTAAGGAAATGAGCTTCAGAATCATACTAGTCGACAAGCTAGCATTGTTCAGTGTCCTGTCAAGCAGACAGATGATACCTAAGGGTGATGCAGAGAAGTTAGCAATGAGAAAAGATCTAGCATCAACACACTAGCACAGGGGCAGGCAAACTTTTTGGCCTGAGGGCCACATCGGGTTTCTGAAATTGTATGGAAGGTCGGTTAGGGGAGGCTGTGTCTCCCCAAATAGCCAAGTGTGGCCTGGCCCTTTCCCCTATCTGCCCCCTCCCAGCCAGGACTCCTCCCCCATCCAACCCCCCCCATTCCTCGCCTCCTGTTGGCCCCCCCCCGGACCCCTGCCCTATCGAACAACCCTTTTTCCCTGACCGCCCCCGTAACTCCTGCCCCGACTGCCCCCCGCCATCCCATCCAATCCTCCCTCTCCTTCCTGACCACCACCCTGAACTCTCCTGCCCTCTATCCAACCCCCCCTGCTCCCTGCCCCCTTACCACGCTGTCTGGAGCACTGGTGACTGGTGGTGCTACAGCCGTGCTGCCCAGAGCACCAGGACAGGCAGCCGTGCCACCTGGCTGGAGCCAGCCATGCCACTGCGCAGCACAGAGCACCGGGTCAGGCTGCGGCTCTGCTGCCCGGCAAGAGCCCACCACCCAGAGCATTGTGCCGACAGCACAGTGAGCTGAGGCTGCAGCGGAGTGGGGACTGCAGGGGAGGGGCTAGGGGCTAGCCTCCCGGGCCAGGAGCTCAGGGGCTGGGCAGGAGGCTCTTGCGGGCCAGATGGGGCAGAGGTGGGCAAACTACAGCCACAACACCTAGCCTGACCTCCACATTGATGTCAGTCAGTATCACCATCACTTCCAGTGTTGAAGTCAGGCCCTGAAATGGTCTCTCTGAGACCAAGGCAGGAGTTCAGTGCCTTCCCATAAGGACTGATATGGCAAGGCCTCTGGAGGGAAATCCTTCAAGCCCCGCACAGCATCATGGGCTGGAGAGAAGGAGCAGCCTACAACTCTGGACTCAACCAGCACAACTCTGTCTGTGTTGTCACACCTCTCAGCATCGATCCTGGCCTTGGTAGTTGAGAGTAGGAAGAACCAGGGCATCTTACGCATTTGTACAACCTCTAGAGGTCTACTCCTCACCATCACGGAAAAGAGTCCTCCCTGTCATTGAACAGAGAACTGTCCTCCCTGTAGTCTGCCATTGTCTTCACCAGGAGACATAAGGGCTTCCACTGTAGGAAGGACTTCTGATTTTTGGTTTTAACTAGTGAACACAAAATAAAACACCCTCAGGGGAAAGAAAAAAAAAAAGGAAATTGGTGTTTATCCCATAAATCTTTCCCTCTCTGACCCTCTCTCCTTGCCCATCTAGTCTCAATTTTCTCTGCTTCCCTGGCTTCCAGTTCCAGTCTCTTTGCCTAACCAGGACTGGCTCTGAGGCCCCCTTTTCTCCCAGGCTCCTTGTCCCTGTCTGTGCTCCCCAGGTATAGCTCTTGTCTCCTCTGCATACAATTCAGGCAGCTTCCCTCTCCAAGCTACTTGGGTACAAAGGGTGCCTTGAAACTAAAAGACAGACTGGCTCCCTGTGTACAGTTCTGGTGCCTGGATCAGGACACAGCATGGGTTAGAACATCCAGTGCTGTAATTGCACAGAAATCCTGCTTGGGCCCCTGAAGCCCTGGGATTGGAGTATGGTTAGGGCAGGCAGAATTTTGGGGGAATTAAGCTACGAAGATTCTAGCATCTCTGTACTGAGCATATGTGAACTTTAGTTTTCTCAAAGGCTTATAACTTGGCCAAATTTGGGTGGATTTTCATGGTTGCAGCAAAAGACTCATCCTGACAAACAGGCCACCCCACGGCAAGTTTTAAGTTTCTGCTTCAAATCTTGGGGGGGTGCTAGCACTTCTCAAAGAAAAGGTCACTAGAAGTGAACATGGGCAAAACACCATATATTCCCCCAGTCTCATTCTTGGAGATGGCTGAACCATTTTGGCTGAGGCAGACACGCAGCCTGGAAAATTTCAACCCAAATAATTAGTTTGACAAAGTTACAAGCAGCTGAAAACAAAGTCTTATAATAGGAAGTGTTGGGCAACCTTAATAGGTGGTGCTGTTAGCTCTTCATTATGTCTTACCTATTAAAAAAAATAGAACACATGAGAGACTTCAGAGCAAGTTTTAATTTAGGTCTCTTTCTCTGTATGTTTATTTTTTATTATAATTCCCATGTTTAAGATCCTTATCCATTCTAAATATATGCTGACACTACTATTTAATGGACTCCATAGTTGTGTAAAAAGAGATATTTTAAAGTTACTGAATATAATGAAAAATATAACTTGGTCTTGCAAAATAGTGACTTTTTAATTTAAAAATTTTTTATTTTACTTTAAATCTATAACATCAAATGTAAAATAAGGTTCCAGGTAAAATATAATTGGTCTAAGTTACTGTGTCTGGTGGCTGCTATTTTTTCCCTATAAGTGTTGTATCAATAGTTATGAAAATTTACAGCTCAGTAACACAATCTACAGGCCACCTTTGATGACAGTCATAGAAGAGGAAAGTTTTCTGTTATCCATTTAAAAACAACAAACAAAACACCCAGATAGGCAAATAAAATTGCGTGAAGCTGGTATAAGTTTTACTTTAACAGTTGGGGGCAGGTGTGCTAAAAATAACGCATGCTGATTTGATTTTTAAATTGATTATATTCATGTCTAATTTCCAAAAGTGTATTTTTAATTATAGTGTTTTATAATAGCCCTCCCATTGTTTTTGTTTTTAAATAGATCTTCCTTTGCTGGATGGAAATGCCAAGTGCAGGACAGTTCAGTGAACGATGTGGACTACTTCAGCTTCTTGTTTTCGACACTTACGGGTAATCCATTTGAATTTTATAAATTGAAATTAAGAACATGAAATTGATTGTGATAAAGTGATATTGGATCTCATTTAGTATAATGACTGTATAAAGTAGATTAATGATAAATATTAAATATGGGTTAAATACTTTTACACAATGGAAAAAAGATCAGAAATTCTAGCATTGTGATATGGTTTGGTTATGGGTGAGAAAGCATTTTCATTCTTATTTCTTATTTTTAATGGCTTACTCTTTCACCCTCAGTTACCATGTGGACTGAATATTTTTCATATTTTGTTTCAGTATATAGATACGTACTGAATCTTGGCAGGGGGTTAGACTAGATGACACTTGTGGTCCCTTCTCACCCTATGGTTCTATGTTTTCTTTTTGAAAACTTGAAGAAAATCTATTCAGCAATTATTTGAGCAAGAAAAAAAAATTATTCTTGCTTTAAGTGAATTGCATAGCTGCTTTATTTTGATTGATGATAGAATTATGAGCACCAATCTGATTGTGATGGTGCCCCGAACAATATTAAAAACATAACATCCAAATATAAAGTAAAACACAGTAGAGTGGGCTTCCAATGCTCTTTAGACAAACAGAATTATTACCAGCCAATGAACACTGATGCAAATAAAAGTCAAGTCCCAAGACTTTCCCAAACAAAGAGGATAAAAGATGTGCTCTCCTATGTGTCTGGATGGTTAAATCCGGCAGACCAAGGTGGGGTGTGAGGTTTTGTGCATGAGTAGCAAAGAAGCAGTTTGGATTTCAGATTTCATATTTAACATGTGTGTAGTCCTCAATCAGAGGGAGAAATTATTAGTGTAAAACTAGTGTACTGTGCATCCTTAGTGCCACAGTTGATATTTTACACATGTGAAACTGGATATTGCAGTTTTCGCTTTGTGAAGTTACTTATGCAGATTCCAGCTTCTTTTGTTCTCCGCTTTTGGAGCTGAGCATTATGCTGCATGGATTCCAGAACTGTGAAAAGCCATTAGCCTAGGATGGGCTCTGTGCCTTGTGGCATGCACTGAAACAGCTCTTATAAAAATAGGCACAGTAGCACCTCCTACTTCAATGCCTTTTTTTTTTTTCCCTTGGTGGTGATCATATGGAATCTCTGGTCATGACTCTGGAGTTAATGATGAACTGCGTTTTACTCTTAAAGCAGGATTTCAACTTCTTTGCTTTATATGAAGAATACGACATAGCTTTGATAAAATTACTGTATTTACTCTATTTGAGTTACAGAACAAGTTTTCTGAAAATTTGAGTTAAAATTTATTTTAAAATGTGTTCTCTAAGAAACTTGGTATTTTTCAAAGCTTTTTAAATCTTGAATAATCTTAATGGAAAATAAGCTTTATATTTCTCCTCCTTCTGTTCCTGCCTCAGTCATGTTCTTGCACATCTCTATGCTTTCTCAAGGCTCCCCACAGTGCTGCTTCCTGGTGTCGGGAGATGCGGGGGGACGGTGAGGGGTAGAGTGCGGTTATGGGGAGGAGCAGAGGGAAACAGATATGTGTGGCTTTGGGAGGGATGAAGGTTTGTATTGAGGAGAAATGAGTGCTATCCAAAGAGAGGGGCCTAAGAATTGGGGAGGTAGGAAAGTGACCAGTCTCTGAGGGCTGATGTCTTCACTTTATGGCCCCAGTGATGTTGCCTGAGTGCACAATGGAGCTGAGGCAGTAGTGCTGTTGTGGGTAGCCTTTCGCTCACTGATGCCTTGACACAAAGGGACTGGGCTCCCCGTTCCAGACCTCACGACCAGTGCACAGTCCTGGTTTCACCAACACAGGATCCCCCTGCATATGAATCCCTTCTCGCATTCCTGACCCAATGTACATTTCTGGCCTCGCTCAACATTGCCCCTGAATCCCCCATTTTTCACTACTTGCCCATTATGGTCCCTTTGTAGACTCCTCTTCCCCCTGTTCTCCCCAGACTCTCTGCACAGCCTCCTCTCACTCACTGCATGCCCCCAGCTGTCCAGTTTACCTCCAGACTTTTATAGGTAACTAAATTTAATATACATATGTTTCCTTTTAACTCTGACAGTCACATTCCACAATTTAATATCTATACATTTACTTGTTTGCCCATATTTTTTTTTTAAATAGTTAAAATAAAAAAACACCCACTCCTGTATCCCAGATAACCAACTGCTGTGACACTGTTTCTCTTAGCTCTCTGGCACCAGAAAGCAACAACACTGGAAACCATGGGAGAGGGAAAGAGTGATTCTTCGAGTGTCTGGACATGGCCATTCCACTGTAGGTGTGTGCGCGCCCCGAGCACAGTCGCCAGAAATTTTTCCTTCAGTGGTACCCATTGGGTTGGCTCTGGTGCTGTGTGCTCACAGCACTGGTATAAAGAGCCTGGCTGACCCTGCGCCCCTTCAGTTCCTCTTTACTGCCAATGATGTTCGCTGGAACTGCTCTGCATGCTATGGCGAGCCGTTCTTAGAGCTCTTCGTTTTTATTTGTTTGTTCATATTGTGTATAGTTAGAGTGTGAACAGTTGCTTAGTTATATAGTTTAGTTGGTGCTTCTCCATCAGTTAGTGGAGTTTTACCTGGAGGCATTTGCTGAGGCCAGAGACCTGTTGTCACTTTCAGTATCACCGGCAGTACAAGAATCTGCAGCATTGGTGCCAGTGGGCAGGAGGGAACATGTAGCCCCCGTCTGTCCTCTGGTTCCAGACCCTGCAGTGCCTCTAGAGAGAAACTGTCGTGGCTGGCCCCGACGCAAGCCTCCTAGCCTCAGCACCAATTCCTGGCACCAGTAGGAACCACACCATCATGATTCCTGGAGGAAAACTTGTTAGCTGATTTGGGGATTAGGTCAAACTCCTCCCATCCAAGGAGTTGCCCTTGTTATCCCTCCAGCCATCCAAGCCCCATCATGGACCCCAGCACAGGTGTGCCCACCGCATCCTTGGTCTAGTGGTCACTGTTCGCCCTTTTGGAACCCTTTGGAGTTTGCCCCGATGCCAGGGCCTCATTCTAGAAGCTCTGACTTGGAGGCTTCCAAGAGAAGAGTGTCTCTGTCTCATTGGGCAGTGCCCGACCTGGACTTCGGCATTGAGCCCGGTATTGAACTTGAGGATGCGGATCTGTGGGATCCCGACAGTGCAGAAAGAGAGGAGGAGGTCCTCTGCATGTGCAGACTGCCTCACCCTCCTCCCTGGATGAGGCAGTGTCGGGGTGGATGTGTCGCCTCCTCAAGATGATTATAAGGCCCACTGGGAGCTATTGAAGAGCTTGACCTCAAACAGGCTTGCAAGCAGAGATAATGAAAGAATCCTCCCATAGCCTGGTTGACATCCTGGTTGCTGTGGGCATGTTGATAGTGGTTCTACCTCCCAGTGAGGCCATTATGGACCCAGTGAAAGCCCTGTTGCAAACCCCTGCCTCCCTTCCCCCCACATCGAAAAAAGTTATGAGTTCCTATATTCTCATCTCTCCTTCCTGCCCCCTGGGGACCGTGCTGGTCTCAGCGGTCAATGAATGGGAGAGACAGGGCCTACAAGGGGCAACTCCTAAAGCAAATGACTCCAAGAAACTGGACCTTTTCAATAGAAAGGTTTATTCTACCGGGGGACTGCAGCTTAGGATCGCCAGCCAGCAGGCACTGCTGGACAAGTACAACTTCAGTGTGTGGGACTCCATGTTGAAGTTCAAAGACTCGCTTCCCCAAGAGTCCAGGCAGGAGTTCTCCTCACTGGTGGAGAAGGGGAAGGTGGTAGCTTGGGCCTCCTTGCAGGCATTCCTGGATGTGGTGGACTTGGTGGCCAGGTCCATGGCCTCCGCGGTGGCCATGTGTTAGAGCTTGTGGCTACAGTCCTTCAGTCTCCTGAGGTCCGGCAATCCCTACAGGACCTCAGGGGTGGTCTCAGACCTATTCTAGGCCTGTGCCGACTCAAGGGCTATGTCAAGAAACTGAAGTTCTGCACGGTCTCCCTGGCTGCCATTATCCCCTCCCTGGATCCCAGGGACTGGTACTCTACTCTCGATTTAAGAGATGCCTATTTTCTCATTTTGATCTTGCAAGGCCACAGAAGGTTCCTCAAGTTTTTTGTGAACCAGGCCCACTACCAATTCCCGGTTCTCCTGTTTGGCCTCTCAGTGGCCCCAGGGGTGTTTACAAAGCTCATGGCAGTAGTGGCGACTTTCCTGAGAAGACGAAGTGCAAGTCTACCTGTATCTGGATGACTGGCTAATCAGAAGCCGGTCCAAGACTCAGGTAGAGTCCAGAATCCACCTCATACAGTCGAATTGACAGGCCCAGGACCTGCTGATAAACCAGCAGGAGTCTATTCTCACTCTGGTGCAGAGGATAGAGTTTATCAGAGCTGTGCTTGACTCTACCCAGGCCAAGGCCTTCCTCCCAGAAGGCCGTTTCACACGATCATGTCACTAATGGCACACATCAAGGACCACCCCATTAAGTTTTTGTCTGAGATTTTAGGTCACAGGGCTTCATTCATGTACATGGTGCAGCATGCAAAACTATGCCTCAGGCTTGACTGGCCTTGGTCTGTTCACTGAACCGCCACCATCTAGACTCTGTGCTCACAGTGCCTTCCCCAGTCCTAGCCTCCCTCAATTGGTGCCTGGACAGTCTGGTGGGTTGCTCAGGTGTTCCCTTCGCCTGGCCCCAACCTTTGATTTCTGTGATCTCAGACATGTCAGAGCTGGGTTTGGGAGCTCACCCAGGGCCCCTCAGACCCAAAGCCTGTGGTTCCCAGAAGACACATTTATATCAGAGAGCCCAAGGCAGTTTGTCTGACCTGTCAGGTGTTTCTGCCTCACATTATGGGCAGGAGTGTGCTAGTGTTCATGGGCAACGCTGCAGCTATGTTCTACCTCAACAAGCAGGGAGGGGCTTGCTCTCTCCCCCTCCCCGTGTCAGGAAGCAATTTGCCTGTGAGAGTTTTCCATAACCTAGTCAGTCCACCTTGAGGCTTCTCACCTTCCAAGAGTGCAAAATGAAGTGGCAGATTGCCTCAGCAGGTGTTTCTCCCGTCACTACAGTGGTCCCCTTGCCCGGATATTGTCAGGGATGTTTTCCAGCAGTAGGCGACTCCCCAAATAGACACTGTTTGTGACCAGACACAACAGAAAGTGTCACCAGTTTTGCTCCCTATGAGGCCACAGCCCTGGGCTCGCTCACGAATGCCTTTTTGCCCCTGTGGACAGTGCACCTGTTCTATGCTTGCCCCCCATCCTGCTCATGCACAAACTTCTGGTGAAAATCAAGCAGGACAGGGCACAGGTCACTTTCATGCTCCCTCTCCTCCCAGACCTGATATCCCAGAATCACAGTCGTCTGCTCCATGCTAACCTCAGCATCACCATCCACTTTGATGGCCTGGAAGCTCTGTGAATAAATAGTGCTGATTTGGTCTACTCAGACAGGTCTGCTGGGTCCTATTAGGTAGCAGGAAGCCCTTTACCAGGGCTATGTACCTCTCCATTTGGGCATTCCAGCGTGGAGTCTCACCCCTACAGTCATCGCTGCAGGCTGTTCTTGAATATTTTTTACACGTGAAACAGCAAGTTTTAGTGATTTTATCAATTTAAGGTTCATCTCATAGCGATTTCAGCATTCCATCCTCCCTGGTGAATAATTGATCTGTTTTTTCACATGAGATGGCCATTTGTTTCCTCAAAGGCCTAGAAAGACTGTACTCACAAATACAGGAACCAGTCCCTCCATGGGACTGTGATGGGTGGACTAGGCCCTGAGGCCCCCTGCTGGAAGCCTTTTGGCCCTGTCACACCCCGCCCCAGAAAAGGGCAACACAGAGGTCCTCAAAGCTGTCTAGAGTGGCTATGTGGGAAGCAGCCCATTAGGGCCCAGCAGGTCAGTATAAGAAGAGCTGCACGGTCAGACCAAGTTCAGTTCCTTGCTAGAGCTGGAGGAGCATGGATGGTGTGTGGCTGGCTGGCTGGAGCTGCAGGACCTCAGAGTAGTCCAAGGTAGTGCTGCCAGAAGCCATGGAGAGCAAGAAGGAGCCCTGAGCTTGGTTGCAGGGACTCCATCAAGACAAGGCCCTGAGGTAAGGGTGAAGACGGCAAAGGAAAGTGGCCCAGGGAACTAGATCAGTAGAGCAACTTATATAAAGGGACACAGCAACAGCTGCTATCTACAGGGTCCCTGGGCTGGGACCCGGATTAGTGGGTGGGCCCAAGTCCCTCCAACCCTCATTAGTCACTGGGAGAAGTAGCTTGGGCATTGAGGCACCCCAGAAGGGGGAACTAAACTCTTTTAGTGGCCAGTCTGAAGAGCTGGGGCCAGAAGAGCCCCGAGAGGGCAAAGACTGCTTTCAGGGAAGGAGTCCTGGGGTATTGCTCTATTCTGGAGTGGGGACAAACTGAGAGAGACGTTACAGAGGGCACTGAACTGGAAAATCTCTCCAGGTAAGAGAGGCCTGGTGACGCAAACGCTGACTAAAAGGGGCAGAGATTATTGAAGCTCTCCAGGTAGATAAGCCTGGGAGAGAAGACCTTGAGCAACCTGGGTGGAAAGTGAACAGCTTTCCCTGTAGAAAGACCTGAGGGAGAAGACCCTGATCTGGAGTGAGGGATCGCCAAATCTCTCCAGGCAGAGCCAGGGCAAGCACTACTAAAAAGCTCCCTGGATAAGAGGCCCCTATTGGACTTGTACCACAAAAGGGATTTGCTTTGCTTTTCTTTCTCTCTCTCTCTCACACACACTCACTCACTCACTCTCTGAATGACTTGTCCAGAGGGCTGAGTCAGCAAAGACCCAACACAAACAGGTAGAGAGCGTGCAGGCACATGCACTCAGCCATGGGTGTGCTCCTGAGACATGAGTGCAACTCTGTACAGGAACCTAAAGCTGGTCTTGTCAAAACGGAGAGCCCCCATACCCACGTTTGAGCCACTGGCAATGTGACCCTTGTCATATCTTTCCTGGAAAGTGGCCTTTCTGATGGCTATTATTTTAGCCATGAGAGTCTTGTAGGTCCGTACTTTTACATCAGACCCCCCCATACACAATCTTCTTTGAGGATAAACTGCAGCTTCACCCTCACTCTGCTTTCATCCCAAAGGTGGTTTCACAGTAATCCCTCAATCTTTCTGCCAGTTTTCTACCTTAAAACACACGTGAGCACCAAGTCCAGACTCTAAATGTCAGATGTGCCCTAGCATTCTACATCGAGAGGATCAACCCACTTTGTAGAGCCATCCAACTCTTCATAGCGATTGCTGAAAGAACTTGGCTCAGAGATTTTCATCATGGATTATATCATGCATTCGCACATGTTATGAGCAGCAGGTGTTCCACCATCAGCTATTCTGACTGCACACTCCACGAGAGCACAAGCATCAGCATTGCTGGCTCATGTCCCTATTCAGGACATTTGCAGAGTGGCAACTTGTTCATCAGTGCATACATTTTCTACTCATTATGCCATTACTGAACAAGCTAGGGATGTTGCCAGTTTTGGTCGAGAACTCCGATTCCGCCATGCTATGCTACTGCTTGGGAGTCACCTAAAGCAGAATAGGCATGTGCAAGCAGTTGAAGAAAAAAATGATTACTAACCTTTCCATAACGGTTGTTCTTTGAGATGTGTTGGATATGTCGGTTCCACAACCCGCCCTTCGTACCCCTCTTTTGGAGTTGGCCCGAAGGAAGGAACTGAAGGTCTGCGGGGTCAGCTAAGCCCTTTATACTGGTGCTGTGAGCACGTGGCACCAGAGCTGACCGGACAGGTACCACCCCAAGGGAAAAATTTCAGGCGACAGTGCTTTGGGCGTGTGCACACCTCCAGTGAAAGGTGAGGTTATGGAAAGGCTGGTAACCATTTTTTGTGTGTGCTGAGGGGATGGGGATAAGTCACTTGCAAATTAATTTTCAGATTTACAAATATACTCCAGATACTCTGGTGAAGCAAACTAGTTTTAAAGCCCAGCTTAGCTGGCTAGTGTACAGCCTGTACATACCAGTGAATCTGAACCTAAAAGTTAGTTAAATTTTATAAAATTGATTTGAGGTTGATGCTACAGATCTTCAAATCACTAGATATATTACATGGTAATATTTCCTTTAGGATTCTTATTTAACATAGTATGAATTTTTTAACAATTTAAAGATGAACTACGTTAGGATGGAATTTATATTGAATAATTTAGGGGTAGCAATGTTTATAACTATAGCAATGTTTTAATTTTAGTGACACCATGAGACGGGCAATATGGATGTGGGGGGGAATTATTATCTTTAAAAATCAGTTTCTTCTGGGACCACAAAAACTGTAATGCTTGAATCATAATTGTTTGGGTGATAGCATGACATCACAACTGAGCAGTGGTAAGGTTGTTTGGTTGCCTCAGTTGTATGTTTACATACTTAAATGTGTTTGAATTTTCTTAAGCCTAATTTTAAACTCTGAATTAACTGTGTGTGTGTTGCTTGTTTTTTGCAATAATTACATCATCAACATAGTACTTTTATCATTAATTATTTGTATGTACCCACAACTTTAATTCAATTTTAATGTAGATTTTTGTCTGGGAATCTATGTAGTCCTGTAAATGTACTAGGCTCTTTACAACTGGTAAAACACACAGTAGAAACAAAGAGTGAAATGGAGTTCCGTCTCTGATGTGAATTCACAAATATATCTAGTACTGGTGATGGACAAGCAGTTGTATATGGAAATAAGGGCTGATAGACAACACTGAACAATGGGATTTCAGACCGAGGTGAGGGGAGGACAAAGATTAAAATATTATAATTTTAAACATTTTACATATGTATCATGTTACAGAGTATGATGAGCATCTAATTGAATCTCCGTTGCACTCATCCTTGCTCATTTTATTTTCATTTTTCAGGACTGATATTTTGGTTTCCACACAAACTTATTTGCTGGCTTTTCTTTCCTTTCTCTACATAAATAGTTGAAGCAATTTGTTTTACACAGATACAGAAATTGCCTCTAAAATTTAAAGTAGGGATCTGAGATATTTAGTTTTGCAGTCTCCAAACCTGGTATAAGAGAAATATTGTTTCTATGACTGGAAATTTTGTCCAGGCACAAAATAGTATACTATTCATATTTTGTAAAGCTGTACATGGTGAAAAATAGAGGTGTCCCTCAGACTTTTTTTTTTTTTTTTTTAACCGAATTACACTCAAATTTCTGAATGGATATTTCTTAGCTTTTCCCCTTAACCTACATTTTTTAATCACTTTTTTTGTGTTTGGACATTTTCCTTTTTGAACTCAGAACTCATATTTTGATATACTACTTTCAAAATATCAAGTGAGACCTACTGGAATTGTGAAACAACAAATGTTCTGTGGGCACAAATAAAGGAGTTTTTTTCAATGGTGCTAATTAAGTAGAACAGCGCTTGACTTGCTTTGTGATCCTAACTATTTCATTCCTCCACTGTCTCTAGGATTCTCTAAAGAGGAGTTGACTAGCCTTCAGAGCATTAAAGGAAAACCTCACATTAGTCAGACACAGCTTTCACCTGTCCATCTCTACCTGACTGATCTGGACCAATTTTTACACCACTGGGCTGTGACAGAGGTAATACATCAACACTAATTCTAAGTGACAGCCAACAAACTCAGAACTCTCTGTCCCTTTTCCTTATCCCTTGATGTCTAAAGTCCTTTCAGGAGTTAAAAAAAAAAGCTCAGAATATTATTGCTGTTAAACTGCAAGACCCTTCTGTAGCTCTCAGGCAGTATTTTGGTAAAGCTACTTAAAAAGGTAAGCATGCAGTAATAAAGTTTTGTAAAATATTACTTTTTGGAAGAGAGAGTACAGGTTTGGTGGAAAATTCTTAAACACAATCATTTGTGTTTAAGAATTTTCCAAGTGTTGCTTGTCAAAAGAAGAAATTATTGTAGAGCTCTAATTTTGAAAGAGATTTTTTGGGAGCACATTTCACTGTTAATTAAATAGCACCCTTATTATAGGTGAGTAGTATTAAGCTGACATTGAGAGTACTTCAGAATAATTTCTTCCGCTTATTCACTCAGTTTACTGGAATTAGTAGTCTTCCTGTGGCACTGTGAATTCAGTGCCTGTCTATAGGGCCATGCAAATTTGGAACTTGGCTTTATTGCTGGTCCTAGAAGGATCTGAGGTCACCAAATTTTATTTTAAGCTAGTGAACTGTGAATTGTGTGTTGTGATTTAGCTGTCTTTTATTACATGACCACCACATAACATAACTTACTTGTATGATAAAATATAACTGAAGTTGTGTGATGAAATGCGAACAGAGACTGAAAGTATTTAACAAACCTTAGTGACATGGACACTGCAGTTTTGATCCACCCATACTGAACAATGAGGTTGGAGTGCTATGCCAAGAGAAATGCTTTTTGGACAGCTGCTGTAATTAGGAATTTAGAATTGTTTATGTAGTCTTTCAAGTAATCTTTTTTTAAAGAGAGCAGACATATTTTAGACTGTTCTGTTTGCTGTAATCAGACCTACAGTGTAATTAAACCTACAGTGTAATTCATAGTCTTATTGGTGACAATATTTACCTTGGTAGAACACTGATATTCTAGATCTGTCTGTATATGTGTATTTATATAGAAGTCTGTTTAAGTATGCATATTATTTGCACATACAAAAAATTTACTAGACTAGAAATAATAGTGTTACTATCTTAAGTTTTCATACTTTTTTTTATTCTAGTCTTCCTTTTCTGGATGCTTACCTCTCCCCTGGTCAGAGATATGTTTGGATTGCGCCTCTCCTTCAGTATATACTGGAGTTAGCTGAAACTTGTCCACAAGGAATCTGGTGCATTGACTACACACCAGACATAATCTGTTCCCTGGGTGCTCTCTCTCCAGTCAGCTGAACAGAGCAGCAGCTCAGCTCTTCAGCTGTAATTTTTAATTTTCTGTCTTTTTCTGGGCAGTTTTCCTCCATTGAAAAATTTAAGGAAAAAACCTGACACAGCACAGGAGGCTTGTTCCTGGAGTTGGATGCTTTCCTGAGTGGATTTTAGGGGTGGTGATAAAAAAATGCCTAAAAGAGTGCCTAAAAGACATACATACCTCAGTGAAAGTCAGTGGGACTTGTGCTTCTGACTTTCTTAGGCACTTTTTGAAAATTCCATCCTACTTGCCAACGTCCTTTTGCTTTCCCTCCACAAGCCCGGCATAGCTGTCAAAGAAAGTGCTCCATCTTCCAGGATACTATCTCAGAAGACCCAGAAAAGGAATTCTGTCACAATTGCTTCCAGACCATGAACCCTTGCTCAGCAAGGTTGAGGTGTTTTCTTTGATTGTCCATAGCTTGTTGTGGCCTTTGTATCTCTCATGTTGGTCAAGACAACTCAGCTAGGGCAGTTCACTGTTCCTCAAGGTCTGGGACCTAGCAGGCTGAGCTATCATATTTGAGTAAAGTCTGAAATTCACCCAGATTCCTGGGTCTCAGACACTTCTTGATGGACAGCTCCAAGTTCTTTCTCAGGTTCTCAAATGGATAATGGTCCCTTAGCAAGAAGGTGAGTATCTTCTCCGACTTATTCTTCTCACAAAGAATATTTGGGCTCAGGAGTGCCTATAATGAGGTTAGCTAGGGCTCGTCTCTCTCTGGGGTGGCAGGGACCCCCTCTCTGACTAAGTTTGGGAGGAGGTCTAGCAGAGAATTAGTTCTGCTGCAGGAGTCTTCCTCCGCGGCCTTTGTGAGGGCAGAAACAACACAGTTAGTCGTCAGTCCAGGCCCTGGGTCAGGTCAGGTCAATGGTGAGTCAGGTGCTTGGGCCCTCAGACCTGACGTAGTGTCCGGAGGGGCTCGTCTCTCTCTGGGGCTGTGGGGACCCACACCGGTTCACTATAGTGCCCCTCTGCATTTCCTCTCTAATTTGCATGTCAGACAGAGACTTGAGGTCCCCTATAAGGGCTAAATCCTGTAAACAAGCACTGTCTAGGAAGTATAAATTATTCCCAGACAGGTACAAAAATCCCCAAATACCATAAAAACCAAAGTAGAGTGAAAAGACATTCCAGAGTCTCATCTTTTTCTGTCATCTTCCCCAAGGAAGGGGAAGCGTATGTTTCAGGTTATAACTCTTAGCTGGAGAAATAAGAGGTTTTTCCTTACAGACATGCTTGAGAGCTTGGGGAGAAAGGTAGTGGTCACCATTGGGGTCCAGCCAGTTACAAAGGAGAAGCAGGCTAAAGACAAGGGAAAATACCTTCCCTCCAAAACCAGAGCTGAATTTTCACTCCTCCACCAAGGGAGAATAAGAGAACCCTGATAAGAGAAAATGTTTGAATTGGAAAGCCATGAAATATTTTATATGGTCTTGGATCTTAAATATTCCCTCTTTATGTTCCCCAAGCTTAGTGCAATAGTTTTGGTGTGGTTTTTACTGTGGTATTGGACTTTTCCCCAGAGACCCTGCAGATAGAAAAATTGAGGTACCCTCAAATGATCATTCAAAACTTTATCTTCAGTTCATCATAGCTCACTAGCAATCATGTTTCACTAGGGCCATGATGTCTTGATTCAGTGACCTGTAAAGCTGCAGCTGACAGAACCATGATGAGCTAAAGTCAAAGCAAAAGAAAATCTCTCTGGTTAGTGAGTCTGTAGTGGATGGATTCGTGCATTCTATGTGTTTGGCAGAAAATTCAGTGGCAGGAAACCAAGTATAGCAGACAGCAGATAATTAATCTAAACAAATCCTGTGTGTCAGATTCATTGGGGAAATCTTGCTGGGAAGAAGATTAATAAGGTGGTGGCTAACATGGATAAGAAGAGAGGATTCACTTTCTACTACAGCAAAGCCTACAATAATACCACAGAGGTACCAGAGAAGAACTTCTCTTGCTCCAGGGGTAAAGTCTCAGCCTGGAGCATCAGAAGGAAGTAGACTAGTGATTACAGGGAAATAGACATTCTGTATTGCAGACTGCTGTCAGCTTTTCTGTGTACTTCCTCCCCTACTTCCACTACTTCCAAAGATGAAAAAGGAGGAAGTGACTTATTTTATCCTATGGCTGAAATTGCCAAAGATATTCTTGGTAGGTACCTGCTGGACCTGTCACAGAGGTCTCTGCTCCATCTTTCCAGCAGACAGGATCTCCTATCACTGGGTCCACTCCTGGTACAGAATTACGTGAGTCAGAGTTTTGAGCCACAAGCCCTAACTAAGATGGTAAATCACCATGAAGATATCAGAGTTCCTCACAACAGCATGTAGATGTGAACCAGCAGTTTGACCTTTCTTCCTTACTTGGGATTTCACAATTCTTCCATTGGATGGCCTCTGATCTGGCTGTAGTAACGTTGTCAAGAAGTCTCTGAAATACATCTACTATTGGCACAAGTCGTCTTATTCCATCCATAGGGACAAGATCATTCTGTGTGCTCCAGTACCAGTCATTACCAAGGTATACTCTTCCTGTAAATAAATCACAGGAGATCATGCTATGTTGAGCTATATACGACTGAAAACATATTCATCAAATCCATCATCACTGTCATCTCCATACAAGGCAGGCTGCTGACTGAATATTTGCAGCACGGTGAGCATCTTGTCTTTGCACATGAACATTTGTTTAACTGGGTTGATTTGGGAGCACATGGTATTTCACGCATAACTGGTGTGATCAGTCCATCCTCCAAGACCCATCCATGCTTGATAGGGGAAGGCGTTTTTTTGGATGTGCTTGATCATCCCCATTCTATTGCTTGATAATTTGTTTTCCCAAAAGCAGGCAGACTGACGGAAAAACTGCTACTGACGCAGGCTGCATTTATGTGTGCTATCAAGAATACAGACGTCAGTGTATCTCTGCAAATGTCATAATGTTCTTCAAATGGTAAACTAAGCTTGTGAATGCCTCCAGTGCATTTATGGCTTCCTTTAGTGACTGTGTCAGCCATTCTGAGCACCTTCAGAGTGAGGAGACAGTCTTTGGAGGCTGAATCAAATACCTTCCAGTAAGATAATTTGGTCTTTCTAGCCAGCCTTCTGGTAATGTCACATCCTGAAAAGGCATGTAAACCTTGCAGTGTGGTGGCTTTTAATGGTTTGAGTGATAGGAACACATCCTGAGGGATGTTCAATGGTTGTTCCCCAGGAGCAAGCACAAAAATAGAACCTTGTGGTTGCATCTCACAGAGAGCACTAGAACATCTGTGTCTTGTACAAGAAGTCTTAGTTTAATAGCACCTTTCTCTATGGCATTGATGGCATGCAAGATAATTTGTATCAGACTCATTATAGGAACTATGAAGAAATTCCACTGAACAGAGTGAGGTGGCATTCATTACGTCATGTGACAACTAAATTCTTTGAGCAATCCTTTGCATGCTGGAATATTTTTGCTGCAGAGCATACAGTCAACTTGTCCTTTTTGCAAATATGAGACACTAGCTTCTTCATTGGGACACTGGGGATGTACGTGCACTCTGTGGTTATTAATTGGACAGGTGCAATACCATGGAATCTCTTCTTTCTGGTAATATTTTCAATTGATTCCTCTGTGTATGTATCAGACACGAGGCGGACTTGGTCATAGGTCCGGTATTTTCTCTGTAGCCTCCTAATGTAATACAACCAAACCTTGGCAGGTGTTAATAGTTTCTGGTTTTCTGAGAACTTGTACCTCAATTGTACTATCTGTGATTACTATGCTAAAAGGCCTTTGCTGGTCATATCATCATAGGTTCTTCTTGGAGTGGTTGTTCATGTCCATTCCAAGCAGGTGTGTGCGCGCGCCGCGTGCATGCCAGCCGGAAGATTTTCCCTTAGCAGCGTTTGTAGGGTCGGCCCTGGCGCCCCCTGGAGTGGCGCCACTACAGCGCCCTATAAAGGGGCCCGCCGACCCTCTATCCTCTCAATTCCTTCTTACCGCTGGTGACGGCTAGCTGGAACTTCTCTTGTGCATAGCAAATTAGCAGTGTCGTATCCTCGTGTATAGGCCATGTATATAGTTAGTATACTTAGGTCATTTGTACATAATTTTTGGTAGTTGCGGGGTCCCCCCCACGTTTTCGTCACCTGCTGGGGCATGCCTGGGTCCCCTGGGTTTAAACTCTGCAAGGACTGCGGGAAATTCATGCCCAAGAGTGACCCGCACTCCACTTGTTTGAGGTGCCTCGGAGAGGGCCACCAAAGGGACCCGGTGTTCTATCTGTAGGGGCTTCCGTCCGAGAACTCTCAAAAACAGAGCTCAAAGACTTAGTTCTCCTGATGGAGGCTGCCCTGCGGCCACCCTCGGACCCGGAACCGGCCGAGGCGGTGCCCAACACATCTTCCTCGGTGCAAAGCGCCCCGGCACCGGCATCAAGACTTAGGGCCCAGTCCAAGTCATCTAAAACCTGGCACCGAACAGAGTCGGATTATAGGAAGTCGGCCTCAGTGTGGCACCGCTCACCGTCTCCGCTGCCCGCTAAGAAGAGGAAGCCGGTGAGGGAATGGTCACCCCACCAGGACCCCCAGAGGCTGATGTCGTCCGTGGGTACAAGCAGACAGGCTGGGCTACAGCCCTCAGCTGCTCCATCAACTCCTGCACTGCAGAGAGGGCGGTTGAGTCCGGACCGGCCTAGATCCCCGGACCTTAGCGGAGACTTGCGCCTCCCCTCGACACCGGAGGCATTCGAGGTGGCCTCAGACTTGATGGGACTCCTGGCGCCGGCCTCCCCGCACCGTAGTTGGGAGTTGCCTACCCCGTCCCGTCCCCCCAGTACAATCAGGAGGCGAGCCGGCCATGCTATCACCTCCCTCCCCGCCCCGCGCTGCTAAGGTGGCACCGGACCAGATAGGAGGCTCCCTGCCACCTCAGCTCTCCAACGGCACGGGGTGCTGCTCCCCCCAGTCCTCTTACTCAGAAACTTCAGACTCAGAGGCAGACTCCTACTGCTCCAGCCAGTCTCGGAGCAGGAGATCGGTTTCGGGAGTGAGCCACCAGTGTTACCCACAGTAGCATCAGCAATGGCATCCGCCCTCACAGTGGCCGTTTTGGACCCCCTGGGCCTACCACCAGTCGGTAGGCCAGGCATTTGGTCCTTGATCAAGGTCGGCCTCGGTCTCCTTGGCGTCGGTGGCCCTGGCGCAGTTGCCTCCTCCACCAACACCGTCGCCGGGCAGGGGTGTGCCATATCCAAGTTCAGCACCCCCTAGCCAGGCAGCGGCACCGGCAGCGACTACAGTTCGGGCTCAACAGGCACCGCCCAATACGACAAGCCGCTCACTGGCGACCCCGGTACCGGTCACGGTGCCGCATTCAGAATCAGAACCGGCCCTGCAACCACAGTACCGTGTGCCGCAGGACCCCGAAGGGCTACATGCACCTGAGGAAGGGCCGATCCAAGTAATTTCCTCGTCTTCCTTCCCAGACGAAGCGGTCTCGGGCACGGCTGTGGCACTGGCCCTGGAGGACACTCGGATCCTCCAACAACTGCTCCGGTGAGCAGCTCAGAGCCTCGCAATCCAGGCTGAGGAAATCGAGGTGGACGTGGATCCGGTAGTAGACATCCTGGCTCCCTCAGAGCCATCCAGGGTGGCTCTTCCATTGATCAAGATCATAGTGGATACGTCCCGCACCTTATGGCAAACGCCAGCCTCGCTGGCCCCTACTGTCAAGAGAACGGAACGGTGTTATTTCGTCTCCTCTAAGGGGCACGAACACTTGTACACTCAACCCCCCTCCCCCAGACTCCCTGGTGGTGGATGCAGCCAACCAACGGGAGTGTCAAGGGTTTCAGGGGTCAACCCCAAAGAACAGGGTCGCCAAAGGACTCGACCTCTTTGGTAGAAAGGTGTACTCTATGGCAGGCCTACAACTCCGTATTGCCAACCAACAGGCGATCGTAAGCCGATATGGTCATAACACATGTTCAGCCATGTCGAAGTTTACGGAGCTCCTTCCCCAGGACTCGAGGTCAGAGCTTTCGGCCCTGGTGGAGGAGGGGAAACTGACCTCCCGAGCCTCTCTCCAGGCGGCCCTAGATGCGGCGGATTCAGCCTCGCGCACCCTGGCCACGGGCCTGGTCATGAGGTGAGGAGCCTGGCTTCAGGTCTCAGGCCTTCCCCGTGAGGTCCAGAAGACCATTCAGGACCTCCCCTTCTAGGGGCAGATGCTGTTTTCAGAAAAAACGGACAAGTGTCTCCATAGCCTAAAGGACTCGAGGGCCACACTTTGCTTGCTGGGCTTGCATACCCCCGTGACCCAGCACAGGCAGTTTAGGCTGCATCGGCCCCACGCCCCTACCAACCTCAGACTCGCTAGGAGCTAGGGCGCAGGCGGGGCAGAAATGGCAGGAGGTGTCACCAACGCCACTCCTGGCCAGGCGTCCGGTCAATCGAGACCGTCGTTGGGGCCTAGGCCCCCTGTTTGATGGTACGGTCGAGGGCCACCTACCTATCGAGACTCTGGATCCTTCTACCCCTACCTTTGGGTGACGTCTGTCCCCCTTCTACCGTGCCTGGTCCCGAATCACGTTGGACAGCTGGGTGCTCCGCACGGTAGAGAGGGGATATTCTATCCAGTTTTCCTGCCTCCTGCCCCACCAACCCCCCTCCCCGTCCCTCTTCAGGGACCCGTCTCACGAGCAACTTCTAATTCAAGAAGTGAAATCCCTCATGGAGGCAGGGACGATGAAGGAACGAAGTCCCTCAGGAGCTCAGGGGCAAAGGCTTCTACTCCCAGTATTTCCTAATACCGAAGGCGAAAGGGGGCCTGAGACCCATCCTGGACTTGCGGCGACTGAACAAGTTTGTACAAAGGCTCAAGTTCCACATGGTCTCCCTGTCCTCGATCATTCCCTCCCTGGATCCAGGAGATTGGTACACTGCCTTCGACTTAAAGGACGCTTATTTCCACATCGCCATAATTCCCCGACGCCGTCGGTACCTCAGTTTCGTTGTGGCCGACGCCCGTCTGCAGTTCACGGTGCTCCTGTTTGGCCTGTCAGCCGCGCCAAGGGTCTTTATGAAGTGCATGGCAGTTGTGGCGGCCTTCCTGCGCAGGCGGGGCATCCAGGTATTCCCCTACCTGGACGATTGGCTCATAAAGGGCCACACCAAGGAGCAAGTGGAGGCTCACGTGTTGTTCAACTGGCGGATCTTTCTCAATCTCAGCCTCCTCTTGAACGAAGCCACGTGCACCCTGTCTCCTACGCAACGAATAGAGTTCATGGGGCGGTTCTGGACTCCACCCACACCAGAGCGTACCTTCCGGAATCCAGGTTCCACGCAATTTCCGAGCTCATCCTCGGACTGCAACGCGCCCCGATTACCACAGCGCGGATCTGTCTCCGGCTGTTGGGTCACATGGCGGCGTGCACTTATGTGGTAAACCATGCCAGACTCCGGCTTCGCCCACTACAGTCCTGGTTAGCAACAGTATACCGCCTGGCCAGGGACCCCTTGGACTCAGTGGTGTCCATTCCCCACTTGGTGCTGATCTCGCTATGGTGGTGGCTCTACCTGCAGAAAGTGTGCATGAGCATCCCCTTCGCCGCCCCCAACGTTCCCTCTCTCTGGTAACAGATGCTTCAGATTGGGGTTGGGGAGCGCACCTGGAGAATCTCAGGACGCAGGGCTTGTGGTCGCTGGAGGACCTCGAGTTGCATATCAATGTCAGGGAGCTGAGAGCGGTTCGCCTGGCTTGTTTGACCTTCCGGTCCTACCTGGCCGGCAGATGTGTTTCAATCCTCTCGGACAACACATTGACAGTATTTTTTATATCAACAAACGGGGGTGCACGCTCCTCTCCCCTGTGCAGGGAAGCCCTCGCATTGTGGGATTTCTGCGTCCAGAATGCTACCCACTTGATAGCGTTCTACCTTCCAGGGGAGCAGAACGGCCTGGCGGACACCCTCAGCCGCTCGTTCCGGGGTCACGAGTGGTCCCTCCAACGGGATGTGGTACACTCAATCTTCCAGCTCTGGGGCTTTCCCCAGTTAGACCTGTTCGCCTTGAGGGAAAACAGGAATTGCCGACGGTTCTGCTCCCTCCTGGGCCACAGTCCGGGGTCTCTGTTGGACGCCTTCCTCCAGTCTTGGGGGGTTGGTCTGCTCTACGCCTTTCCTCCGATCCCCCTGATACACAGGGTGCTTTTGAAGATCCGCAGGACCACGCACGAGTAATCCTAATATCTCCGGTGTGGCCGCGCCAACATTGTTACACGTCACTCCTACACATGTCCGTTCAGGCGCCCCTAACGCTACCCCTCCTTCCGGACCTGATCACGCAGGACCGTGGCTCCCTCCACCACCCGAACCTGGAATCTCTCCACCTCACAGCCTGGATGCTCCATAGCTGAACCCGGTGGAGATGCAGTGCTCCCAGCAGGTCAGACAAATGCTGCTCGGTAGTAGGAAACCATCAACCAGGGCCACCTACCTGGCCAAATGGAAGCGCTTCTCCATATGGTCGGGTCAGCGAGGTCACAATCCACTGGGGGTCCCAATCCCTATTATCCTAGACTGTTTGCTCCACCTCAGCAACTGGGCCTCTCCCTGTCCTCGATTCATGTTAACTTGGTGGCCATCTTGACTTTACATCCGGGAGAGGGGGGTACCTCAGTGTTTGCGAACCCGCTGGTTGGAAGTTTCCTCAAGGGTATGGACAGGCTATTTCCGCATGTTCGTCAGCCAGCTCCTGCCTGGGACCTGAATCTGGTCCTCTCCGCCCTCTCGGGACCTCCCTTTGAGCCCCTGGCTTTGTACTCCCTGTTGTACTTGTCGTATAAGACCGCCTTCCTGGTGGCGATCACCTTGGCCAGGAGAGTGTTGGAGCTCAGGGCGCTAACAACCGAGCCCCCATACGCTGTCTTTTATAAGGACAAGGTCCAACTTAGACCTCACATGGCTTTTTTCCGCAAGGTCGTCTCACAGTTCCACATGGGACAAGGTATTTTTCTCCCGGTGTTTTACCTGAAACCACACTCTTCCAGTGAGGAGCGGAGGTTACATTCCCTGGATGTCCGCAGAGCCTTAGTCTTTTACATCGAGTGTACCAAGCCGTTCAGACGCTGGACTCAGCTCTTCATTGTGGTGGCGGATAGGATGAAAGGGCTCCCGGTCTCCTCTCAGCGAATCTCTTCATGGATCGCGACCTGCATCTGGGAATGCTACCTCATAGCTAAGGCCCCTGTTCCTCCGGTCACAGCCTACTCCACTATGGCGCAGGCCTCCTCTGTGGCATTCCTGGCTCAGATCCCAAATCAGGAGATCTGTAGAGCGGCCATATGGTCCTCCATCCACACGTTCACGTCGCACTATGCTATCTCTCACCAGGCTAGGGATGATGCAGCCTTCGGTCGTGCAGTACTCCAGTCAGCAGTGAACTCCGACCCCACCACCTAGGTTCAGGCTTGTGAGTCACCTGCTTGGAATGGACATGAACAACCACTCGAAGAAGAAAAAACGGTTACCTACCTTTTAGTAACTGTTGTTCTTCGAGATATGTCGTTCATGTCCATTCCAATACCCACCCTGCCCCTCTGTTGGAATGCCGGCAAGAAGGAACTGAGGGGGTGGAGGATTGGCGGGCCCCTTTATAGGGCGCCGTAGTGGCGCCACTCCAGGGGGCGTCAGGGCCGACGCTACGGACGCTGCTAGGGGAAAATCTTCCGGCTGGCGCGCACACCTACTTGGAATGGACATGAATAACACATCTTGAAGAACAACAGTTACTAAAAGGTGGGTAACCATTTTTTCTGGCTTAGGAAGACCATGCAAGATGTGCATTGGTTTTCTTTTTGCATTGCATGTATGCATTGTTTCACTGCATTCGAACATTGATCATGATACCATGGAGAATTTGTACTTTCCCAGAGTTTCACATAGACTAACATCGCACTGGGATCTGGACACAATCAGGAGATGAACCAACAATGACCTATTTGTGGTTTACTCAGTAATAGTCTCTTCCACCTTCACTCTGACTTTCTTCTTTGCATTTAAGCACAGCTTTAGTCTGTTCCTTTTCATTGGACCCCATAGATTGACGGAGCTTTGAATAATTCTTTGGGTTTTGTAGGCGTCATACAAGTCGTGAGCCAAAGTATCCATTCAGCTGACCTCTAAGTGTGGCTGGTTCATAGTTTCTCACCTGTCTCACATGTTGAAACTATGCTTAATGGATGCCTCCACATTTCTGCCATACTGCAGGAGAACCAAGGATTCTTCTCAAACCACATGCCATGGGACCTAGTATAGGACAAGTCTCACAGCTAGCACCTTGTCCCAATATCGTCAATTTTTTCCTGATGAAATCCCGCTATATCATGATGATTGGGGTCCAAAAAATTCAATTGTGATAAATCTGGGGTCGCTTTATAGCAGAGTTACGAAAATTTACCATTTCAAGCCAGTTAGTTTGTCTTGTAAAAAAACAACAGTTATCCCAGCATGTTTTAACACAAAAGTAGTAATATAATTACCTGTACATGAAAGAAATGTGAAATCGACTATACTAATCATTTCACAGAGGTCAGAGTCAATCTGGTTGCATGACTCCATAATTTTAAATTTCATCACTTCTTTAAAAGGGTGTCTAGTGTGGTCTGCTTACTTGCTGCGGACTGTTGGCTTCTAGTGAAGTCAAGAATGCTTCCGAGTTGGAGGATTTTGACACTGTCCACGTCTTGAGTTTCCAGCCACCTCAAACTGGCTTCTAGGTGCTTTGCTGCCTCAGACACTTTTGGTGAGGGAGTTCAGTTGCCATCATCATTGTCGTCATTAGTGCCACTGGTTTCGGGGTCTTGTGGTGAAGCTTTATTCTTCCTGTTGACATTTGCAACAATTTTGTCATCTGAGATGTGTTCATATATGGGGGAGATGTCATTTGCTGAAAACCAGTTGAGGATATTATGACGACTGTGCTCATATTCTTGAGTGCTTCTTTGGCTAAACGTACATTGTCTTCAGTGAATTTTGTAAATTCAGGCTCATCGTCATTACCATCATCGTGTGTAGATGACAGAAAAGCTGGACCAAAACTCTTTATCCAGTGTTGTTCGATGCAATGTTCAGTGATAGCATCCCAGGCTTTCCCACTGAGGTGACAGACTTTTTTCAAGTTGAGTGATGCCAGTGATGTGTCGACAGAGGAGTTGTTATCCGCTACCATCTGCTTGATCATTTCGCGATGATAGTTTTGCTTAAATGCAATATGATTCCTTGGTCCAGTGGCTGGATTTCTGATGTAGAGTACTTCAGGAGATAAGAGACTTTAATCTTGCCGTCATGACTGACAAGATTTTCCACTGGGTGGTGGGCAGGGCAGTGATCCAGTAGGAGGAGAGCTTTTTCCTCCTGCTTGAGTTTTCGCAAATGAGCCCGAACGGCTGGCACAAAAGTTTTATGGAACCAGCCTTCAAATAAGGAGCTATTCGTGCATTCTTGCTGTTGGTGTACTCAAAGGGAAGGGCCTTCATAATAAAATGATGAAAACATCTGAGAGACCTCACTTTTCCAATCATCAGAGGTCTGACTTTGTGGCTGTGAGACTTGTTGACGCAAAACAAGAGAGTGACTCTGTCCTTTCTCTGCTTAAAGTCTTCTTGTTTGTGACTATCGGTCCTGTTTGAGTGGGTGCGATTGGGTAACATTTGAAAGCATAAAACAGTCTCGTCACAGTTGTAAACTTGATCGGCTGTGTAGCAACCTTCCTTCAGCGACTATTTAAGCCCAATTGGGTAGGAATCGGCAGCCTCTTTATCAGCTGAGTGGATTTCCCCAAACATAAGAACTTGGCTTATAGTGTGCCTTTTCTTGATTCTGTCCAGCTAGCCGTTACTCGCTTTAAATTTGGATTCGTTTCCATTGATAAGACAATCAAATTTCTCTGCTTGAGCTTTCAGAATAGGGCCTGAAATGGGAACTCCTTCTGAATGAGCCTGAACAAACCATCGGTACAATGCTGAATCTAGGCTTTCGTCGTTAGCAAACTTGACCTTTTTACGCTGTAAACTAGTTTCCTCTTCAAGAACGCAGGGTAGGCTACGGAACTTTTCTTCTTTTTTCCACCCTTGCAGAGTGGACTTGATAATTCCTAGATCTCTAGCAAGCTGAGTTTGTTGTTTTCCTTTCTTTAGTTGCTCCAGGGCTTGCAATTTCTCTTGGGCAGAAAATGACTTGCGTTTGCGAACTGGCGTATTCATAACAGTAAAATATTTTTAAAAATATAGGAAATTAAGTTCATAGGCAAACATCATACACATGTACAACCTGAGAACTAAGTGCAATGGGCCTGCAGTGGCCATGAGTCACTTTATCCTATAAGACCGGAAGAACGCGGTTTATTTATAAATGTCGTAAAAAAAAGTACAGTATTCCGGCAAAACACGAACAGTATTACGGCCTTAAAGGGGAGCCAACTTATGATCGTGTTATATCCGAATTCGTGTTGTAATGGGGCGCATTATTGCGAGGTTTGATTGTACTTCCTCTCCAGCCTTGCAAAATTCAGGTAATGGGTGCACTTCTTATAGCATATAACGTGCCTCCAAGCATTGTGTTTAATCAAGTCTGCCATGGTGATATTCTCCAAAGATTCAGCCACTAGTCAGTACACTTCATCTCCCCGTTGGTGTCTAAAAATGATGAAGACCAAAGTGAAAACAGGGATTTTGCAATAAATTACTTAGGGATTGTAATTAACTATGTTATGTAATGTATGTTATCTAACTATGTACATACCATTTGCAGATGGATTCCTGTAATTTCTTGCTGGATGCTGACATCTTAACTAGTGCCTCATTAGAACTCTTTTGGCATAATACACAAAGCTAATAATCAATACCACTGAACCACTTATTTTTTTGCCATATCAACTAGAAGCACTCCTTCCATTTAAAGTAATCTGAAACATTAAAAAAATTAATCAGTTATGTTATGAGTAGGGTCCTACTAAATTCACTGTCCACTTTGGTCAATTTCAGAGTCACAGGATTTAAAAAATTGTAAATTTCATGATTTCAGATATATAAATCTGAAATTTCATGGTTGCTGTAATTGTAGGGGTCCTGACTCAAAAAGGAGTTATGGAGGTTCGCAGAGTTATTGTAGGGGGGTTTGCGGTACTGTTCTTATTTCTTCACTGCTGCTGGTGGTGGCACTGCCCTCAGAGCTGGGCAGTTGGAGAGCAGTAGCTGCTGGCAGGAAGCCGAGCTGTGAAGACAGCGTCAGCAGCCGCACAAAAGTAAGGATGCCATAGTATGGTATTGCCAATCTTCCTTCTGTGCTGCTGCTGGCGGGGCATTGCCTTCAAAGCTGGGCATCTGGCCAACAGCCGCCGCTCTCCAAGCAGTCAGCTCTGAAGGCAGCACAGAAGTAAGGATGGCAATACCACAACCCCTCTAAAATAACCTTTGACCCCCTCTGCACCTCCCTTTTGGATCAGGACCCCCAATTTGAGAAACGCTGGTCTCCCCCGTGAAATCTGGATATTATAGGATAAAAGCTCACAAAAGACCAGATTTCATGGTCTGTGACGTGTTTTTCATGGCCATGAATTTGGTAGGGCCCTAGTTATGAGCATTAACTGATAACACAGTACTGTCAATTGAGGGTCATAATTTAACTTTGTGATGGATGCATGTTTGACATGCCTGTATTAAAGTATAATTTAAAAAATTGCTATGTAAAATTTTTCTGAAATAATTACATATTTGTTCTAGGTTTGTCATGTTTGGCATCATTGTGTTGGTGGGAGAAAGGGCTTTCGAATGATACCCAACTTGACCCATTTCTGGTGATGTTGTATTATCAACATTTCCACCAACTGGGGAACCTGGAGCTATTGAGGGGAGCAATAAGACCCCCCTGCTGTGCCAGAGAGGGTGATACCATTGAAGTTCCGATTCTATAGATTTTTATGCATCAGATGACACTTCCCTTACCTGTCTATCATTAACTTGCCCATGGAATTACACGTGCTCCCAGACTGACACTTTTTATCCTCCTTACCTCTTTGGACATCTTGCTCATACAGTACAAGGAGGTCTTGCCTTTCTGATACTAGCTTACAGTGCTGGGCATCCATTTGTTGCAATCAGAGAGACAGAATGTTCATTAGAAATAAGCTGAAAAAAAGAAGCTAGTGTTTAAATATATACATACCAGAGATTAGCAAGAGAACTTATCGCATCTAATTAAGGCTCACTAGTATAAAGAAAAAAGATAATTTGGGGGTTGGGTAGTGAACTAGACTGCATTATGTTATAACCATTAGCTTGCTGCATGTGGTCATGAATAATAAGTGGAAGATTGGATAGATGTACTTTCCGGAAGGTTGCTCTTCTAAATTGTTTATAACAAAACACATTTTGGGAATTGTTTTGGTCCCCTTAATTTTGTAATGTTTCTACATAGAAGGATTATTTAAATACTCCTAGGATACTAGAAATACAAAACCAAATAAGTTTTTTTTTTAACAATTTAGTTATTAATTTTAAGGAACAACATACAAAAAAGCCTGTTTTTTAAAAAAATATGCCATTTTGTGTAAATGTTTAGATTAATCTTCATACTTGGTCATGAGAGATTAAATATAAATGCAGTAAGCTTAGCCCATTTTATTGAGCAACTAACACTTACAGTGGCTGGTGCCACTTATTAAAGCCAATTATTTAAGATTGTCCCCCTGTGACTAATACTGATGAGATTCCTAAATAAGCTCTTGAGCTTAAAGCAAGAAGAACTTCAGTTTTCATTCATTTTAACTTGTCATATAGTCCTGTGCATGTCAGTAATACTGTTCCACTACTCTGTAAATGAATTGACCCGTCAGTGTCAAGTGAAATAGTGATAACAGAAACGAGCAGTTTAACAAATGAAACAATGCGCATGTGATAATTGTTGTTCTATAAATTTAGTGTCTGACTGTGTGGCCTCTGAAAATTTTAGACAAAATGCAGTCTACCACTTTTTAATTCTGCTTAAAGTCTGGATTCCAGAGTAGTAGTCTTATTTGTCCTATACCAGGGATGACCAAACTTACTGACCCTCTGAGCCACGTACAGTAATCTTCAGAAGTTGGAGTGCCACAAGACATGGCTGCCCCACAGAGTGGCAGCTCCCCACTCTGCACGGTGCTGAAGCCCCAAGCCCCAGTGCACCCCCTCGTGAGGCTGAATCCTCGAGCTCCCTCCCTCTCCAGTCTGGTAGGTGGAGAATGGGCAGGGCATGGGAGAGCTCAGGAAGTCACACTTTAAGTGTGAAAGAGCCGCATGTGGCTTGTAAGCCACTGTTTGGACACGCCTATCCAAATAGAATATTAATGACCTGGGGGAAGGAGTAGGCAAGAAAGAGTGTACGTTTAGAGGACACAACTTTGGGGAACCCATCCATTGTCAAAAGTGTGAATAGACTGAATCCAGAAATTGTGGAAGAAAATAGAGACACTTATTGCATAAGGTACTTTACATGTAATACAAAAAAGTGTAGTGATGAGACCACCTTTTAAAAGATGGAAACAGCCTAGTCCTTAAACGGTCACAAAGTGGAAAACATTGATCAAGAAAAGGATCCAGGAGTTGATGTTGACAAACTTTAAAAAGTAATATGTGGTGGTAGTTCAGAAACTGAATACTGGTGTCACTAAACTTATTGAGGGAGCAAAAAGCAGCAAAATTGATCATATTACCATAAAAAGGGCTATAGTTGGATGTTCACTGTATGAGACCCAAAATATTGAGGGCATTAAAGAATCACATACGGTCTAGAAGAGAGTAGCAAGGGTGATGGAGTCTCAGTGACTCTTTAACATAGGATGGGAAAACTACATCGCTATTTTAAGGTGTGTACCTTTTGGATTTACATCATTGCAAAATCTTGATTTCTATGTTTTACCTCATTCCAAATCCAGATTTCAAAATTGGAGTTTAGCGATTGTTCTCATTTGGCAGATCACCATCTGACCTAGTCGTTAGTTGTTGTGCTGCAGATTGATCAGAAAGTCAGTAACTGAAATTTCCAATGCTGGCGGCTAATCAGCTTGCGAAGCAAAGGTCCTTGACTGACCGGTGACCACTGAATGTTGCCACAGCAGAGTTTGCTTATGTTCCTGCTATGCAGCCTTGTCTGCATAGTTTTTTAAAACTTGGTATAAACTCTCAGTTAAGCAATGTGATGAAACATGAATTGAAAATGTTGCTGAGGCATGGCAGGTGTTTTGAATTAGAAATAAAAATTTATTTTTATTTTAGCCCCTTTAAGAAACAACTTTAACATAAATCTCTCATTTTTATGTAAAATATCCAAAAAATAGACACTTCTACCTTAAAATAATTACTGTGGCTATGAAAGCCAAAGAAATAAGTAATAGTAGGAGCCTCAAAGTACACAAAACACTTATTAAAAATGTAGTTAAATACTTTATATTTGTTCTACTGTTCCATTTTTGTAAGTGAAAATAAATGCTGGTTTTTTGTTTTTTTTTGTACTGTAACAGGGCTTTGGCACTGATGTATCCCAGTACATCTATTATGATCCTTGGGTCCTTTTAAATGGGGAGCCTTAGTATAGAAGGTCACATGCGTGCTCCTATCATGTGTTATGAATTTAGGAATCTAGGCAATTGTGTGGGGCTTCCTGCCTATAAGGAAAGAGAGAAGAGGGAGAGACCCAGGGTCAGAAAAAGACGTGTGAGAAGTGGGGCTGTCTACATCCGTCATGTGTAAGACTTGAAAGAGAGACACTTGCAGGGAGCTGGAGCTAGTTGTGGGGAAAACTTGGCTATGTAGGGCTGGGAACTCCTGGAAAGATGAGCTTTAAGGACCGTTAACCCCATGAGTGAAAGGCTCACACAAGATCCTGAGAGACACTGAGTCTGTTCTGGGTGGTTTTGGTTTTGGTTTTGAATTTTGTTAATAGAGAGAGCTCTGAGAAAAGAACTAGAACAGTGCTGTCATTTTGGGTGTGATTTCGCCTTCCTCCAGGTGGTACATCAGCCATGAGAGAGAGAGTAAGTTTAGCTGTGGTTTCTGGATATAAGTAGCTTAGAAAAAAACATTTTCACAACCAAAAAAAACAAGATGTTCTAAGTTAGGCTTTATATGTCATACACTCAGGCCAGGAACAGGAACGGCTCTACGGTTTTCACCGCTCCAAGCAGCGCACCAAATTGCAGCTGCGGACGGCAGGGGCAGTCCATGTGCCCTTAGGGTGGCAGGCGCATTTCTGCGATGGCGGCAATTCGGCTGCAGCTTCTATGTTTAACTGAAGCATCCATGGACAGCTTAATATAGAAGCTGCTGCCGAATTGCTGCCACCGCAGAAACGCACCTTGCGCCCTAAGGGCACATGGACTGCCCCCGCTGTACCCGGCGACAATTCAGCATGCTGCTGGGGGCAAAACAACAGGGGCTGCCGCCCCTTGAAGATTGCCGTCCCAAGCACCAGCTTGGAATGCTGGTACCTGGAGCCGGCCCTGGCCAGGAAACCTTTCTACATTTGCCCCCTAACCCATGGTTGGTTACTTAGAACTAATTTTTAATATACATTGGACCTTAACAATGTTTCAGAACTACTCTAAATCCTTAGAAGTACATCACAATGTACTGTGTAAATGTATGTCACACTCTGCATATATTTTTTTCAGTCATTTATAACTGTAAATCACATTGCTGTTCTCCTTTTCTAATTTATTGGATTGTGATTTCAGCCCCGCCACTTTTCCTTCTTATTGCCATTCTGAGTAGTACGCTCCTGCAGACTGCATTCATCCTGTGCCCTCTTTCTGTCTAGATGTGGGCTTTTTTTGTTGGTTGGTTTTTGTTGGTTTTTTAAACTCTGCTCTGTGGATGCTTTTTCTGGAGGAATTGAATTGGGAATGTTTTTCATATCAGGCTCTGTGAGTTTAGCCAAGCCATTACAATAAGATCTCTTGTTATAAGCATCTTCTCCAACAATTTAGACCACTGTTAATATTGCCCTGTCAAATCTGTTTACTTCAGAGAGAGGAAGCAGCACCTGACAAGAGAGTACATTGTCTGGTAAGGTACGGTGCTCCGGGGGATGCTGGCTTAGCTTTAGAAGACAAGCTTCATTGCCTGCCCCATCATCTGAAAATTTCTCATTTTCGTCACTCTGCAGAAACGTGATACTGGATAGAGTTCTGCTTGCAACACAGTCACCTCACATAGTATCTTGGGAATTAAGAGCGCTATAGCCTGTCCCATTTAGTTACCAATATCTGAAAAGGATGTTACCATAAATTGAAAATAATTATTGGTTTAGTGCCTGAAGTCTTTGTGTTACTTATTCTGTTTTATAATAAAATAATTTCTCTCCTTCCCTTATTCTGTCCCGCGTTCAACTTTAGTTTTCATTTGTATAAAGAATACATTGAGCTAAATTCTCTTCTGGTGTGACTCCACTTAGTGGACAGTGAAGAATTTGGTCCACTGCTTTTTCTTCTTATTTGTGTAGTCTCTGTGTGCTCACATGTGTGTATCGGGTTGGGAGAAAGATGTGCATATCTTTATTTCTCTGAAGAGGAAAAACTCTGCAATATAATTAAGATTGAAATAACATGCTGACTTTCAGAAAGGAGTTATGTGGTACATAATTTCCTTTGAGGGGTGGAAGTGGAACTTTTTTGGATGTTCTGAATAGCTCAAACGAATTGGAATAATGATGAGCTGCCACAATCCAAGTGGGTTTCATGTCAAAGGTCTGATGGGTCACTGGTAAATGGGGGAGGAAATGTTTGGGTTGTAGGGCCTGCGAATGGAGTGAAGGAAAGGAAGGGATAAGAAGAAAAGAGGAGGGTTTAAAATAATAGAAAATGAATAGAATAGTAATTTGTATTATTAACTCTTTCCTAATTTTAAGTCTTTCACTTATGTCAATGGTTAAAAACTGGGGAAGTGCTGAACAAAAATACATGGTATATTGAATACAAATAATATGAATAATATAAAACTAAAAAATAAAAATTGTGTGCTTCTCCATCCCCTTAGTGTGTATATTGCCTGTTTAGGGCCTGATCCTACCAACATGCACTTAAGTAACTTCACTTATAGAGGTAATCCCTCTGAAGTCAGTGGGACTAACTCACAAGAATAAAATTGCTCACAGGCACACATGTTTGCAGGACAGAACTCTTAGATCAGTAGTTCTCAAGCTTTTGTACTGGTGACCCCTTTCACACAGCAAGCCTCCAAGTGCGACCCCCCCGCCTTACAAATTAAAAACACTTTTTAATATATTTAACACCATTATAAATGCTGGATACAAAGCGCGGTTTGGGGTTGTCATAAACAGATAGTTAAGGGTTAATAGAGCAACAGTACTTCATGTCTCTTTTGCCTGTAAAGGGTTAACAAGATCAGTAAGCCTGGCTGTCACCTGGCCAGAGGACCAATCAGGGGACAGGATACTTTCAAATCTTGAGGGAGGGAAGTTTTTGTGTGTGCTGTTAGTTTTTGGTGGTTGTTCTCTCTGGGTTCTGAGAGTGACCAGACGTGCAACCAGGTTTCTCTCCAATCTCTCTGATACAGTCTCTTATATGTCCAGAATAGTAAGTACTAGGTAGATAAGGCGAGTTAGGCTTATGTTTGTTTTCTTTATTTGCAAATGTGTATTTGGCTGGAAGGAGTTCAAATTTGTATTTTGCTGAAAGGATTTTAATTTGTACTTGTATACTTAGGCTGAGAGGGTATTTCCCAGTGTCTATAGCTGAAGGACCCTGTAACATATTCCATCTTAAATTTACAAAGATAATTTTTACTGTTTTTTTCTTTCTTTAATTAAAAGCTTTTCTTGTTTAAGAACCTGATTGTTTTTTTTATTCTGGTGTGAGACCCCAGGGGAAGGGGTCTGGATTCACCAGGGAATTGGTGGGGAGAAGGGAGGGAATGGGGGGAGAGAGAGGTTAATTTCTCTCTGTGTCAGGATTACTTTCTCTCTGAGGGGGAAAGAGAAGGAGCGGGGAAGGTGAATTTTCCTCTCTGTTTACAAGTCAAGGAGCTTGAATCACAGTTATCTTCCAGGGTAACCCAGGGAGGGGAAGCCTGGGAGAGGCAATGGTGGGGGAAAGGGTTTACTTTCCTTGTGTTAAGATCGAGAGGGTCTGGGTCTTGGGGTCCCCTGAGCAAGGTTTTGTGGGGACCAGAGTGTACCGGGCACTGGAATTCCTGGTTTGTGGCAGCGCTACAGGTTCTAAGCTGGTAATTGAGCTTAGAGGAATTCATGCTGGTACCCTATCTTTTGGACGCTAAGGTTCAGAGTGGGGATTTATACCATGACGGGTGGAGGCTGACTGCTCATGACCCCCTATTTAATAACCTCACGACCCCCTAGGGAGTTTCTCCTGTGGTTCTGACCTCCAGTCTGCAGGGACTGCTCTTGGAGCTACCTTCGCTGCTCTTTCTTTTTTTCTCTTCCCCTTGTTTGGCTTCCTTGCTCTCTGGTAGTAGCAGACTAGAAGTGGAAGACAGTCCACAATGGGGGATGGAGGGATTCACCAGCCTGCAGCAGCAATAGTGAGTTTTCAGAACGTGACATTTTAATTATATGGCTCTCGTTAACATAAGAGGTAGTCAAGCTGCTAGAATGTTGAGCATTGGTTTGAAAATATGCCATTGAATGGTTTGTGTATCCTCCATTGTGCTTATGGTTATTTCCAGTATGTAAAATCATCCTTCTGTATAGCTTTGACTCAATTTATTCAGGTGGGCATTTGATCAAAATAAAAAGTAAATTTGCAATAAAATGCTTTTCTTGAAGCTTAATTTTGGTACCAGTTTAAAATGTACAGACTTTTTTCTTTGTCCATTCACTTCTATAATATTCTGAAATAAAATTGCTCTGGCTTTGGTCCAGGGGCAATGTGTTATGAGTGTACCAAAAATGTGATAAATGCTAATTAAATGTAAAATAATGATTCAACTGTGACATTTTAGCATGGAGATTAAACACTATGCAAACCCTTGCCTTAGGAAAATAAATTGTAAGAAAATACGCTAATTTTTAAGTGATGATTAAGTTTTCTTTGCTTTTCATTTCCATGTCTAAGCAAATTTGAGTTTCACTTTTATAACAGACATTTATTATTGGACAGACATTCCAAACAAGATTTAATTTATATTAATGAAAATAATTGCCATTATTGCTTTAGAAATATGAAAATAGAATCAGGTACATGGAATGTTTGTTTTGGTTGAGGATAAGGGGGATTCAAAGAGAATTGGAAAAAATAACTTCTAGACAACTTAGTACTGGTAATTAAACACTCTACTATTCAGCATTATGATGCTGTTAACATGCAGCTGTGGGATTTTCCATCGTTGACTGGGAAGAAGTAAATTTGTGGTGTGAGGTATTCTGTCAATTTGCGGTTCAATGAAAATATCTTTCTGGACTGACAATACCCTATTTCTAAGCTGGTGCCAGGAGAGAAGCTCTGAGATCTTTATTTTTACCAAGTGGTTTATCCAGGACCTTCTGGGTTTAAGAAGTGGAGTTTGTTTGGCAGTGAGCCTTGTCAGCTTGCCAGTTAGGTCTTTAATAATATGTTGATAGGCTTGGCAGAATTCAACTTTAATTTTTTTAGTAGTATATCTGTTTATTTTTAAACATTTTTTCTATTTTTAAAAATTAAATTTTCACAGTGGGGGAATGTATAGGGGCAGACAATAGGGGAGGTCAGGCAATTGTTTAGTGACAGTAGATGATGAAATTCAAGAAGTTAAAGCTTTGTAACCATTAAAACACAAATTGTCAACATCACATGTCAAAATACACAGGACAAATATCTTGAAATGAAACATGAGTGCTCAAGCAGTATTTTTTCTTATTTTGCCTATCTGTAAATTTCAGTTTTTATTGAGAGAAATATTTTTCATTGGTGTGTGTGTGTGGGGGGGTGTGAAATGGACATTTACCAATAAAAATCTCATCCTTCCAAGCTTAGCTGTTGATCTTACATGGGTGTAGCTGGAGAGGAAGCTGAGTGATCAGCCAGGGAGCTTCCAAGTAAGAACTTTAACAGAGAGAGCTTGGAAATTGGCTTTTGGTATTTTGGATTGTTTGTTTTTGTTTGACATAAGGGGTGGCTATTAAAACTATGAAGAGACACTGGGTCACAGACTTTAGAGACATGGACCCGTTATGGGTCTTGTTCATTTTTATTTGGCTGAAGCAAACACCTTAGGAAGGAAGATCTTGAGGATCAGGTTGAGAACTTTTATGGGCCAACATAAGGAGCAGGTCAGATATCTCTTATGCCTATTGGCTTTTCAGTGGATAATGATGGCAGAGTGGTAATTGTGTGAGCCTGCTCTGAACTCACTATAACTATAGCAGGTTCCACAAAGTAGTTTTTGGGGCAAGAAGTAACTAGGTGTCTTTGATTCAGTGAGATTAATGTTTTTAATTAATAGGTCCATCACGTATATATGTTTTATTTGGTTAATCTGAGGTCTGATTTTGAGGTCTTCTTGATAGCTCTGCATGTAGTAACAAGGAAACAAAATTAAGGATCATGATGTATGGGGGTTCTTAGTGGGGAGGTCAGGAAGAATCTCAACAGTATCGTTTAAATGATAATGGTATCTTACTGCTTACAATCTTTTCTGTCTTAACAGATGCCCTCTATTGACTGTAGGTGCTTGTAGTGTTTTCATATATCAGTTTGTGTTCTAGATAGGACTTTGATTCTGTTACAAGATAATCAGTAGGTTCAATTGGTTATACTCCAGTCTCTCTCCTGGTCTAGTATATGAATTTATAATGTGCCTTTCATCTTGAAAGATCCAATTTTTCATTGACATGCAAACTGCATACATTAGTCAGTTTACCTACCACTGAAATGTAACCATATCTGGGATTAAGTGCAATAATAGTTTAATAGTACACAGCCACATTACACGATTGGAAATGAAGAAGAATACAATATCTATTTGGTGCTATGGAGGCAACTTAGGCTGAAGTATCTGGAAAAATCACGTAAGCTAGAATTTGGCCAGGGTGCCATAATTAACAGCTTGTATGGTTTTGAAAATGCCATGGAATTATACATAACCAGAAGTGATAGACCCCCTGCTTGCTGAAACACTTATGTGTTCTTTGAATCACTTTCATCCAAGTACTGACCTTACCTACTCTGATACTATTCAACTTGCAAGATCTGATAGGATCAGAGTTACTTAGCAATAAGTTGAGATAATTTCTGCAGCCCAGCATCTCCCACACTTTTGGTACATATGGTACAATTCTGCAGTTTCTGGGGGCAGTTCAAAGCTGTAGTGCAGCCTCTGCTAGCCATGTCCCCTTCTCTGGCAAATGAAGTGTAAAAATATAATTAGGAAGGCCAAAAAAGAATTTGAAGAACAGCTAGTCAGACTCAATAAGTAAAAGAAAAAAAATTGAGTACATCAGAAGTAGGAAGCCTGCTAAATAACCAGAGGGCTACTAGACAATCAAGATGTTAAAGGAGCACTCAAAGAAGAAAAGTCCATTGTGGAAAAATTAAATCAGTTTTTAGCATCGGTCCTCACAGGTGAGGATGTAAGGGAGATTCCCAAACCGGAGCCATTCTTTTTAGGTGACAAAGCTGAGGAACTGTCCCAGATTGAGGTGTCATTGGGGAGGTTTTGGAACAAATTAATAAACTAAACAATAATAAGTCACTGGGACCAGATGGCATTCACCCAAGTGTTCTGAAGGAGCTCAAATGTGAAATTGTAGAACTACTAACTATGGTATGTAACCTATCCTTTAAATCAGCTTCTGTGCCAAATGTCTGGAGGATAGTTAATGTGTTGCTCCAGAGGCAATCCTGGCAATTACAGACTGGTAAGCCTAACTTCAATACCAGCAAAGCGATTGAAACTATAGTAAAGGACAGAATTATCAGACACATAGATCAACACGATTTATTGAGGAAGAGTTAACATGTTTTTTGTAAAGGGAAATCATGCCTCAGCAATCTACTAGAATTCTTTGAGGGTATCAATGAGCATTTGGACAGGGGGGATCCAGTGGACATATAGTGTACTTAGATTTTAAGAAAACCTTTGACAATATCCCTCACCAAAGGCTCTTACGCAAAGTAAGCTGTCATGGGATAAGAAGGAGATTCTTCGCCTGGATCAGTAACTGGTTAAAAGATAAGAAACAAAAAGTAGGAATAAATGGTCAGTTTTCAGAATGGAGAGGGTATATAGTGATGTCTCCCAGACATCTGTACTTTGACCAGTCCTATTCAACATATTCATAAATGAGCTGGAAAAGGGGGCAAAACAGTGAGGTGGCAAAATTTGCAGATGATACAAACCTACTCAAGACAGTTAAGTCTAAAGCAGACTGTGAAGAGTTACAAAGGGATCTCACAAAACTGTGTGACTGATGGCAGATAAAATTCAGTGTTGATAAATGCAAAGTAATGCACATTGGAAAACATAATCCTAACTATACATATAAAATGATGGGGTCTAAATTAGCTGTTACCACTCAAGAAAGAGATCTTGGTGTCATTGTGGATAGTTCTCTGAAAACATCCACTCAATGTGCAGCAGCAGTCAAAAAAGTGAACAGAATGTTGGGAATAATTAGGAAAGGGATAGATAAGACAGAAAATATCATATTGCCTCTATATAAATCCATGGTGCGCCTACATCTTGAATACTGCGTGCACATCTGGTTTCCAATTCTAATATATCTTTTTTGAGATGCGGCAAAGGTTCAGAAAAGGGCATCCAAAATTATTAGGAGTATGGAACAGCTTTCATCTGAGGACAGATTAGTAAGACTGACTTTTCAGCTTGGAAAAGAGATGACTAAGGGAGGATATGATAGAGGTCTATGAAATCATGACTGGTGTTGAGAAAGTAAATAAGGAAGTGTTTATTCCTTTTCATAATACAAGAACTAGGGGTCACCAAATGAAATGAATAGGCAACAGTTCAAAACAAACAAAAAGAAGTATATCTTCACACAACGCACAGTCAACCTGTGGAACTCTTTGCCAGAGGATGTGGTGAAAGCCAGGACTATAATAGGGTTCAAAAAAGAACTAGATACATTCACGGAGGATAGGTCCCATCAATGCCTATTAGCCAAGATGAGCAGGGATGCAAAACCAAGCTCTGAAGTGTCCCTAATCTGGTTTGCCAGAAGCTGGGAATCAACGACAGGGGATATATTACTTGATGATTACCTGTTCTATTAAATCCTGCCCCCCGGAGCTCTCATTGGTGCTTCAGGGGAGGTAGTTGGAGGCGTGGCAAGGGCAGCACACACAGGGGCTGCAGCGCTTCCGGGAGTGGTGCACTGCCAGGGACAGGGCAGATGTGCAGGGAGCCTGCCCTGGCCCCAGTGCGCGCTGCTGCCACCCTGGAGCTGCTTGAGTTAAGTGGTGCTGGGCCAGAGCCGGAACCCCTCCTGTACCCTGCCTCCCAACTCTCTACCCTGAGCCGCCTCGTGCACTCTGCACGCCTCCTGCACCCCAACTCCCTGCCCTGAGCCCCCTGCCGCACCCCTCCTGCACCCCAACCCCGGGCCCTGAGCCTCCTGCACCTCTGCCCTGAGCCCCTTCGTATACTCCGCACCCCTCCTGCACCCCCTCTCTTCCCTGAGCCCCCTCATACACCCCACACACCTTCCTTTCCCTGAGCCTCTTCCTGCACACCGCACCCCCTCCCACACCCCAACCCCCTGCCCCGTCCCTGCATACAATTTCCCCACCCAGATGCCCATTCCCCACCCCTGATCTAGACCCAGACTGTATACAACTGACCACATGGCTATTGAGAGGGAAGCACTGATCATGGTCTGACTATCCTCAGGAGTGATTGGGATTTTAGTTTTGAAGTCTGTCTGAAGAGTAAAAGCCTTTGGATGAAGTTTAGCTCGTAGAGTCAAATAAATGACCCCCAAGGACCTTGGAATTCCAGATACTCGGGACTTTCTTCAGGACAGAGTGGACAAAGGACTCTAGCCCAGATCTGTAGCACACTAAGGGTTGGCCATAAGTCGTACCTTATACGCAGGGTCCTTGGGTTCCTGGCAAAGAATCTTCAAATACTGAGATTTCCCAGAGCAGTCAAACAGGTCTGTCCACAAGTCTAGACAATCTTTCTTAAATGGATCTAGTTCTGGTGCTGAAACCCTTAACCGTCCACCTGAACCATTTACATCGGTCATACCATTCTACCTCCCCATAAAAACCTGTTTCTTGATTGCTATCACATCTGCTAGAAGAGTGTTGGAGTTGGCAATTTTATCCATGCAGGAGCCTTGTTATGTGTTCACGATGACAAGATAGTGTTAAGGACCTTGGAATCTCTCTTGATAAAGATGAACTGAACTTTCCATGCCTCACAGGAGATCATCCTCCCGTTGTTCTGTCCAGAGACATGGCATCCTACAGAAATGCTGTGACATAATCTGGATGTTCGTAGAATACTAAAGATCTCCATCCTGCCTACCATATCTACAAGAAGATTGGGCTTCATGTTCATATCCTTACCCCAAAGAGTCAATGGCTCTGGGTATCGAAACTGTCTTTAGCCAGATTAATCATTAATGCATTGTACAGTCATGGAATCAAGGTACACCACACTGGGTCTTTGACAACTTCATAGGCGGAAAGAGCCTGCATTTCCGCTGTAGGGATCTGCAGAGCAGCAACATGGTCCTCTATTAATTCCTGCATTCGACACCATGAGGTGGACTCTCTGTCCTCTTCAGAGGAATCCTTCAGCAGGAAGGTGCTGCACACGGTGATCCAGAAATAGCTTGCCATTTTGGTAGTTAATGTTTATGTGGGGGAGACTTTCTTCATCTCATTCTATTTCTTTATCCCTGCCGCCTTCTGTTCATTGCTTGCTACTTCCTGTACATATCAGAATCGTGGGAGACATGGGGCTGCAGAATGAGAATTTTTTACCCAGTAACTTCCTTTCTGCTACCTGCATCTCCCACAATTCTACCCTCCCTCTTAGCAAAGGGACAATTTTACTTTTATATTTACAGATAATGGGTTAGTTAACCTGTTCTCCATGCCAACCACTACATCATGTACATTATTATTACTAATTGTATTCTAAGAGATTTTGCACAGTTTTGGAATGAATCATCTGGCAGCAAGCTGGAGAAGGGGATGTGACCAGAAGAATCTCTCCTGCTTTATTAGTTGATATTTGTACAATTTGGGGACAAACAGTCATGCCTTACTCGAGGTTTTGATCTTGTTATCTGATATTTGGTTTTTGTCAAGGACAGATGGAGAAGTCATTTCACTTCCTCATTAATGTAGCATGTTACAGTTCGCAAAAAGTTGTTTGTTATTTATATTACAGTGCTGCCTAAGACTCCAGTTGAGATTTGGACCCCGTTGTGCTAGGCACTGTACAAAAGAGTGGTGTTATGATAAGTGGGGCCTACATATTTACCCTAATTGTGAGCTCAACTGTAAAAAGTATGTGAAAGGGAAGATGGCACAATAACCTATAAAAACAAAGGTTTGTGGGAAAAGGTGTGAAGTGGAGATAGACTGAATTAGTCCAAACAGAAAGATCTGCTGATTCAACTCGAGGACTGTTTTAAGATCATGCTTGGCTTGGTAAAAAGAAGAGTGTAGAACCAGAAATCCATGAACCAAAATTGGTGTGTTGGAAACTAGACCATATTGCTGGACAAAATAATGAGAGGATGGTCTGTTTCATCCACCATGCCCTTTTATGGGTCCTTAAAGAGGAATTGGGGGTGGATATCATGGTGGTGAAGCTTGCTCCAGTAGCCAAGCTTTCATCCTGATCCCTGAGATGTCCTAACAAGACTGGACCAGAATGAGGGACCTAAATGACATTGCCACCTCTGCTGGCTCCAGCTGAATCCCAAACACCACATGGGATGAAACAGGATTGGACTTAGCAGCAGTAGCAATGGCTCCAGCCCATCTCGGCAACTTCTTTTCCCCAAAAGGATAGTTATTACAATCTTTGATGTCAAACAAGGGGGGTGTTTCCTTCTAAAAACTCTCTAGCTAAAGGGAATAAGAGATGTTAAAATAAAAGCCTTATTCAGTACTTCACATTTCAAAAGCTTTAACTGTTTTTCTTCTTTTCTTTATCTTTAATAAAAGGTTAAAAGGATTTTTAGTAATGCATTTGCAACGGTACTAAGCCGGCTGAGGTCTCTGTATACCAAAACCTGAACCTTGTTTGACACTGATTAATGTTGACAGTGACTGGGCTATGTTAATTCCTTTTGCCCATTTGTTTAATCTAAATTAGTATAACAATGGTCCCTCCAGAGACTTTGAAATCTAAACAGACAAAGTATGGGATGGGAGACAGGCACAGACAGGTAAAATAACTTGCCCAAAGTCACACAACAGATTGTTGGCAGAGGTGAGAATTAGAACCCAGGTCTCCTGACCTCCATTCCAGTCTGCTGTTTTATTTGTACTTGGTGATTTCTGACCCAGGCAGTTTCCTTTGTAACAATAAAGGTTCTTCTTCTGAATAACTAAGAATATACTCTGCTTCCATGGGTCTGTGTATGGTACTTTTGCTAGGCGATCCTCTGTGGAGGATGCAGTTATACTACTGTGAAGACTGAGTCATCAGATTGACTCTCTTTTTGTCACCTTTTAATGTCATTATTACTGCTTGCATCTTCTTGGCTGTGTCAGCATCAGGTGTTTCAGACAGTTTATAAAGCAAGATGCCTCTTCCTTGTCACTGCTTTTTATATCCACTGAGTATGACATTCTTTTGTAGGGTGGCAATAGGCAAGATGGTTATGTACCTTTCTGTAATATCCTACTTTTCCCTTGCTGTCCTTCTCCCTTCCTTCCTTCTTGGTGTATGTTTCTATTCTCTTACCGGCTTGTGTAGATTCTTTGGAGAATTGCTTGGGAAGTTTCCCTGCTAAGGGGAACAGGGTGGAGGCCTGCCTGTGTCTTATAGTCAGATGGATTTTTATTCTGTTTTTGACCTTTTTAATTGAAGTCCTAAAAGGTGAGTGTAAGGAACTTTTTGATAAAAGGAGAAAAACAACAGCAAACACAATTGCTGCTATATGACTTTCTTTTTTAACATTGACAAATTGTTCAGTGTTACTTTTACGATTTTTAAAAAGAATCAGCACTTGAAGAGGGATAGCTATTGTGTGTCCACATATGCCCATGTATTCATATGTCTACACACAGATGTATGTACTATAAATAGCATATTTGCCTGTCATATATCTGTGTTAAATTCATAAATATAACTGTTTGTTTTCTTTCATTTAAACAGGTGGTATGTCACAGCTTATCCACTATACCTTCACGAAGTCAGTGTTTTGACATCCTCCAGAACGGTATCTGTAAATATCTGGTAAATAACATCTTTGTTGTATTTTCTAAAAGTTGTGTCCAAAATATAGAATGCACTTTCAGACAGCATTGTGATGTTCTGATTAACTCTTGTACCCAGCTCTTCAGTATAGCAGCAGAACTCCAACAGGTATTTTAAATGAGATTTGAGGCCAAGATTTTGAAAGTGACTAAGTTTTGGTTTCCCAACTTCAAGGGCCTGATTTTCAGAGGATACGCACTCGACGCTATCTGAAAATCAGGCCCCTTTTCATATTGGGCAATCAAAAATGAAGTCATCCAAAATCACCAGGGTCACAGATGGCCCTGGTAGAACTTCTTCTGCTGAATACTCACCAGGATGTTGTGCTGGGATCTAAGACACTAGACGCTGGTGCCCTTAAGCATCTCTTAATCTAAATAAGTCGCAACACTGTCTGGCACATTTCCTAGGCACAGGCCGTCTCTCTCTCACCCCTTTATGGAAATGGCCCCTGTGTCCCAGCTGCTGTAGGTCCCCAGGACCATTGCTGACCCCTCAGGCTTCCCAGGAGCACTCCCTTTCCCAGAGTTCCACCTTTGGATGGTCTTTGTTTACAGTTTAACTCTCCAAGGTATGTGATAGGTGAAGCAAACAAACGCACACACAGGCATCTCAAAGAATTCTAAACACAATTATACTTTACTTAAGATAGCACAGAAGAACTACAGATCTAAGAAAATGAGAAACATACATTTCCCTGTCTCAGTTTCGTCACCACTATTGAGCATTCTTTGGGATTTGGGTCAGTGTCCTTTTTGGGTTTTAGATCCTCTCTGTGGACTACACTCCTTTTCCAGCACGTGCTCCTCTTCCTGTTCTGGCTGGTGAGAGAGAACTGCTGCACTCAGACCCGACCCTTTTATCACCATCAGTCACCTTTGCTATGTGGCCTTGTGGTCAGCCTCAAACAGCAGGTGATCAGTTGCTCACTTACCACTCCTGAGGTGACCAGACTTGAAAAACTGCTTTTCCCTGAGCTAGGTAGTCACCTTTGTCCAGTTGGGCTCCATGAAAACAGATTATCAAAGTTTAATGAACCTTCATTGTTAGCCCTGTGACACCAACCCTTGGAAGAAAAAAGACAACAGAAAATGCAACAAGCCCCACATTTAAAATGGAGTTTGCAGTCTTGCAGAGACACACAGAAAGAGTTGGCAAAATCCAACAATTCATAAGCTCAGCACAGACAGATTTCCCAAATCATCATAGCTAATCACTCTTTTTTAAAAAGAAATTGCCATAGACCCATATATACTCGTTCATAAGTTGAATTGTTTTAGTAAAAAAAGGAAGCATCAGAGAAGGGGGTTGGCTTATGAACAGGTATAGAGAGGGAGAGGGGGGACGCAGCCCCTCCCCCCCAACAGAGGGCACAAGGAGAGGCAGCACAGCCAGCAGAGACAGAAGGGAAGAGGCGGGGCCAGAGTCTCTCCGCTTCTGGCCACGCTGCTCTTCCCCTAGCCTCCAAAGCAGCTGCAGCTCCAGGGCTGGCAGGCTGCAGCTGTGGCCCACCAGAGCAGGCTGCGGCTGTGCTGCTCAGCCTGCTGGAGCAGCTCTAGCCAGGTCAGAGACATCCTCCTCTGGCCCTTCCCAGATAAGGTGGGAAGGGATGGGATGGGGAGAGTGTGGGGGTCCCAGGCTAGGAGTGGGGTCATGTGGGGGGTGGTCACAGGGGTTACTCCCCTGACTCCCAGCTTCTCCCCCCTCAAAAAATTTCCCACCAGTTGCTGTCCCGGCCCATGAGAGTAAGCAGCTGGTGTGCCGGGACACTTTGTTTTCTTAGGTTTACCGCTGTGCCTGCGGGCGCTTGAGGTAAACAAACCATCTCGGCCTGCCAGTGGCTTATCCTGATGGCCCAGGAGTCAAAGTGTGCTGACCCCTGAACTATACGATTGGCTTATGAACGGGTTATAAAATTTTTCCATTTTTACTTATCCATCTTGCGGGGGGCGGCAGCGCCTTATAAACGAACCGGCTTATGATCAAGTATATACAGTAGTTATTTTTCAGCATTTTTGGTCTACAGCAGTTATGGTAATGGCAAGTTTTTTGAGATATTATAGTCAGTGTGGATCCTACTGCAGGTGTGCATGCACCTCATACGTGCAAGACTGGATAAAAGGCGGAGCAGCCACGACCCTCCCCGAGTTCCCTCTTACTAACAGCGAGATGGAACCTGGTGGTGTCTTATCTACTGACAACTGTAGCGTACGGTTATCTAAACTTCTGAAGCTTTTTGGGACAACCTTCAATCTTTTACTTACAATTTTATGGACTAAAACAACGAGGAGTCCTTGTGGCACCTTAGAGACGAACAAATTTATTTGGGCATAAGCTTTTGTGGGCTAGAACCCACTTCATCAGATGCATGCAGTTAAAATACAGGAGGCAGGTATAAATACATGAAAGGATGGGGGTTGCTTAACCAAGTGTGAGGTCAGTCTAATGAGATAAATCAATTAACAGCAGGATACCAAGGGAGGAAAAATAACTTTTGAAGTGCTAAGAGAGTAGCTGTCCACCTTGAAATCCTTTGACCCAATCCCCCTGCATACCCTCTTATTATCCTCTCATATAAAGCAATAAAGGGAAGCATTGGAAGATAAATCCTCCAAAGCTCACTTGGTACCGAAGACAAGTGAAAAGGAGCAGACTGTTACAGCAGTTTCAACTGTTATTGGGCCCGGTTTCAAAGGCCCCACTGCTAATGACATCTCAGGTACTGGGGGAATGATTGTTGTTTGTGGAACCATTATCAGCATCGAGGCATCCACCAGTACTAACTGGAGTGCTAGCACTGTTGGTGCAATACCCATTGAAAGACTAGAAGAGTTCTTTGGGGCTCTGTCCTCCCCCCCAGTAGACACTAGTGAAAAGAATCTAGTCTTGTGGGCATGAGGCACATGTGCACTTAGAGTGGGTGTGACATTCCCTCTGGTGTTATCTGAACTGGTGATCTGCTAGGTCACCTCAATCCTTGACTCTGGGAGCCAGCCTTACAATGCTCTGCTGTGAGAACCCCATTCCTGGGCTGTTCACGCTCAGCCTCTACTTGCAACTAAATGGCACTGGCCAGTATCTCCTGTCCCAAACACAACCCTAGGAACCTCCATCTTGCAGTGTCCAGTTATGCCTGCTGGATGCTGCAAGCTTATATGAGTTAGTCAATTTATGAAAGAAATTGATTTGTACCAGGCTTGTTATCCTGAGGGGAGTCTCTGACACGCTTCAAACTAAACGCACTGCTTCAGGTAGAATAAACAAACAGATTTATTAACTGTAAAGATAGATTTTAAGTGATTATAAGTCAAAGCATAACATGTTGGATTTGGTCAAATGAAATAAAAACGAAATGCATTCTAAGATGATCGTAACACTTTCAGTGCCCTCACAGACTTAGGGCTTGTCTACACCATGCAGCTTTTAGCAACAAGTCTGTGTCGACACAGCCTTTTTGCTAAAAGTCAGCGTGAGTAAATGCTCTTTGTCTGCACTTTTGCCGACAAAATACTTCCAGCCCTGTGAGTGGTGTTAGTTTTGTCTGCAGGAGAGCATTGTGACATCCTCCAGGGTACAAGCTGGACTTTTGAACAGCGGTGTCCCCTTAATTCTCGAAACCAGGGCATTTCTTACACTGATTTGCTAGTGAAAAGCAGCCTCCCCAAGCTTTGATCTCACACCGTTGTGGTGTGACAAGAATAATGGCTGCACTCTTCGGGGTTTCAAAACACTGTATTACCTGTCTATGAGACTCATCTTTTCAATGAAAGGACGGACAAGTGTTCACACTTACTGAAAGACTCAAGGGCAACCCTCTGTTTCCTGGGCATATATACACTTGCCCCAAAGAGAAAATACCTTTAACAACCCTACAAACCAAGGCCATACCTCAATCCTCCTATCACCAGTGCTCCTAAGAGCCACCCTGCAAATGACAGAAAATGTAGAGTTCAAGATACCCTGTGCCTTCCACTTCAACTGTGGCTACTCAACCTCATATTCCAGCCAAGGGATATTTTTGACAACTTTTAGAGAGTTGCAAACCAGTATCAGTGCCATCTCTACCTAATTCTGAGATTCATTTGGGGGGACTGGTTGCACAATTTTACCACAATTGGGCAGCATTAATAGACAAGTGGGTTCTAGATATCATCCGTTCTGGCTATACCATCAAGATTCTCTACCCACCTCCTCCAAAACTCACTTCCCTGTCCCTTTTCAGGGACTGCTCTCGTAAAAGGCTCCTCCTTCAGGAGGTACAGTCTCTTCTCCAACAGGGAGAAGCATTGTGTATTTACGCATTGCCATTTGCTAGACTCCTCCTCCATTGACTAGAGGCTTGGCTCCAAAGAGTGTACAGACCAAACAAGCACAGCATGAATACTATAGTGATAATCTCTCCCCTGGTGATGGTCTCTCTGGTATGATGGAGTGACCCTGGACATGTGTATCCATGGGAGTTCCCTTTCTAGCCCCTACACCAGACAAAATGATAATTACAGATGCCTCTCTGATGGGCTGGGGAGCCCACATGTGCAATCTGATGGGCTGGGGAGCCCACATGTGCAGGGTTGCAACACCACTCAAATTTGGCCTGGCCACCGCCGCCATCCGCCAAATCTGGAATAACAGAGGGGCAGCCAGCCATATTTGGGTGGCATTGAGACTCCATGCTCCACGTCACAGTGTCATTATTAGAAGACTCACCGCTTCTCCCTTAGAAAGTTTGATGAGCAGCACATCTCCCTGTTGAGACCTCTGTTCTAGTGCAAGCAGAAGTGATGGACTTGATGCAGAAATAGGGTGATAATCTATGGCTTGTGTTAGTCAGGGGGTCATAATGGACCCTCTGGCCTTAGAATCTATGAATAACTGTCTTCTATACACATTGAGAGTCAGGATGTTAAATTATCTATCAGATACAACAAACATAAAAAATCAAGTGTATGCAATAAAATATTCTTAGAATCTCCCAAGTGCCAAAGACTCAGTCAAGAAATTAGCTGATCACTTCCCAGATATAGAGATGCATGATTGGCTAAAACTGATATTTACCATCTGATTTGAAGGAGAATATTTATTTCAGCATAAAGCAGTTTGTACAGAAAGAATCAATTCTTCCAGGATTATCTGTGTGGATCCTCACTCTTGGTAAATGCCTCAGTGCGCATGAAATTGACATTTTCTGCTTAGCAGTGTCTGCACCCAGGCTTCCTAACTCCTTATGCCCCTAAACTATGGTATAAAAAAGGGACAGGCTACCTAGCAGTAATTCCTGCTTGCTCTCTGCTGTAGTTAAAAGGAAACACACCCTATTCTGTTGCTCTTCCATTGGCATTTTTTAAAGGAAAATAACTTTTATAAATAAATGCCATCTTATTTATGAACTCTCCAGCTGTCTTTGTTCTCATTCTCATGATGATTTCAGCAGTTAAGCCAATTTAGCAGATTTCTTCTCCTGTCACTTGAGATTCTCTAATACTGAAGTTAGCTATATTAAAATCACCCAGAAGTCCTATTAATGTATTTGGACCGTATCTCTATCTTTTAGTATAGTGACTACTATTTTTATGCTAATCATTGACTTTGTTAACACTGTTCATGAAGTTTACTCGATGCTCCGTTGTGTTGCAGGACTGGATCCTTTGTTAGTCTCTTCAGAGAGAAAACCAGTTGAGGGTCTTTGGGGCATATGCAGTAGATGGGGAAGATTATTCAGTTCCCCTTTAAAATCTACTTTGTGGGTCAACGATCTGAGAACTGAATATAAAGTAAAGTTCGTTGTTTGCCAAAACTAAAACATCTTTTATGTCTCTTTCCTGCTGAGCCATGTAAACAAACCAGCCCATCTCTCTGTGTTTTATCAAAATCATCTTATTTAAAACAGGATTTGTGAATTAATGCCACTTTTGTTTTAGCTTTTTTTAATGCATGTAATTCTTTGCTCGGAAAGGTGCAATCATTTAATCCCGTAATGTTCCAGCAAGAACATTTATCCTCCTTTATTGCAAATGAAGTATTCCTACTAGAAATTTAATTTTTTTTACGCTTCTTTTCACCCACCTACTGACCAATCACACCCACAAATCATATTCTGTATTTCCATAGTAAAATTATTAACAAAGTGAGATGGACTAAAAAATTTTACCTGTATTCAGAACTGGAAATACAAACATCCCACTGCTTAAGTGAATCGTCAGCTGGTTGCTTTAAAAGTAGAACAAGCTTGGCTAGTCTAAAACTGGTTTATATTCAGATAAACAATGCTTCATTAATATTGATGACCAGTGTGTGAATCTTATCAAGGATTTTTTAAATGGTCAAGTACAGTAGAACAAAGATTCTAGCACCAGAATGGCATTTCAGAACTCAATCTTTTTAATTGACCAATTCTATGAAAAAAAATCAGAAAATTGTGGTTTTCAGACGTCTGTTTATCTGCTCTGCCTATGCAAATCCTTGCTTATCTTCATGATGGTATACCCTCAGTATTACAGTGTGGGAATGATTAGTTAAAGAAGCTATGGGCTCACTACAATATTCTTCATCAATTTTAATTTTACTCAGGGCCCAATGCAGTAAAGCACTTAAATACATGCTTAATTTTAAGCAGGTGAGTAGTCCCATTGTTAATTCACTAGATCCCTTACTTTTTTAAAAAGACCAACCAAAGGGATCACCCTCTTCCTGTGACCCTTCATTACAGTTCAAGTGGTGGGAGAGCCGCTCTCTGTCCCATGATATAATCTGGAAAGGAAGAAAGGCACACAGCCTGTCCTGTCTACACTGCTCTTCTTGCGTATGCCTGTGCTTTCCTTTGGAGCAAGGCTCAAAGCTTTGTTTCCTTTTTAGTTATGTTTGAGATGAGTGCTGTATGTGTGGGTTTTCCTTCCCTGTTGTTTGGGCTACCTGCTTACTATCTCTTCATGTTGCCAGTGGTTATAGGACATTGGAAGATTTTATAAAAATGACTGATTACTGATAAATGAACATTAAGTTCCTGTTTGGCTATGTAGAGATGTGTAGTGAAGGAAATTTGTGTCTACTCTTTACTGTTGATCTCAAATGAAAATTTCTCAAAGTATTATGGATCCAGACCTCTACCCCAGATTAGTGCTCTTCAATTTGATGTTGGATCCTGTTATTTCACTTTGTAGGCTGGGAACACTGCAAAAAGAGTGAATTTGTGTGTGTGGCCTAGTGAGTCTTGTCTAGTCCTTGATGGGAGAAGTGGTGGCTGTGATGCAGGGCTGTTGAATTGGGAAATTTCAAGTGGGAGAAAAATAGAGCTTCTTGTGAAACACGAAGAACTCTTCCACCGCCAGCCAAGAAAAGCAACATCAGTTGGCCATTGCTTTTGTTTTTCTGATCATCTTTGCTTTAAATCCTTACCTTGAGCTGGAATAAATGTTTGTTTAACTAAATGTAATAAACGTGGCATGGCTATATGGCATATTTTATTTATTATTACTGGATATTTAGATTTATGGTAATACTTTGCCTTCAGTTTAACATGGGAGTTGCTTCCCAAGGGAAAATGAGGGCAATTAAAAAAAGTTATTTGATGTATTAATTTGAATAGGAAGATAAGTGATTTTTTTGTGATATTCTGGAAGAGAAATGTTCTACTCTAGCCGTGTTTGTATGCCAATAAAAGACTGTTTGTATCAGAGATAATGAACTTGTTTTGTCTCCTAGGTTGGACTGGCTGTAATACCTGATAGCACAGCTGGATCTGTTTTGTGTGCCATGAGTAAGCTCCTGGATCAAGCTTGCATCCTTAGTGAAAATCTACACAAGTTTCTAGCCTCTTGCTGTTATAGTCTTCTTTACTTCCTGTTAACTTTAGACAAAGAGGATGCAGAACATGCGCGGAAGAGGTAATGCTTGTTGTAAATGACAGAGAATTTCTTAAATTTAACATCTATGTTTGAATATTTGTGACTTGTTTCACTTTGTGCTTTAGCCCCTATTCATGCTTATTGTGAAATAATTGTTGGAATTAGGAAAACCCCACCATATGTACGGTTAGCTGGAATTATAAAAAGTTATTTCAAAGCTTTTGCTTATTATAGTTGTTGTAGGTTATGCCAGAAAACAATGTTATATCTTGGCTCTGGAAAGGTTGGCATTTATACCTTAATCTTTGGATTTAGCCTTTGGTTCATTAGGAACAGTGAAAGTGGCACTTAAAATTCTTGGATTTAGAAAATCATTGTTTTAAGACACTAGTGCTTTTAATTAGTCTATATGCTTAACTATCTAGAATATTGAGCTTTAGCAAAGCTTCTCAAATGTGATTTTATAGAATTTGGAAATCAGTTAGACTAAAAAAGGCTAGATATATTTAAACCACACAAGTATATTTATCATTGTAGATGGCGTGTCTTTTTTTAAAGAAACAAGATAGATAGTATCTCATCTTTTATTGGTGAAAGAGACAAGTTGTAATGGATGAGGTTGACTATCTGTTTGGGGTGGATAACTGAGGGCTGTCCATTGTCGTGTAGCTATCTAGGGCAGGCAGCGATGCTCTCATTGTGAGGGATGTTGGTGTATTGGGAGGTGACATCCATCATGGCAAGGGTGGTATTCTGAGAAAAGATGTTAGTATTGCAGAGTTTCTGGAGAAAGGCAGTTGTGTCCTGCAGGAAACTGGCCCTTTGTGTGGTGAATGGTTTTGAGCATGGTTTCTATGAGTTCTGATATTCCTTTAGTAAGAGTGCCGTGGCCAGATATGGGTCTGCCTGGGTTTCCTTGATTGTGTATCTTGGTAAGCATGTAGAAGGTCTTTGGGTGGTTTTGTGGGGGTGGGGGTGAGGTTGTAGCGTTTCTGTTGGAGTTGTCTGGAGAAGGATTTGATGATGTCTTTAAATTCTTGGCTGAATTGTGGTGCGGGCTCTTCACTGAGTTCTTTGCAGTAGGTGGTGTTGGAGAGTTGACGATTGGCCTTGTTAATGTAGTCATCACAGTTGAGGACTATTATAGCACCCCCTTTAACTGCTGGTTTGATCACTGTCTGCAGGTGGTTGGATTTCAGGAACTATAGCTGTCCTCTCAGTAATGGAGAGATTGTGGTGGATGTGATGTTAACCGCTGTACAATAAAGAGAACAATTGTTCTCATATCAAATCATTTTTAGTTGGGCTGTCAGTTGCAATTAACTCACGTGATTAACTCAAAAAGTAATTGTGATTAATCGCAACTTATAACAATAGAATACCAACTGAAATTTATTAAATATTTTTGGATTTTTTTTACATTTTCAATATTGATTTCAATTACAACACAGAATACAAAGTACACAGTGCTCACTTCATATTATTTTTTATTACAAATATATGCACTGTAATAATGATAAACAAAACAAATAGTATTTTTCAATTCACCTCATGTAAGAACTGACGTGCAATCTCTTCATTGTGAAAGTGTAAAAGACGGTTACTCACTTCTGTAACTGTTGTTCTTCGAGATGTGTTGCTCATATACATTCCAGTTAGGTGTGCGCGCCGCGCAATTTTTACTCTAGCAACTCCGGTGGGTCGGCTGGTTGCCCCCTGGAGTGGCGCCGCCATGGCGCTCGATATATACCCTTGCCGACCTGTCTGCTCCTCAGTTCCTTCTTGCCAGCTACTCAGACAGTGGGGAAGGAGGGCGGGTGTGGAATGGATATGAGCAACACATCTCGAAGAACAACAGTTACAAAGGTGAGTAACTGTCTTTTCTTCTTCGAGTGCTTGCTCATATCCATTCCAGTTAGGTGATTCCCAAGCCTTACCTAGGCGGTGGGGTCAGAATGAGATGTCGCAGAGTGCAATACGGCAGAGCCGAAGGCTGTGTCATCCCTAGACTGCTGAACCAGGACATAGTGGGAGGCGAAAGTGTGGACCGAGGACCAGGTCGCTGCACGGCAGATTTCATGAATGGGCACATGCGCGAGGAAAGCAGCTGATGAAGCTTGAGCCCTGGTGGAGTGCGCAGTCACGTGGCCTGATGGGACGTGAGCCAAGTCGTAACAGGCGCGGATGCACGACGTTACCAAGGAGGAAATGCGCTGCGAGGAGACAGGAAGCCCCTTGATCCGCTCAGCCACCGCGACAGAGAGTTGGGGGCTTCTGCGGAATGGCTTAGTTCGTTCTATATAAAACACAAGCGCTCTACAAACGTCTAGGGAGTGTAGCTGCTGCTCCCTGCGAGACGCATGTGATTTTGGGAAGAAGATAGGGAGGAAGATCTCCTGGTTAACGTGGAAGGCCGATACCACCTTGGGGAGAAAGGCCAGATGTGGCCGCAACTGCACCTTGTCCCTGTGGAACACCGTATACGGGGGTCCACCGTGAGGGCCCAAAGTTCCGAAACTCTTCTCGCGGACGTGATGGCCACCAGGAAAGCGGTTTTCCAGGAGAGGTTGAGAAGGGAGCACGTTGCTAACGGTTCAAACGGAGGTGACATGAGTCTGGCAAGAACCAGGTTAAGATCCCATGTTGGGGCAGGGCGGCTTACCTGAGGGTAGAGGCGCTCTAGGCCCTTAAGGAACCTAGACACCATTGGATGGGAAAACACCGAGTTGCCATCCTCTTCTGGGTGGAATGTAGAGATGGCCGCCAAGTGGGCCCTCAGAGATGATACCGCCAAGCCCTGTTGTTTGAGGGACCAGAGGTAATCCAAGATGTTAGATATGGATAGCTCAGCGGGAAGGAAGTTCCGCTCCACGCACCAGCATGCAAAGCGCTTCCACTTGGCCAAATATGTCGCTCTAGTGGAAGGCTTCCTGCTACCTAGGAGTACCTGCTGCACTGGGGTGGAGCAACGCAGCTCAGAGTGAGTCAACCACGCAGGAGCCATGCCATGAGGTGGAGCGACTGAAGGTCCGGGTGACGGAGCTTGCCGTGGTCCTGGGTAATCAGGTCCAGGTGAAGAGGCAGGGGAACAGGGTCGGCTACGGACAGGTCTAGCAACATGGTGTACCAGTGCTGCCGAGGCCACGTTGGAGCTATCATGATCAAGCAGGCTTTGTCCCTGCGTGCTTTCAGTAGGACCCTGTGGACAAGTGGAAACGGTGGAAAGGTGTAGAGCAGGTGTAAGCAGCAAAGAATCCTGTGGCACCTTATAGACTAACAGACGTTTTGGAGCATGAGCTTTCGTGGGTGAATACCCACTTCTTCAGATGCATGTGGTGGAAATTTCCAGGGGCAGTATATATGCATACTGAAGAAGTGGGTATTCACCCACGAAAGGTCATGCTCCAAAACGTCTGTTAGTCTATAAGGTGCCACAGGATTCTTTGCTGCTTTTACAGATCCAGACTAACACGGCTACCCCTCTGATACTAGAGCAGGTGCGTCATCCATGGCACAAGGAAGGCGTCAGCCATTGAACCCGGTGAGAGGCCTTGAAAGGAGCAGAACATCTGGCATTTCCTGTTCCCTTGGGAGGCAAAGAGGTCTATCTGGGGAAACCCCCACTTCCGGAAGAGTGAAAGGGCAACGTCCGGGTGAAGTGACCATTTTTGGGACAGGAAGGATTTGCTGAGGCGATCCGCCAGCGTGTTCTGAACTCCTGGGAGAACGGACGCGACGAGGTGTATAGAATGGGCTATGCAGAAGTCCCATAGATGTAAGGTTTCCTGGCACAGGTGTGAAGATCTCGTGCCGCCCTGTTTGTTTATATAGTGCATGGCTGTTGTGTTGTCGGTGAATACCGACACACAACGGCCCTGCAAGTGTTGTCGGAACGTCTGACAAGCGAGGCGGACCGCTCTCAGCTCTCGGACTTTGATGTGGAGATCCAGCTCGTGAGGTGACCAACGGCCTTGGGTGCGTAGGTGCCCGAGGTGAGCCCTCCAACCAAGGGACGATGCATCCGTTGTCAGGGACGCCAAGGGCTGAGGCGGGTGGAACGGGAGCCCCGCACGCACCATGGAGGGATCCAGCCACCACTGGAAGGAGTCCAGCACGGTCGAAGGAATGGTGACGACCATGTCCATAGGATCCTTGGCTGGACGGTCTTGCGAGTTGAGCCAGGATTGGAGGGGCCGTAGGCGCAGTCTTGCGTAGTTCGTTACGAACGTGCAGGCCACCATGTGGCCCAAGAGAGCAAGGCAAGTGCATACTGAAGTTAGCGGCGCCGCTTGCAGCCTCTGGATGATGGCCGTGAGAGCCTGGAACCGCGGCAGTGGTAGGCAGGCTTTGGCAAGAGTCGAGTCCAAGGTGGCCTCGATAAACTTTATCCTCTGAGTGGGGATTAGAGTCGATTTTTCCACATTGATCATTAGACCTAGATGTAAGAAAAGGTTCTTGACAATGCAGACGTGACTGAGGACTCGCGTCTCGGAGGTCCCGTGGATAAGCCAGTCGTCTAAATACGGAAAGACGTGTATCCGACTGCGGCGAAGGTGGCTGGCGACTACAGCCATACATTTGGTGAATACCCTTGGGGCTGTAGAGAGGCTGAACGGGAGGACCGCGAACTGAAAATGCTGCCGGTTGACCACGAACCGGAGGAACCTCCTGTGAGGTGGAAAGATGGCTATGTGGAAGGTAGGCATCTTGCATGTCGAGGGCGGCATACCAGTCTCCATGATCCAGGGATGGGATAATGGTCCCCAGGGATACCATACGGAACTTCAACTTTACCATGTATCTGTTGAGTTCCCGCAGATCGAGGTTTGGTCTGAGACCTCCCTTCGCCTTGGGGATCAGGAAGTAGCGGGAATAAAACCCCTTGCCCCGTTCGTGCTCTGGTACCTCCTCTATGGCTCCTTTGCACTTGCATCTCCTGTAGGAGGAGTTGCTCGTGAGAGGGGTCCCTGAAGAGGGACAAGGGAGGAGGGTGGAAGACAGGGGTTGAAATAAATTGCAGGTGGTATCCAAGTTCTAACGTGCGTAGGACCCAACGATCTGACGTTATCTGGTACCACGCAGGGAGGAAGAAGGAAAGCCGGTTGGAAAAGGGCGGGGACGGATCCTTTAAAGAAACTGGTACAACGCCCTCCGGCGCACCTTCAAAATGAAGGTTTTGGCCCGGGGGGAGGCTTGGAGGAGCTTTGGTTCTGGCCTCCTTGGTTGCCTGATTGTCTCCGGCGGCCGTTTCTGCCTCGCCGTCTGGCAAAGTCCTGTCTCTGCTGGGGTTGAGGGTAAGGGCAGTGCTGTTGGGGTCGGAAGGGCCTGCGCTGAGTTATGGGCATATTTATCCCTAATGAACGCATAATGACCCTGTTGTTTTTTAGGCTCTGCAGCCTAGGGTCAGTTTTGTCCAAAAATAGCCCTTGACCCTCGAATGGAAGGTCCTGAATCGTGTGCTGGAGCTCTGGCGGGAGGCCAGAGACCTGCAGCCACGAGATACGGCGCATAGTCACGCCAGAGGCCAGAGTCCGGGCGGCTGAGTCCGCGGCGTCCAGGGAAGCTTGGAGGGAAGTTCTCGCGACCTTTTTCCCCTCGTCGAGGATCGCTGAGAACTCCTGCCGTGCATCCTGTGGAAGCAGCTCCTTAAATTTGTCCGCCGCTGCCCAGGTATTGTAGCTATAGCGGCTAAGGAGGGCTTGCTGGTTGGACACCCGGAGCTGGAGAGCTCCCGCAGAGTAAACTTTACGCCCAAGCAAGTCCATACGTCTTGCGTCCTTCGATTTAGGAGCTGGGGCCTGCTGGCCATGGCGCTCCTTCTCGTTAACCGACTGGACAACGAGGGAGCAAGAAGGAGGATGTACATATAGATATTCATAGCCCTTTGAGGGCACCATGTACTTGCACTCTGCTCCTCGCTCAGCGGGCGGAACAGAGGCCGGAGACTGCCATATTGTAGTGGCATTGGCCTGTATGGTTTTTATAAATGGGAGAGCCACTCTAGTGGGGGCATCAGATGACAGTATGTCCACCACTGGATCTTGGACCTCTGGGACCTCCTTGGCTTGTAAATTCGTGTTCTGTGCAACACGCCTGAGGAGGTCCTGGTGGGCCCTGAGGTCAGTTGGAGGAGGGCTGGTTGACAAGGTTCCAGCTACCGCCTCGTCAGGAGAGGACGAAGATGAAAGACCTGGAACGAGCGGGTCTGAAGAGGGCTCCGCCTGAAGCAAAGTGTCCATCTCCCTGGGGAGCTCAGAGTCCTGTGGCTGGGTCACCCCTTCCTCTATAGCAGGAGGGGGAGGGCGGGTAATCGTGGCCTCCGGTGCCCTGTGTTCCGAGGCCGTCGAACGCGGAGGACTTGGGGGAGGGCCTTGGGCTTGATGGTACGCCCAAGGTGTCCAGAACCCCCACTGCTGCGGATCATGTTCCTGAGGCTGGGGCTCGCTGAACAAGGCAGGAGGCACGTCAGTGTCTGGGGCGTATACACTGTCCGCCTGAGAGGACAGGGACGGCTGACGGGACGGCCATGGAGTAGCTGAGCGAGGCTGGTATGAGTCCCTCGCTCCCGTCGTTGGAGATCTCCTCGGTGCCGGGGATCGGTACCGGGAATCGTATCGGTGCCGAGACCAGGACCTGCAACCAGCGCGGTGCTGGGAGGTCAACCTGGATCTCGATCGTCTACGACGGGACCGGCTGCGAGAGTCTTGGTGCCGGGAGCGGTACCGAGAGTACCAACCGGGACGAGAGGTGGATCTGCGCCGCGAGTACTACCGGTGCCGTCTGGGTGAGCGGTGCCGGGACTGCGAGCGGCGTCGAGATCGGGACCGGCCGCGAGACCTGGAGCGGTGCCGAGACCTAGATCTGGAGTGGTGCCGGCTCGTCGACTCCATCGAAGGAGGCCTCATAGCAGCAGGTTTGCCTCTGGACTGGAGAACCCGCACCGGCGGTGCCGGGGATTGAGGCAGGGCCGATTCAGTCATGGCAATAAGGTCCCTGGCTGAGGAGAATGTCTCCAGCGTGGAGGGGACCATCAGCTCGACCACGGGTCTCACCGGCGAGCTCTCCTGGACCGGACTCGACGGCCCTCTCAGGACCGGAGTCGATGGTACCACAGGCGTCGGTGTTGCGGCATGTGTAGGTGCCAGGCGATCCGGGCGAGTCTGCACCGAGGGTGTGGAAGAGGTTGAAGGCCTTCGGTCAGGTCCCTGCACCGGAGAAGGCCGGTGCTGAGGTGTCTTGGCGGGGCCAGCGCGGTCCGGTGCCAGAGAAGCGCTGTCAGCGCTCAGTGCCGAAGACGGAGGGTTACGGGCTGCCTCCATAAGGAGAGTCTTTAACCAAAAGTCCCTCTCCTTTTTAGTCCGCGGCTTAAAGGCCTTGCAAATGCGGCACTTGTCGGAGATATGTGATTCCCCGAGGCACTTTAAGCAAGAGTCATGGGGATCGCTTGTGGGCATCGGCTTTTTACAGGCCGGGCACGGTTTAAATCCTGGTGAACTGGGCATGGGCCCCGGCACCGGGTGCGGGGAAGGGCTCGAGCCCAAACCCCACTAAACTATGTACAACAACAAACTAACGACTGTAAACTATAAAACTAAGATACTAAGAACTAAGTCAACTATTCACAACTAGAGATTAGACGAACAGAGAGAAGCTAGGGAAGTGGAGGACAGCTAAGCTGTGCTCCACTGTTCCAACGACCGACACGGGCGGTAAGAAGGAACTGAGGAGCAGACGGGTCGGCAGGGGTATATATCCAGCGCCATGGCGGCGCCACTCCAGGGGGCGACCTGCCGACCCACCGGAGTTGCTAGGGTAAAAATCTTCTGATGGGCGCGCACACCTAACTGGAATGGATATGAGCAATCACTCGAAGAAGAATTTAGAAATACAGATTTTTTTTGGTTATGTAACTGCACTCAAAAAAAAAAACTGTGTAAAACTTTAGAGCCTGCAAGTCCACTCAGTCCTACTTCTTGGTCAGCCAATCACTCAGACAAACAAGGTTGGTTACAATTTGCAGTAGATACTTCTGCCTGCTGCTTATTTACAATGTCACCTGAAAGTGAGAACAGCCGTTCACATGGCACTTTTATAGCTGGCGTTGCAAGATATTTACATACCAGATATGCTAAACATTCATATGCCCCTTCCATGCTTTGGTTGCCATTCCAGAGGACAGCTTCCATGCTGATGATGCTCGTTTTTAAAAAGAAAAGAAAAAAGCATCAATTAAATTTGTGACTGTACTCTTTGGGGCGAGAATTGTATGTCTCCTGCTCTGTTTTACCCACCTTCTGCATAAATTTCATGCTAAAGCGGTCAGATGATGACCCAGCACGTGTTGTTTGTTTTAAGAACACTTTTTTTGCTGCAGATTTGACAAAACACAAAGAAAGTACCTATGTGAGATTTCTAAAAATAGCTACAGCACTCGACCCAAGGTTTAAGAATCTGAAGTGCCTTCCAAAATCTGAGAAGGACGAGGTGTGGAGCATGCTTTCAGAAGTCTTAAAAGAGCAACGCTCTGATGCAGAAACTACAGAACTCAAACCACCAAAAAAGAAAATTAATCTTCTGCTGGTGATGAAAATGAACATGAATTGGTTCACACTGCTTTTGGGTTTTTATCGATTAGAACCCGTCATCAGCATGGATGCATGTCCTCTGGAATGGTGGTAGAAGCATGAAGGGACGTATGAATCTTTAGTGCATCTGGCACATAAATATCTTGCAACGCCGGCTACAACAGTGCCATGTGAACGAATGTTCTCACTTTCAGGTGACATTGTACATAAGAAGCAGGTAGCATTATCTCCTGAAAATTGTAACCAACCTTGTTTGTCTGAGCGATTGGCTGATCAAGAAGTAGGACTGTGTGGACTTGTAGGCTCTGAAGTTTTACATTGTCTTATATTCGAATGCAGTTATTTTTTTGTACATAATTCTACATTTGTAAATTCAATTTTCATGATAAAGAGATTGCACTACAGTACTTGTATGAGGTGAATTGAAAAATAATTTTTTTTTACAGAGCAAATATTTGTATTCAAAAATATAAAGTGAGCACTGTACACTTTGTATTCTGTTGTGATTGAAATTAATATATTTGAAAATGTAGTAAACATGATAAATATTAAAAATAATGGTATTCTATTAACAGCGTAATTAATCATGATTAATTTTTTAAATTGCTTGACAGCACTAGTTTTTAGTTTTAGAATTTACATTAAAAACTATGTAGGACCTACCATATATACTCGATCATAAGCGTGTCACTCTCCCTGCTAGTTTCTTGTGCCTTTTAAACACACACAGTAAAAGTTACTGTCTTTATCTCTGCTTGGTTGGAGAAGGGGTCTAATTAAAACCATCAGTTAACACAAAAAGGCTTCCTCAATATCAGTAAGATCCGGAAGTGGATGTAAATTTTATTCTCCTTTACTTGCTGTGTGACCCTTGTGGAATATTGTTGTATTTCTCTAATACTCTCTCATGTGGATTCACTGCATCCCCATGAATTGTCATGTGTGTATAGTTGAAAACAGACTATCAAATCTGTCAATCTTAACTTTATGGACACCTTGACTTGTGCAGATAAGGATACAGTCTGGGAGCACACTTTCAACACACTTCTATTCTGCACTTGAGAAATTGCCTTGTCTGTTAATTGCTTATTTCTTCTCCCCAGGGACATGTTATGGGGATCGTGTATTTCAGTGCTAGCTTTCGTGCCACGAGTGTTTAGGTTGATGCTGCAGAGTCTTCAAGTGAGCAGGGCCTGTCGGGAAGAACTGCCTGTCATTGGTCAGTTGTTGCGTTTGCTAATGCAGCATGGACAGCTCAGGAGTCACATGGTGACAAGTGAACTTCTTGTGCAACAGATTGTCAAGGATATTATGGTATGAAACTATTTTTTTTCCAGAAGACTATAAGAATATCTTATTCTAGCAGTGAGAATAAACCTCAACAACCCTAAGTTGCACACAAAACTCATTCAAATCACATACAAAAAAAGGCACCCAGAATGTGGTTCATGGAGTCCAAATTTTGGTCCATAGCTGCCTTCTGTATGCCTTGACAGGGCAGCCCACAGAATAGGGGGGGGCTACCTGTGTGAATATGTGCTACTTATCAGTGATGATCCTCACTGGCTGCTGTGTCATGAGGCATTCTCTGGGAATACCAAAAGCGTGCAGTGTGCCACTATCAGTCGGTGTCAGGAAAGCCATTCCATTGCTGCTGTGCAGATTTCTCTGCTTAGGCTCTCGCTGACAAGGAAGACCAACCTCTAAACTCGTAGCCATGGGGAACAGTAGCCAAGTCAAGGGGCCATGGACACCAGAATCTATTCAGTGGCAAAATGCATCTGAGGTTGGTTATTTTTGTTACAAACAACTTGATGTAGAAGGGACTTCAGTGAGGGAGACAAACTAGGGTCAGTCCATGAGTTTACACTAAAACAGTGACAAACTATCAGGTTCCTCATTTTTCACAAATGTTTTCTGAGTTATAGAACAGCATCAGATTGGAACAAACTTTCCTAAAATATGTACAGCCACACTTCACTACCTGGGTGGGGAGAAAGAACAGAGACCCAGCACGAATCAGTGAAACCTAATCTTGAAAGAAGGGCAGTTCATGTGGTGTCAGGCTTCCTGCTGTCTAACTGGGGAACATTGTGTAACCCCAAAACATGACTGTTGTAACAGGCGCAGCACTTACTGCTTCTGTTTGCTGAGTGGGCTGCAGCCAGGATTTCTCAGCAGTGTTACTGTACTTGTTTTGGGACTGTTGATCTGAAAAGCAGGTGTCTCAAATAGGTTACTTGTTTTGATGGAGTGGGTTAGGATGTCCTTTAGCTTTAAAGCAGGAGGGCAAATGTGGCTTTTTTAGACTTCACTAGGTGGCTCCTTGAAAAGCCACACAGTCTGTGCATTCCCCCAGGCCTATCATGTCCACAGGAGCCAGTAAGGCTATAGCTGCACTTAGGGCGGTGTGGGGAGTACAGGTACTACATGTGTAGCTAAACACCACAGTGAAAGGCAGGTTGTGTACTTGTCACTGCAGTGTATAGCTACACCCAGGAGTGAAAGGCTCCAGGAGCAGAAAAGGCTCTAACAGCTCCAGGGAGCTGCTGGAGCCTTTGCCCACTGCTAGACCCTTCCCTGAGATATGGGAGAGGCTGCTTGGGCATGTACTGAGCCAAGTAGGACTCTGCTCTACTCGCCTGTACCATGTCTCACCATCCACACTGCTACATATACCTATGCTAGTGGGGATGCAGTGTTACTTTACACACCACCCTAAGTGTAGATGTGCCCTGAAAGAGCCACTGCCATATTCTGTGAAGAGACGATGACAGACTGGGCTTCTGGTGTTTAACACCATGGTATTTAAACCTGCTTGGCCAGTGGCTGTGGTGTTACACTCCCTGTTGGCATAAATAGCATGCTGGAGTGTTGTCTACCTTAGAGCGCTCAGTGGCTCATCTAGTGGTAGCTCTGGTGAGAATGTTTTTATAAAACTCCTTACTGTAGACATGGCCAGTGATTCTTCTTGCTATAGTAGAGTCTCAATCATTTCCACTAATGATTTGGAAATGCATTGTAAATTGCAGAATTGGAACTAAGCAAACAAACATGATTAAAATAGCATAGAGACTGCATCATGGTACACTCTGAAATAGCAAGTGAACCACACTTAGCAGATAGTCACACCCCTTCATAATATCATATAAACGATCTGTAGCTGATTTTGTAAAAAGTAATGAAGTCTTAATATGATCATTTCACTAGAGCACTCTCTCTCTGCTAATGTTTCTTGAACTCCAAATGATGGCTTCTTCTTTTCTCGATAATTACATGGTGTGTAAGTGAACAAGGATCCTCTGTATTTGATTTCTTGTTTGCAATAGAATGTCTGATTAACTGAATATATCAAGCCAACAACTGAAGCTTCCTGAGTAGTACTGTTAGTTTATGTGGGGTTTTCAACCTGTTTCCTTTTTGCCTCCAGACATTGAAGAGTGGTGAAGTCCAAGAGCAATGGCTAACAGACCTCCATTACTGTTTCAACATATATCTTGCCACACATCCACAGGGACCTGGTGCTATTAGCACAGAATATTGAAGAGATGAACATTGTACATCTGCTTTAAAGTGTTTACTTCCATTTAATTCTGAAAGGAAAATGTTGGGCCAATGTTTGTTACAAAAAAAATTTAAGTGGAACTTTAAATAAATTTTTTTTCATAAAATCTGTTTGTACTACTTTCTTGCTTCAAGACCAAAGTAATGTAACATTGCAGTGCAAGTAGATTAGGTAAAAACTGACTGCAGAAGAGGATACGCTGAGGAAGTGAAAATATTAAATGCTGTCACTGGGATGTGGAGAGCATCTCCTTTGTTTATTGGATTCTTTACTGACTCCAGTCATTTTCCATTATTTGTAACAACACTGAAATGATTTCATTGTGTAATATACAATGCAAAAATACTACTCCATGCTTTTTAAGGTGGAATAACAGTATTCTGGATATTTATTCTTTACTACATTTCTATTTTTTATATTTAATAAAGTCAAAGTAATAATATTCAACATGCTTAGGACAAAAGTTTAAGAAAAAAATTATGTAACATGTTCCTTTTTTCTTACATGTCCACCAAAGTGATCCCCTTGTCTGCCTTTCAGTTTCACTTGTGAAGTCAATGGCAAAACTCCAGCTGACATCAGTGGGAGAAGGCCCCATGGTGTGTGTCGATATATAGTTACAATTTCACTAACGAAGAAATTTACTTTGTTTTGAGGGGAGAGGGTGAAGTGGTGAAATCCTGGCCCCACAGCCTTTCACCCTAGAAACTTAACAGTTAACATGGTCCTTTCTTTGAGTCACTATTTTTACCAGTACATTAGTATCTAACAGTGAGCTCAGACACAATGTTCCCTGTTAGTGAAGAATCAAAGCACACAGGTTGCTGTTGAGCAGATGCACTCATTTCTAGTGGAGGCTATACTTTCTGCTCTGTGTAGATTTTCAGATACTTATTACAGGTAATTGCAAAGCTTTTGGTACTCTGAATTTGGGGTAAAATGAGACATAGTGACAAAGATTTTCTAAAATAGTTAATCCTTTAATATAACTGGCTCCGCACATCTAACGTGATTAGAGCAGTTTGATTTTAGTCCCACAGGAAATTCCAATACCTTGGCATTTGCTTTCACCCCAAAAAGTAAAATCAAATTTTTGTGGGATGAAAAGTTCTGAGAAACTTTGACTTGGAACTATCAAAACAAAAACTTGCATCATTTTTTGACTAAAATAAAAAATTGACAATTTCAGCCAAAATGAAATTGATGAAGGACAGCCATCTGAAAAGTTGTGAACACAAAGGATAGAGAGAAATTGATTAGGATATTCCCGAGGGGGTATGCTATGGGATGGAAATAAACAAATAATTTTAATATATAGCAATATTAGGAATATTCACTTGATAGCGGAGTGGAATCATCTCTCGAAAGGGTGGGAGACATATTAGTTCACCCCCCCCTTTAAATTTAAGAATAAATATGTGGATTGTATTGAGAAACTGGCTGTTTCATAGATCTGGATATTAACTGGGTGATAGGAGGGGAGATAGGGAGCTGAAATTCCCTCTAGATTAGACGCCCAAATTTTTAATCTAAGTGTAGAACGAGCCCTTGTCTTATGCTTTTTACCTAGAGAAAACTACGTACTTATGTTATTCTCCCAGGAAGTTATATTTTAGCTTTCATAAATCAAAAGTACTTTGCTAGGGCTGGAGAAGGCTATATAATGAGCAGGCGCAGTATTAAGTAAGTTTTTTTCATACCCCATATGTGGCTGAACATAGGGCTGTAATTAACACACTCAAAACATATTTATGGATAATTTTGATAAATTCTGTAAATTGTTAATTCCAGCCTACCTCTCAACTTGATGAAAGTTGAAATTCTTTGTCAGCAAATAAATTACTCTTTAATTCTACATTTCATTCATACATGAAATGAGTTCAACTCCCTGGAAGTCTGGTTTGGCATACAGCACTGAGATAATACACTAACGGAAAATACCTTTGTTAGCTTAATATTTTGTATACTTTTACAAGAAAGATTTCATACATCCCTGTAGAACTGGGGAGCAGTCTTTAAGTTGTTTTCAGGTTCCCTATTACTCCTACTCAGATTTGCTTAATGCTCAGGTCTTTTGGTTTTTGACTTTGCAGCAGTGGTTGGTCTCATGTTGTATGAAAATTGCTTCAGTTTTCCTTCATTCTCCAGCAGATGAACATACTGTAGGTTGCTTACTGTAAAAACAAAAAATGATGTTAGTTCTATGGGGTCATATTGATTTTTTTTAAAAAGAAAAGCTGCAGTCAGCTGTGGATCCTAGTGTTCAAATCTGCATAAACTATGACTACTACATTGTGTAAATGAGGCCATTTAACAGAAATATCCAAAGTTTCATCAGCTTGCCAGAAACAAACCCCTTTCTGACAACTCAGCCTGAGTCTATGGTTCTGTTTCATTCTGTCACAAGCCGGGGAGGCAGGCACATTCATTACTGCACTTCATGTAAACAGAATTTTCAGAAATACTTAAATGACTTAGGCACCTACCTTGCTCTAGCTAGTTACTGAAATGTTTACAGGTGACAGGTGTATCACTGGCAGCTGAACAGCTGGTTTGTTGAAATTGCCCAGGAAACAGCAAGATATTTTGTTTTGTATTGTTTGTGGGAGCTTGATGATTTACAAACCTTTCACTTGAAAACAAAACAAGAACCTCTCACAGTGTGCCCATGACTGTTCTAGACTTGCTCAGCTCTGAATTACGAGAGCAGAAGCCAGCTTGACATCAGCAAAACCTGCTTCTGAAGTAGGGAATTCCAAACTCCCAATAGGTTTTCTATCATAGGTACAAAATATTGTATATCTGACAAACACCGGTGTGGTTTTTTTTTTAACCTAGTTCATGATCCAATCTGTAAATAACTTCCCTGCCACAAGACAGTATAAAGAATAAAAGTGCACAAGATTGTGAGAAAAAGCCATTTACAATCAGTTCTTTTAAACAAATACTTCCTGGTTGGATTATTTGTCAAACATGGTCTGAGCTGGCAGAGGAACTCTGCTCTCTCTCCCCTTCCCCATGGGCTAAAATAGATTTTTCAAAACATCCAGCAAGTTGTTTTTATCCTTTGCCATGTTCCTCCCCCCTGTCTTCTTGAGCTGTGGCTGTGCTTCCTTCCAGGGCTTGGCTGTTGTACCACACCTGGGGCGTAAGCTGCCTCCTATCAATACAATTTTTTTTGTCCCCATCCCAAAATTTTCAGCCTGTGTACGCCAGTGAGAATGTTAAACTAGTTTGGTGCCAGTCCCCAGTTGGCAGATTTGTCACCGTACACTTTTTCACAAGGCACAAGAATGTTTGTAAGTGCCAATATTCTTCTCCTTCCCAGCTGTACCCGTCTTAGAGCGATGAATCAAACGTGAGTCCATTTTGACCTACGCCAGACAACTACGTCAAAAATACTGTTTCTGGCATTAGCCACTGACAGCTCTGAACTTTTCCAACAAACTTAATGTCATGCACGAAGGGCGTCAGATGGAAAACACGTTATTGTCTTTAAGGCAGGGCTCAAGTTCCCTAAGCTCCTATTAGGTGAATGAAAGTAGGTACTGTTCTACAGGCCCTGGGCAAAGTTCCTATCACTATCCTACTTATCACCAAGTTATGAAAGGTAAAGTCAACTCAACTCAAAGCTGCAAAAGAAAACCTTTCTAGTTCATAAAAGACAAGAGCAGAGAGATTTGTTGCCCCTAAAACCAAAGAACTAAGCAAAACACTATTTAAGTTTTAACATCTATCTTCAGCTGTTCCACGACTCAGTATGCAAAGGTGGCAGATTAAACACTTGCTGGGTAGCTTTCTAGGCTATATTGAGAATGACCAGAGGTTCTCTTAAATAGTGCAAGAAAGAGCATGTTTGTCTCTTATGAGACAGAAATGTATCTACCATTATAACGTAACTCCAAGGGCAGCACTGCTTTAAGACTTCCCTGGGACTTGAGAGAGAGCTAAACGAGTCGGAGAGCACCGAGAAAAGAGCCTAGGAACATTTTTAGTTTTCTTTCATTATTGTCCTAACACCAAATATTTTAAATCAAGGAGACAGCTTGTTAGCTACGCATGGTCTGGTTTTTGAGTCACAGCTGGTATGACTAGAGAGGACCACTCTGGCCATTCAAACTGACCCTCCGATTTTGCAAAACTAGTGATTGCATCACCCCTGCTACCACTGGTCTAAGCAGTTGCTTAATAACTGCAGACTAGTGCTTTAACACTGTCCTCTTAGTCTGGTCCACGGTTTGCTGATTGAGCTTGTTGAGAATTTGTTCCCAAATTCTATTCACATCTTGTTCCTCCTCAGCCATTGCTCCCTGTCCTGCCATCTCGTAAGAAATTCCTTGCTTTCACGATCTTGAAGCTAATTACGAACTGTCAGCATCTCCCTCTTTTCTGGTAAATAGGTTAGCTCCCTTTTCTCTGACCTCATGTCTCACCTTCCACTCATGATGGCATTTTGTTGCAGTTCTCTGCATTTAGCTCTAATTCATCTAAATCCTTGCTCAACCCTGGAAACCAGACCTGCACACAGCGTTTCATGCCGAGAATAGAGAGAAGACTTAATTAGCGACACCCAGAAATGTCAGCCTGGCTTCTGGTAGCAGTGAGACCTACAACTGTAACTCTTACCTAATAACAGCTGGCTTTTGTGTGGTGCTTTACAAAGGAGGTCGATGTCATTGTCCCCATTTTACAATGGGTAAACTGAGGCACACAGTTGCAGTGACTTGCCCAAATTCACTCAGAAGGCCTGTGGCAGAGCCAGGAATAGAACAGGTCCCTTGATCTTAGTTCAATTCATGTGGCCAATGTGCCCACATCCAATGGGCAGTTCTAGCAGGAAGGCCAAGGACTGAATGAACAGGAATAGGAATTAACCTCTCCCATAGAAGTCGACCTAGCACTGGGTAAAGTACTGCAGAGAACCCTATGCTGCCAGGGTCCTGGCCTAATCTAGCATTAAAACAGACAATAGTGTGCGTAGCAGCTGGTGCACACCTGCCACCACAGCCATCAACCCAGCTTGGGTTAGTGTATTGCTACTGGAGCATAATTTTCAGTTTCATTTAAACAAATTGTTGCAACTGTTTTTCAGGAGTCTCGGTAACTCCTGAAATTAGGAAAATAGTGTTAGAGAGAGAAAAAATGCCAATACCCTTTGCCCTGCGGAGGATATGAGAAAATGTCAGGGTATAATTCTTCCTTTAATGAGCAGGGTCCCTTAACACTCCTGTTGTTCTCCCTGAGTCCCGAATGCCTTTCAGCAGCAGATCTGGGCTAATGGCTACTTATGAGAACTAAACTGGAAAGGCTGAATAGCTCCCACTGTAGTGTTTATAGTGGAAAGTGGTGAGAGGGCACTAGCCCTTTCCCCATGTACGAGGATGCCCATTAGAAAGGGACTGGACCTGGCTCCTTTCCCCTCCATCCCTCACCCTGCCCTGCTGCCTTGAGGGCTGTAGGTAGCAAAGCTCCTCCCAAATGCAGAAGGCTGACATGAAAGGGGTTTAAGGAAGATTAACAGTTAGTTAGACTCCACAGGATGAATCTAAGAGGGGCACTCTGATCCCCAGATCAAACCTGTTTCATCTACCTAAACGGTAAGTAACTTGGGGCAGCCACCATCTAGCACCTAGCAGAGAAGAAGGAGATTAAATTTTTACATAGCACTTTTCAGCATAGAGCAGTGGTGGGGAAGGCAGAGTGTGTGGTGGGCATGGTATCTTGGGGAGCAGGAATGAAAACTGGGCCACAGTAATTAAAAATAAAAATCCACCCCTCCACTTCCCAATCCATCAATTATTCCCAAACACCGTCGGGAAACTACATCTAAACATAAAACGTGAGTGTGCAGAGTGTATGGCTTCTAGCTAGTGTACAAATGTGGCATACTTGAAAAGGGACAAGCGGCCAGCATCCCCAGCAAGGGTGTGGAGTAATCAGTTCTTGGTAACACCGGCTGTGCTGTGCGGCAAGGAGGCTGAAGGCAGAGGGCTGCCTCGTAGCGTGCCAGAGGAATTCACCAATAACCTACTTGCTACTAGAGTGGGACTCAGTAGTAGAAAGAAAAAATAATCAGGAAGAAGAAAAATTCTTTCACCTTCACCACCTGTGTAACTGTCTCTCCCCCTCCCCATCCAACTAACACTGCCCCTCAACTATATAACATCACAGCGACAGGGATTTTAAAAAAGTTCTGCAGGAAGGTATCAGCCTAGCGTCACTGGAAGTTGGTTCACAGATATGACATCATAAAAAAAGGTCTAACCAGCAAGCCAGTGTGTGTCTGGGCAGTATGGTCAAATGTGGATATCTGTGTCCATGAGCACATGTATGCGATTGTACTTGTCTAATTTTTGTTCACAAATTCCCAATGTGTGTAGAAATGTGGTATCTGTGCTTCCACATGGCCACCAGATACTGTGCTGATAAATTAAGTGTGCACAAATGTGTATACACATTCACACAGGTGAGTTTATACATCTCTCTTCCCCTTAAACTGCCATCATGTAATAGGGTTTTTCCTACTCAAATTTCTTTGCACGTATCTTGTTAAACAAACAAGTTAATATAAAAGAAAAAATTAAAAAACAATACTCAGAAGTCCAAAAGTAGTGACAGAACACAGAACCCCCCCGCTCTCAGGGAGCTAGTTGTCTAGGCACAATGATATCTTGGACCGGATGTTCACTTCGTTACCTCATTTTTTGGTTTTATTATTATTACTATAGTTTTGTTTCCCTCATTTTCCTTTCATATTCAAGCCATCTAAAACTAACTATAACGTTTTACATTCCAGAAATGCTTCCAAAGCTTCATTAAGGCCGTACCCTTACCTGAGATCACATGCACATCAGAAAGCTTATGCTTTGAAGGTCTTGCTGGATGGCAAAGTTTTCCTTCTTGAGAGCGCCCTTTAAAAAACAAACATGCACATTTTTACAAATTCATACCCAGCTGCGGTTATGTACAGTTATAGACCATTTCACTGGGAACTGCAGCACTCTCTTAATTTTAAACACAAAGATTTACATTAAAATAATCTTACCATAAAAAGTCTCATAACACATTTGTGATGGAAAATTAATCACACTGTTAATAATAGAATACCATTCATTTAAATATTTTGGATGTTTTCTACATGTTCAAATACACTGATTTCAATTACAACACAATACAAAGTGTACAGTGCTCACTTTATATTTATTTATTACAAATATTTGCACTGTAAAAAACACAAGAAATAGTATTTTTCAATTCACCTAATACAAGTACCATAGTATCATGAAAGTTGAACTTACAAATGGAGAATTATGTACAGAAAAATAAACTGCATTCAGAAATAAAGCAATGTAAAACTTTAGAGCCTACAAGTCCAGTCAGTCCTATTTCTTGTTCGGCCAATTGCTCAAACAAGTTTGTTTACATTTTCAGGAGATAATGCTGTCTGCTTCTTGTTCACAACGTCACCTGAAAGTGACAACAGACGTTTATATGGCACTGTTGTAGCCGGCATCACAAGATATTTATGTGCCAGATGTGCTAGAGATTCATATGTCCCTTCATGCTTCAACCACCATTCCAGAGGACATGCATCCATGCTGATGACGGGTTCTGCTCAATAAAAATCCAAAGTAATGTGGATCCCAATGCATGTTCATTTTCATGATCTGAATCAGATGCCACCAGCAAAGGTTGATTTTCTTTTTTGGTGATTTCGGTTCTGTAGCTTCTGCATCAGAGTGTTGCTCTTTTAAGACTTCTGAAAGCATGTGCCACACCTCGTCCCTCTCAGATTTTGGAAGGCACTTCAGATTCTTAAACCTTGGGTCGAGTGCTGTAGCTATCTTTAGAAATCTCACATTGGTACTTTCTTTGCATTATGTCAAATCTTTGGCGACATTCTAAATAAGAAGCAGGCAGCATTATCTCCTGTAAATGTAAACAAACTTGTTTGTCTTAGCAATTGGCTGAATGAGAAGTAGGACTGAGTGGACTTGTAGGCTCTAAAGATTTACAGTTTTGTTTTTGAGTGCTGTTATGTAACAAAAAAAAATCTACGTTTGTAAGTTTCACTTTCACGATAAAGAGATTGCACTACAGTACTTGTATGAGGTGGTGAATTGAAAAATACTGTTTCTTTTGTTTATCATTTTGACAGTGCAAATAGTTGTAATAAAAAATAATAATATAGCGTAAGTGGTGTACACTTTGTATTGTGTTGTAATTGAAATCAAGATATTTGAAAATGTAAAACAACATCCAAAAATATTTAATAAATTTGAATTGGTATTCTATTGTTTAACAGTGCTATTAAAACTGTGATTAATCGCGATTAACTAAAAAAATAGTAATTGAAAAAATCACATGCGTTAACTGCTATTAACTGACAGTCCCAAAAATTTTTAATATGATCCATAATAGAATTTCAAGTAACTTTTGGGTAAATTTTGTAGTTTCAACACAAAACATGGTTAAATAAGTATATTTTCTTTTTAAGTTTTCCATAGTGTTTGGTTGAATAATTACCAGAGTAAACCTGCGTCCAACTCAGCATATCTACCACTGAGTATGTGTACTTTAAAAAAGAGCAGATAAACAGTATCACCACCTGATCACCACATTCAAACCAAATTCACCCCAAATTCAGGTCTGGTGAAATAGAAATATGGGGAGCTGTCTGTCTGTCTGAGGGACACCTGTCCTGGAGTAATGATGTGCAGTAACCCATATACTGTTTTAAGGTTAAAAAAATCAGCTTTAGAAATGATGTGCTTCTAAATGTATCCAAACTGCGCCCCCTCCCCAATTTATCTGTGTGTTTAAAAAAAAATGGATTTCTAACTCTGGTGCTGCAAATCCCTTAGTAACTTGAGAAGTATTAAAACTATAACAGATTCTAAAATCTAGGAATATTGTTAGCTATGAAAGCATCAGCAACAGAACACTTAAATTCTGAAACTTTAAATTGCCACAACAACAGAATTACCGTATATCTGTTTAAGGATGGATTGCTTGCTCGTTTTTATGGCTGAGTTGCTTTTATTTATAGATTTTAGGTTTTTACATGAAGACACTGATTTCAGAGGGCCATGGTTCAGCTGTTTCTTCCAAGCAACCTGGATGAAAAAGGAAGCTGTCTCTTGTCTCCATTTGTCTTCATCTTCTTTGCATTGCCGCTCAGCACTAAAAAGCTGGACCAACTTCTGTCTTAGCTGGTAACTGGAGAGAAGAGAATAACACTTGTTTTAGATGACCTGTTTTAACTTCAGTGTTTTACATGCATCAGTTCACATGGTGGATTACATGAGTAACTGGGAAAACAAAATTCCCACTGATCTGACAACTCACTTGGATGAGGAATGTTTGCTTAGGAGGTATAAGACTTCAAACTACCTGCAGCCAAAATAATAAATGTACCAAAAAATTCACCAAAAGTGAGGACAGTATTAAAAACAAACAACTACATAAGTGGTGTCATCTATCAATAATAGGACCTCTGTTTTCATTGCATTCACAACTGAATGTAGTGGCAAACTTTTCTGGTGCATTCTCTTGCATATTTGCAAATTATTGACACAATATAGAGGAAGATACTGGCTGAGTCTATTTCCTCTCTCTACACAGAACCTGAGAGGCTCTAGGGCCTGATTCTTCACTGCCTTGCGGCTTTTGCCATCATTTATACCTGAGCAACATGGATGTAAAATGCTACCAAACCAGAACAACAGTATTATGCACCCAGAGTTCTTACTGCTGAAGGACTCTCAGTCCCTTCCCTGGTTTCTCCAATCTCTTAGTTCTCCCTATATGTTTCACTCCATCTTTGCTCCCTTTCTTCCAGTCTCTCTCCTAGCCTTACCAGTGCAGCTGTGACGTGTCACTGACAGTTCACAAACATCCCTTCATGTCCTCAGGACAGGTCTGAGTCCCTCCCCTTCATTTGGTTAATAAACCCTTGCACAGAAGGGCTACATATTTCCTTGCCTCAAATGTTAGTAGTCTGCACTGTACTGGCATTTCATACCAGAGAATAAACTGACTGGCCCAATAATCCTCTAAATCTTCCTGCTATGCCTTTCCCCCACGTTAACAGTAACTTACTAATTATGACAATATTTGACACTGGTGTTTGGCTCTTTTCTGAAGTGAGTCAGTGAAATCAGTCTAGTTTCCACATCCCCATGAATCGCTATCACACCTGTTGCTGTTTGAGATCCTGCTGGAAGCCTCCACAGTGAAGACAAGGAAGGAACAGATGCGAATGGACACAAATCCCCTCTCACTTCGACAGTAATGGCAGCCTTGCAATGCTGCTGCCCAGGCTGTACTGGCTCTTTGAAATTTGGTTTCTAGCACCTTTTACAACAAGCTCAAAAGTAAAACAAACTAATACACAGAACCTGAAGCAAAATCATTACCGGAATTTGCTGTAAGCCATTGGACCAGAAGGAGCATGAGACAGCGGACTGGATGGCTCAAGTGATTGTTAATGAGATCTAGAGGCTTTTACTGCTACAATAGGTTGCCTATTCAAGTCCAGGTGACCAAAAGTTACCAGCAGATGTGCTTTTTCTGTGGCCTGTGTGAAATGAGCAGGTGATCTCAGGTCTGCCTATCACAAAAACCACTACCATCCCTACCCATGACTGCAGTTGCAGCAGAGGCACAAAGGACTGAATATGCATGAAATCTGAAGAACCCTCTCTTCCTCTGTGAGGTTGCCTGCCCATGTCAGATTGGTTTTGCGAATAGACACCACAAGTTTTCCAGGGCTGTTATTCTGACACTTTTCATGAGTTCTATATTCATTTAAAAAAAGTTGAGAGAGAGCTGGTGAAAAGCAAAGGCTAGTACCAACATGGGGATTTAACTATTCAAAACAGAGCAACACTATAATAGATAAGTCAAGAAGCAAGTAAATAAACATTTTGTTGCAGGACTTCTTCCAGAGACAAGGAAGTGTTATCCATGTATGTGTTATGACTAAGCTCTGGTTACTTAACAATACTTAACCTGTACACTGCTGGATACCTAATGACTTGCTATTAATTTAGTCTACAAAATGTATGTAAAGACGAATGCAGAAAAAATGTTTGGGTAATAGCTGTTTAACAGCTGAGTGGAGAGGAATGTTCAACTGCGCTCTGTGCTTGACAATTATTCCTGTGTTAAGTGCTGCAGGTATTTACTGATCTATAAATCAAATGGTCACATGGACGTTATATCCCGTCATTGCCATCAAAGACCTCACAGAACCTTCTGGTAGTTTTTGGAGACACACAAATATTGCAGGGAACCAAAGGGGAGGGGATCCTATGTGGCTGTGCAAATATTCCACAAAAATGTGTTTATCTGGTTCTGAGTCAAAAAAGAAGGAAAGCAGGGGGTTAAATTAAAACACACACACACACACACACACACACACACACACACACAGTGCTGCATTAACAAAACTTCAAAGCTCAGCACACTAGGTGCATATTATACATCATGACTGTGAAGCGTATTTGTAGCAGGAATGAAAATGCGAGCAGCCTATGTGCTCAGGTTTATGGGTAAGGAGGCTTTGAACTTTAGAAAGTTGTTAGTAAAGTTAAAGATCTGTCTGAAAATAACAGACTGAAGTGCCTGATGCCAGCTGGAGACCTACAGGGACAGCAACCAAAAGATTTCCAGCTTTTGTCAATTCGCTGTGGGCCCAAGAAAGTGCCACCAGCTTCAATGCACCAGACAAGGGAGCGAGGCGGACAAAGGAACTGCAAGGCTCGGTGAGCAGGATAAGCAATTAACCTTTGGCAGGCCAGATGCCTTACGAGACACTTTTGAGGACTAAATTTGTGAAGTTTGTGGACTGTGGGAATTGAAACATTTTTCTGGAAAAGGGAAATTTAACGTGCACCACAGAAACATAGGTTACTAGCATATCATCAATCCAGAATGCTGAAGGGATGAGCTTAGTTGTATCTCAAACTGTTTTACATTTTCAATAAATACGGTAAATTGACTCTGCAAAACAAAGTAAGAGTCAAGTCTATTTAATCTCTTAGTTTAGTGGTTGGTGGAGTCAAAACACTCAGGTACATACTGTCATACAGCTTCATTCAAGTAAGTTCATACCTTTCCTGACAGGCTTCAGAGGGGAGCCGTGTTAGTCTGTATCAGCAAAAACAGTGAGGAATCCTTGTGGCACCCTAGAGACTAACAAATTTATTTGGGCCCTGGGACTGAGGGAAAGGATTTCAGTTAGTCAGACTGCTGGAGTATGGGGTGAGAGAGACTTTTGCTCTGAATTTATTAAGCTTGTTAACTAGGTATTAGCTGTGTTTCACCTTTTATTTTATTTTAATTCTGACATGTATGCCTCATTACTTGAAATCAATTAAAATCTTTTTTTCTTAAGTTTTTAAACTTGTTTTATTGTTTCATCTAAACCAGTGTGTTTGGATTGAAGTGTCTGGGAAACGTCATTTGGAATAACAGGGTTTGTGCATATCATTTTCTATTAATAAAATTATACACTTTACACGAGCTGTGTTTTCCAGGAGAGGGCTGGGCAGTACAAGACACACATTTCGGATGGAAGTCTAGGACTGGGAATTTGCTCGTGTTGCTCTGCAGTGTAATTGCAGAGAGGCTGGCCATAGCACTCAGATGGTACAGCTAAGAGCAGTTTACATGCTCGAGGCTATGTGAGTAGACCGGGGCAGTTGCGCTCACACTGAAGCAGTGTAAAAGGCTGGAGAATTGAGGGGACAGAGCTATTCAGTAGTCCAGATTATGTCCTGGGTAACATCTAGATCCGTACCAAATTTGTGGTCCATTCTGGTCAATTTCGCCATCATAAGATTTTAAAAATCATAAATTTCATGATTTCAGATATTTAAATCTGATATTTCCTGGTGTTGTAACTGAAGGGTTCCTGACCCAAAAAGGAGGGTTGCAAGGTTATTGGAGGGGATCATGGTATTGTCACCCTTACTTCTGTGCTGCTGCTGGCTGCAGTGCTGCCTTCAGAGCAGGATGGCCGGAGAGCAGCAGCTGCTGGCAAGGAGCCCACCTCTGAAGACAGCACCAGCAGCCGCAGCAGCGCAGAAGTAAGGATGGCATGGTATAGTATTGCTGTCCCTGTTTCTGTGCTGCTGCCTTCAGAGCTGGGCCCTTGGCCAGAAATGGCCACTCTCTGGCCACCCATTGCCACTCTTGCTTCTGTTCTGCTGCTGGGTTACTGCCTTCGGAGCTGGGTGCCTGGCCAGCATCTGCTGCTTTACGGCCACCCACCTCTGAAGGCAGCGCAGAAGTAAGGGTGGCAATACCATGATCCCCTACAATAACCTTGCAATCCCCCCATGACCACTTTTTGGGTCGGGGGCCCCCAGTTTGAGAAATGCTGGTCTCCCCTATGAAATTTGTATAGTACATGGTAAAAGCATACAAAAGACCAGATTTCATGGTGGGGACCAGATTTCATGGTCTGTGATGCATTTTTCATGGCCATGAATTTGGTAGGGCCCTAATAATGTCACATGCAGGGCCCGGGAGTGTATTTTTTCCATTGAGTACTTTTTCTATTATGAATTATGAGTGACTTTTATCCCGTATTGCTTTACATACTACTGAATATACAAGTATAACTTCAGCTAACACCAAATATTATACAAACTATATACAGGGATCAGTGCATCTACATCTTCGGTGAAATGTGCTGACTTTTTGAGGCACTATCCTAGAACAGAGAGTGACATATAAGATTCAATCAAAACTTCAATGAGAGTTTAAATAGTAGGCAATGTAATTACCCAAGTTGGAATTTGGTTCAGGCCTCAGGTTTTAAGGTCCCAATTTTTCTGAAAATTGCCATGGGATCCTTGCTCATCACAAAGAGTCAGAACCTACTTTTTATGTGTTAAATAAAAGAAAGCATTTCCAGCAGCACAGTGCCCCCTACAACCTTGTTGGGGCATTGATTCAGTAGTAAGTGGGAAAAGTGCTCCCTACTGAACCAGTACAATACTGCCACATACTGCCGGCTGTGTTGTCCTTGATGTCTCCTATCCCAGTAGTGAGCCACCCCAACTCTGTTTAGCTTGTGATAGATCACAGAGGCACAGCACACAATGGTGTCCTTGCAGATCACTTTCTTTTTTCTAGAACATTTAACTGTTGGTTCCAGCAGGAAAAATAGGTCTAAGGACAGCTATTAGCATCACTGAGGTATTTATGAAATGCATTGTGGGAATTTGGGGTCACAGCTCTGAGCACCATAATAAGAAACTCTGGGTCATCCATCCTTTGTTACAAAAAAAAAGCACAATGTTTTACAAGGAGATGAGGAGGAAAAATCATAGTGGGAGCTACTGCAGAATCCCTGCGGAACAGCAAGAAGAGCTAAGGGCAGACGGCGTGATAGAGCTGGGAAATGAAATGATTCTTTGTCTGTTCACCAGACCGAGTGAAGGAAACATGCCAGAAACAGTAAAAGTTTCCTGGAAACAGAAGATGACAAATGTATGAACATAAGGGAGACACCACAAAACAAATGAGAAAAATCAGAGAGGAACCCCAGGATTAATTAAAAGCACCACAGAACAGGACTGGAACTACTCTCTCTGCAATAGGAGCATACCCAGAGAAGATAAAGTGACTTCCATATTCCAACAGCTATTTAAAAACTAACTGGAAATATACAGGCTTATAAATCTAACCTTGTTTTTCAGGGGCATTAAGAGGCAGAACAGGAGCACAGATACAGATTGTTTCGAGTTAGTGTGAATGATGAAATAGTCATACTTGAACGTTAGGAATACAGGAATTGCCAGATCAGACCATGGTCCATCTGTTCTGTATCCTGTGTCTAGTAGTGGCCAGTAGCAGATGTTTCAGAGAAAGGTGAGAGCTCCTTATACTGCATCTAGTTAATCATACAACGTTACAGGTGAAACATCGCTTCCCAACCTCTACAGGTAACAAGCTCATTTGCCTTTGTATATTCCTCTTAGCTTGCTTACTTGCAAATTATTCATCTACCAAACACTCCCTTAACACAATCTTGTTCAATTATCTCACTATTCTTGTTGCAGTGAATGTCACAGATAGATTAGACCAGGGGTAGTCAATTATAATTTGTTAAGGTCCAAATTTCTTAGTCAAGGTCCAGATGCCCATCCAGCTCTCGTCCCCTAACCACCTGACTGCCCCCTAAGCTCCCTGATCGCCTGCCGGCTCTCCTACCACCCTGCCAGAGAGTAGGGTAACCTTATTTCCCTAAACTGAAAACAGGATGCACGGGGCAGGCCTGAACCACTTGGTACTGCTGCTTCCCCCACAGCAAATTTTTCTCTGTGCCCCTCAGTTGAGCCAAGCAGCAGAGATAGGAGCAGGGGAGAAGAGGAATGGGTATGGGCTGGGATCTGGGCAGCAAAGCAGGGTGTGTGTGTGTGAGTACTTCTGAGCTCGGGGCCAGGAGCTGAAGCTATTTGGACTACGATCCAGCTACCTTTGCAATGCCCCTTTAGGGGCTGGGAAAGCAGAGGGGCAGGAAGGGGACTCCGGGTAGCGGGAGGGACCAAGGAGACTGCAGACAGCAGTCAAGGGGAGAGCTGGGATGTGGCAGAAGCAGGTGACTGAAGGTGGACTGGGGAAGGAACAGGCCAGTTGGGGCACGGGCTGGAAAGGGATCCAGGGACTGACCTCACAAGACAGGCCCATCCCTGCGCTGCTGCTGATGGTGCTGAGGCTGCACAAGGAGCCGCTCAGAGACACACTGTGCCCCACAGCCTAGTCCAGCTGCTTGCCCCCTGCTGGGAGGTCTCCATTGGGGAGCAGGCATGGCTCCAGCCCTGGCTCAGCTTCAGCCTGTGCTAGGATTATCACCTTTGAAATGCAACCCCTCGCCCTGCCCCGGCATCCTTCACCCACAACTCTTCCCCCTTCAACAGCCACTTATAGTATCTAGAGAGAGAAAACAGAGATAATATTGATAACATGGCACGTCTCCTCACTCTCACGTGACTCAAACCCTCTCTCACACACACGCAGTGCACTTGCACACTGGTGGGCAGACAGCCACTGTATTTTCAACAATTTTGATCTGTTACCGCTTAAGCTGTAGAAGCAGGAACATTGCAGCATCTTTAGCTGGACACACAAAGTTTTAACATCAGATGTCTCAGTGTATTGTGACAATAATGCAAATCTTTAGACCTACGTTAAAAAAACCTGGCACATTAAATTATTTTTAGGGCAACTGGCAAATTCATAAAAAAAACTGGCCAGGCTGGTCAAATACCGGCCATGCAGTAGCTCTAACCCATGTTATCACCGAAAAGCATCTGGTGGTCCGGATTTGGCCCGCGGTCCACCTACCCACTACCCCTAGACTAGAGAATCATATGCACTGCAGAGATTCCTCTACTGAATCACACACCGATGCTGTCCGGTGTGCTGCGGAAGGGAGAACAGAGTCAAAGCTCCACCCACTGTCCACAAATGGATGCAGTGGTTCTGTGAAACCTGCTGCCACTCCCATGCTGTGTGCAGCAGTACACTAGCAAGTGCAAGATGGTAAGGGGGTGTCTATGCTTCCTTACTAGCTTGCATGGCTACACAAGCTAGGCCACAATCTGTCCTGTAAGCCTTACTGTACAAAGCAGCATGCTCAGTCACCCTGCCAGTTCAGGACTGCGCTCTCTCTCTCTCAACCCTTATCCACACTTCTGCGTGATTAAGCCCAATCAGCAAAATAAATGTCCATCATACCATAAACTTGGACTGTATATATGTGTGATGCTGTATAATCAAAATGTGACCATATATATCATTAATATTACCACCGTTAGACAATTGTAACAAATCTTGTACAAAGTATATCATCTAAGATGTCAATGGAAAAGTTATGATGTGCTACATAAAATTATCCTAAATCCATGTATTATCACTGCATCTGAAGTTATGAATATTGCTCTATGTATCTGTATCCCAAATGTGTTTGTTCCTGGGGTAACACCCACCTGGTAAAATCTACACTGAAACTGTATTGAGGACCCAAAGGCAATTAACACTCACAATGGGCCATAGGAGAAGCTTGTCATGCCCGGTGAGCCGTTCTGTGGATGCCCCAGCCAGATGGGTAATGACTAAGGCTCCATGTTTGTCACAGAGGTTGTGGAAATCATAGATTCTGTGACTTCCTGCGACTTCTGCAGGGGCCGGTGTGGCTGACTCCAGAGCAGCTCGAGCAGCTTCCCTAGGGAAGCCACACTGGCTGCTGCTGGAGCAGCTCTGCAGCCAGCTGCACCAGCCACTGCTCTGGCAGCCTGTCCCCGGGACCACCCAAGCTGTAGCTGATGTGGCTGGCCCCAGGGGCCACCTGAGCTGCGGTCCTGGGGCAGCTGGAGCAGTGGTTGGCCCTTGGGCTTCCCCCACTCATAGTGGCCGGAGCAACTGCTGGTCCCCCGTGGCCTCTCTTCCCCCGCCCGGCAGTGGCCAGATCAGCAGTGAGCCCCCCAAGGGCTTCCCCGCCCCCAGCGGCAGTCAGAGCAGCAGCGGGTCCCCTGGGACTTCCCCCCGCCTCCTCCCCCAGCGGTGGTCGGACCAGCAGCAGGCCCCCAGGACTACCCCCCCGGCAGTGGCAGGAGCAGCAGTGAGCCCCCTGTGGCTACCACTGACAGCTGGTGCTGCAGGCATCCCAGGGCTACTCCCCAGGCAGTGGCAGGAGCAGAAGTGGGCCCCCTGCAGCTGGTGCCGCAGGCTTCCCCCCTACAGTACCACCCCTGTCACAGCATCCCCTCCCACCCCTACAATTCAATCGGGGTATTTATGGTATAAGTCATGGCCAGGTCATGGGCCATGATTTTTTGTTTCTTGCCCATGACCTGGCCATGACTTATACTAAAAATACCTGTGATGGGGCAACCCTGCCCCGCACTAGCCCCAGCAGCGTCAGACCAGTAGCTCTGATGGAGGAAGTCCCGCTCTGTTCGTACTGGGCATACTCCAAGTGCTCTGGGAGTGTAAAAGGAGGGAATTCAGCTCAGTCTGGGTGGGCAGCCCGGTAAGCCTCAGCCTGTCTCAGTAGGACCCCCCTGCTGAGCCTGTGGCAAGGTCCTACGATGCTATTAGGGTCAATTCTATGGTCTCTGGCCACTAGGCCGTGCTACCCCACAAGCAGGTGCAATCCTATGGACTCTGGCCACGAGCCCGTATTGCCCTGCAACAAGGGGCGTGAACCCTCACAATACCCATGATTAAATCATAGCCTTAGTAATGGTTGCCCCTGTGAGTCACTGAAGCATGTAATGACATGTGATATGCTCATGTGACCCTGGACTCCATCTTGGGCCTCTATTTTTCCACAAACTGGGGCTGTGGGCTTTGTGTTTGAAACAGAAAAATTTCAGGCAGATGACAAAAGGTTTAAAAGACACTGGAAACATCTCCATCTTGCCTTTCTCATGCTCAGATTCTCTAGACTATGGACTTACAACTAAAAGGAGCATTCCAATCTATGGACTGAGAACGATCCAATCTTTTGGAAGTTACCGGAGACTTTACAAGCCAGCAGTTTATTTCATTACTGCTACAAACTTGATAAAAGAACTTTGCAATTATTGTATGTATATGATCTATTAACCATTTTAACTCTCCTTCTTTTCTCTTATGAATAAACCTTTAGATTTTACTTACTAAAGGACTGGCAGCAGTGTGATTATTGGGTAAGATCTGAGTTATATATTTACTTGGGTATGTGGCTGATCTCTTGAGACCAGAAGAACCCTTTTGCTTGATGAAACTGGCTTTCAATAACCACTCATCACTAAGCCTAGTGTCTGAGTGGTGAAATAACGGCTGGAATGCTTAAGACCACCGCATTTTTGAATTCTTGTTAACTAGCGTGGTCAGACAGAAGTTTATTTTGGTTACTGGCTTGGTATATATTTAAGTGTAGAATAACCATCAGTTTGGGTGAGTGTGCTGTATTGCTCAGCAGTTTGTCACCATGCCTCAGTGGTCACAGCTGAGACTATCAAATTCAGGACAATCTATAAAACTTTTGTTTTATTTAATTTTAAAAGGAAATTAACATTTTTTTGAGTAAGGTATACAGAGACTTGGAAAGATTAGATTATCGTATACGTTACTAATTATCGTTTTCTGTCTTCACACAAAAAATGAAGAAGTGACGTTCCACTCAAAAATGTAGAAAGGAGGAACTAAAAATGTATGATATACTGCATTTGCAGATAACTGGCTTACTCTCTATTTGTCAATTTTTAGAATTAGAAATTAAATATTAAGAAACAGGATTATCAGATATTTTATTTCTGAATCTAATATTAATCTCAATTTTTTACAGTCATATGGGACAGATTCTGCCACAGTTACTCACTGAATAGTACCTTCCTCCATGAGTAATATTGGCAGTGACTTGGGATTCTACTGGTACATTTAGCAAGGGTCTTCCACCAGGCTCTGATGTGCATACACCACATAAGTTCTCTGCACTTGTGAGGGTAAGATAGGGTTGTGGGGACGTCAAGCACTGGTAGACCTCAGTCGTTCCTGTCCTCCTCCTCCTCTAGGCAACAATAATTCCCATTGAGTACAGTTACAACTACTGTTTCCAGTATTGGCTGCCAAGTACATCTCAGCTGCCAAACACCTTGCTATTTGGACCCTATTTAATAATCAGAGGTCAGCGTGGAATTGCACATGAGCTGGTAGAAGGAGGTGTTAGCAGAGGTGGTAAAAATCTTTGCCAGAAAAGTAGTTTAAACTGCTGCATGGGGGATACATTTAGGGCCTTTGTTTTCTGTGAATAGCCATATTCTAAACAAAATGTTTATATTTTAACTAGCTATTAAAAGTCATTACTCTCCTTGCACTCTTTATGAACTGACTTAATGACTCCTGGCCACTAGCATACATTTCTACTTATTTAGTGACAGAGAATTAAATCCCTGATTTATCACTATTAATGTTATAGGGAAAGGGACAAAATAGAGAAAGCAAGTTCCCAAAGAACTCTGATTATGTTTTATCTCATTGTATTTCTCTCTATCTTTTGTAACAATCTTCTTACCTTCTCCATGTCCTCTGAATAACAGTAGCAGCATAGTTCTTCTTCCGAAATAGCTCTTTTCGTTTTCTTTCCTTTTCTATTATCTGCATACGGATCTCTAACGGAATAAGTTCAATATTCATATTCTGACATGGGAGATGGGAACATAATTGATGATCTGCATTCTTGGACCCCGTTATATCTAATTTTTCCAAGTTCAGACTATCATCAAAAATAGCGTGAGCTGCTGGATCACTTGGCACAGGTCTTGTCGTTCCTGCTTTGATAGACAGTAAAGGGCAGGTCTTTTTTGCTAATTCGTTATTTGTTACATTGTTAGTTTGTACTACAGCATGTGAACTGTCATTTCTGATGTTTACAAATCTCATTTTGGCACTTCCAGGTCTACTGGAGCCAGCTGGCGAACATCTCTCACTGTTTAACTCTTTATTTCTTGCTTTCAGCGTGCGCGGTTTGCCTTTTGATAGTGTTTCACACTGCCTTGAATTCCTTGAGTTTCCATCCGTGCAGTTAATCTTCTGCAAGTGCCCTGTTGTTCCTTCACAATAGCTTCTGTTGCCAGCTATAGATTGACTTTGATCTGCTAATTGCTCCTCTGCACTGGCTGTGTTAAAACAAGGGATGTGCTTTTCGTTGCCATGTGCTAAGCCTTTCGCGCTTGCAGTCTGCTCCTTGTGCTTTTCACCATACCACTCTGTGGCTGCCACAACTTGATGGTTAGCTTCAACCTTGGCTCCATCATTTTCTTTACCACAATGGAAATGGACACAAGCTGTCTTGCTTTTGGTGTGTTTTCTGGATAATTCTTTAGGGAGATAAATGAAAAATCAATGTTACGATCATTGATACTGCAAAAATGAGCTTTATTTTTCCAATTCATTTTTTGCACAATAACCATTGTGGCACACTGAGATTTAGAAATATGGAAAAAGAAAGTGACTAGGCAGGAAGTATTAGAGGGAAAAACACCCACGGAATAAAAGGAACCTAACTTCTTTATTTGGTTACTCTGTGAACATTTAATCGATTTCTCTTGCTGACACAAAATTTGAATCAGATACCTAGACTAGCTCACACTGAGAAGTAATGTTCACCTGTTCTGATCTGTTGGCCTTCCTTGTGAAAATGGATTCAATGTATGGTAATGGAACACCCACTCCTATTTACACACCTACTTGCTCCATTGAATAAAGTACAGCAGAGTACCACCACTCACAGCATGTCTAAGAAGTTTTCGATGTAGCCATGACGTATTCTGTCATATAATGAAAATCCCTCTCTGTATACTTAGCGTAATCCCCTGCCATAGATAGTCTAGAGCATGCTGTGACAGGTTCCCCCCAGGGGTGCCACCTGGAGCTGGGGTACCACTCAGCCCTCTGACCCACCAGCCTGGACTCCCTTTACACTGTACTGCTGTGACAAGCTGCAGAATACTCCAATCTTGCACTTTCACCAGCATTCACACAGGTAGGGACACACCCAGTTGCAGTTACCTGCAGGCTCTCTAACCACCAGTCTCACAGTCTAGGACCTCAGAGCAGTACCGTCCTGCCCTGGTCAAATCTGGCCAGTATATGGGTTTAATATCCGGTCCGCCTCTCCCTCAATGTGAAGAGGACCATGTACACTCGTGGTAACCAAGCTGAGATTTCCCCCAGACACCTTAGTCAAATGTACGCTGGTTTGGATTAAAACATATAATAAGTTTATTAATGTCAAAAAGGTAGATTTTAAGTGATTATAAATGATAGCAAACAGACCAAAGCAGATTACTGAATAAATAAACAAAAATGCAAACTGAGCTTAACATACTAGATAGGTTGGATATGAATTAGCAAATTCTCATCCTGCGTGATAAACAGGCTGGCAGTTTCTTAAGGCACAGGCTGCCTTTGCTTTGCAGCTTGGGTTTCCCAGGTTTTAATACACAAGCTAGAAATCCCTTTAGCCTGGGACCATCACTTCCCCCAGTTCAGCCTTTGTCTCTCAGGTGTTTCCAGGTGCGTTGTTGCAGGGAGAGTGAGGTACCATCATGATGTCATTTCCCCCTTTTATATCTTCTTCCCACTTCCTGGAAAGCTCTTTTGCTGTGACCCGGGTCAAACAGTTTCCATTGTGTAGTGCTATCTCTGAGAGGTTTCTGTTGTACACAGTTCCTGGGGTAATCCTTGTGCTTGTGTGCATTTCCTCAATAAGCCATTAACATTGTTTGGTCTTTTATTGTTGTCCCTGAAAGACTGCTTATGGGTGTTTTCAACCTCACAACACCAATCCAATGAGATATTCATGTCTAGCAGACCAAGACATTGAGAATGATACCTCACCAGACATACTTTGTACAAAACATATCATAATTACATGACAGTGATGAATACTGGGGTGCCAGGCTGAAACACACACAATTTCTAGATCCCTGCTCCAACATCCTAAATCAAACTACTAAGTCCCAATTTTCCCTTGTTGTAAATTTTCTCTTTCCTATTTCCAGGTCCACGCTTGGACCAGCATGCCACATGTGACAATAGCTTCTAAACATTCTGGTGATAATAGCTTGGAAGTGGGACTCGAGCACAAAATGAAAATCCCTCAGATAGTTTGCTTTGGCTGCAATGCAGAATTTGCTTAGTAAAGAGCCCGAGGGAGAACAGAGAAAGAGCTAGAGCACAGAAAGGAGTCAATACAGCATGCAGACAGAGTTAATGGATAGACAAGAGAGAGAGAAAAAATACATTTGTTATTATTGTGTGTTTGATAAAATGCAATCATAGTAGAGCCATAGAAAACGCTTAGGTTATACAGTCCAGTAAAGCACATAAAAACCCACTGGGCTAAATTTATTCCTGATGTAATTCCTTTAACTGCAGTGGAGAAGTCAGAAATCTATCGTCTGGATAAGAGGTTATGGCATATAAACATTTGATTTACAGGTAGGAAACAAGGGATTATTGTCCACAGTCTCTCAGATTGGGAAGACTTGTCAAAGGGGTAGCTCGGGGGTTTGGTACATACCAAGGCTGTTGTTATTCTTACTAATCTATCTGAACAAGATTGCCATGAACACAAATAGCCCAATGTTCTCTGGGGTGTATACATATTTTTTAATTCAGTTCCAGGAATGGGGGAGGAAAATTTTTATATTCTTGGAATATACAATGGGAATATATAATTCAAACAAAGTGTGTTTTCCAGTTCACACTAAGATAAGCATTTGTGCAACATTTTATGCTAATCAGACCTAATGTACTATGTTTTTTCTTCTTTAACCAAAAAAAAAAAAGTGGGAAGAAGACGATTTTCCTAATTTGCGTCTATACATTTATCTGCTAAAAAGATCAAAATAGGATGGTTCTCTGAACATAATATGACAGTGACATTATCCTGCTCCCAGTGAAGTCACAAGCAAAACTCCCACCAACATCAATATGAGCAGGAATGGGCCAATACTAAGTACACAGGTAGCACATTTCCAGTATTGTCAGAACAACATCTCTGATTCCCCCAACAGATTCATTCCTATCTTGATAAGGAAAAGTGAGACAACCCTTAAAAATAGAATCCATCATATTGAAATCTACAGGTGACCTGCTGTTCGCATCGTGAGTATAATAGAACCTGAATTAAAGTCAACCATGACTCACTATTACGGTTAAAATAATTTGCTATAGAACTTTCAGTGATTAGGCAAGTAACTAAGAGGAGAAGGAATTCAAAATGGTCAAATTCAAAACAAAATGGTTCTAAAAGGTACAGACCATATTTAGGAGTGAAGTGAGCTTTTTCTGAGTAGAAGAACCAGGAGATAATGACTGGTGTGTACACCATGGCATGTGAAGAGTGGTCTGCATGTGTAAAATTCTCTCTGCTCTGTGAACTCAGAACTTATAGGCATTTCTGCAGCTTCATATGAGACAGAGCGAAGACTGGAAATAGGACTGCCTGAGTGAAGAGCAGAGGTTGAAGATAGGAGTCTTTAACTAACTTTTATTTTAATTTTTATACATTAATAGCAGGTGCAAAAAAGCCACTTATAATTGCTATGCTGGAGTTCCTTCCAAAGTGCCAGATTCAGTCATTTGTTTTGGACAAAATCCTATGCAAATCCTTTCTAAAAGGCTGATCGATGGCTTTCTATTGGGAAGCAAGAACCACTCGCCGAAGGCCAAATCTTGGACCCCACTGCACTTAATAGGATTTTTGTCCAAGTAAAGACTGTAGGATCTGCCCCTTAAGACTAAATCCTGCATTCCCAATTTGGTACTTATTCAGGTAAAACTTTGAGATCTATGAGAGTTTAGCCCAAATAAGAACTGATTAAGGGCTTCAGAGTTTGACTCTTGTTGCATCTAGTTCTTCGGCATCCCAACCTCTCCAAGCTCATCGTCAGAAACAAGTTCCACACAGACCAGGAAACACCAATACAAAGTGTCACCAGACTCTGCCTGAACAACAAACGTAAAAACTGCAGACATATCTCCACGGCTACAATGATCAACATCCCTCAAAACACACCTTTCAAGATCCAGGATTATTACACATGCCTATTGCAACATGTGGTGTACTTCATCCAAGGTACTAAATGCCCCAATAGCAACTATGTAGGTGAAATTGGACAATCATTACGCTCTCAAATGAACTCACACAGGAAAAAGATAAAAGACAAAAACACTATCACCTGTGGGTGAACATTTTTCACTAAATGAAGAGTGTCTATATATCTGATCTGCCAGTCCTCATTCTCAAAGGAAACCTGCACATTCACTTTCAAAAGATGAGCCCGGGAGCTTAAACTAATAACTTTGCTAGATACTAAAAATCATGGACACAGGAAGCATGAAAGAGAGAGCCTGGATTTATGGTTTATTACAACAATCTATAAGCCACTAACAAACCCCACCTCTCAGCTCCTTTTTTCCCTCCCCTCCCTTTCTTTCCTCCCTATGATTGGAGTGGTGCTAATGGGCCACATCACGTTGAAATATGTGTTAACTACTTATGCTAAGCAATCTGTTACACATTGTATTTAGCTGTGACACTCTGATTAAGGTTTCCAGACCTGAAGAAGAGCTCTCTGTAAGCTTGAAAGCTCATCTCTCTCAACAAGAGAAGCTGATCCAATAAAAGATATTAACTCTTCCACCTAGTCTCTCTCAAATCCTGGGACCAACACAATTACAACAAACCTTTTATCAACAAATTCCTGTCTTTTTAGAAGCTTATCATCGTGTGTGTGTGTGTGTGTGTGTGTGTGTGTGTGTGTGTGTGTGTGTGTGTGTGTGTGTGTGTGTTTGTTTTGCTCAGGGATTAGGTTTGAGAGCTTAAATAATAGAGTTTGTAACTAAATTTTGGCTATGAAAGACGGAAACCTGATTTTTATGATACCTGCATTTTATGAAAAGTCAACTGTAGAAACATCATTGTGAGCAAATCTTGAAATATAATTTTGGTCAATGTCACAGGAGAGTTTTGGCAAAGGAGGGGTTGGGAAAGGTTGAAAGTAAAGGGTATTCACATTTCTTTTGCATTTTTTATACTTCTGTTTTTTCTTGTCCCGTTCCTCTTTTTTTCTGCATTTTTCAAGCTTTTTGTCCCTTTCCTTTTCCCTCCCTTACCTTCACCATCCCACATTTCCCTCCTGTCTCTGCCACACATATTCATTCTGCAATGGAAAACCTTATCTCTGGGCAAGTCTTGATTTTTTAGTTCTTTATATTTGCAACCTTAGTATTTTAATGTGGTGTTTATGAGAGACGGCATTTACTGTAGATGCCGAGATTTATACTACTATTTGTTTATCATTACCCAATTATATAGCCTTATTATGCAAACATCTGACTAAGAGAGAAATCTTTTGTATGGTTTTGCTATAAGATCAATTAACTATGCTGTCTGGTAGGCCATTTCCCTGCTCCCAAGGTAAAGGCATTTGGGTGATGATGCCGAAGAAACAGATCCTTCACTCCTTTTTTCTTTCCTTCATGGTAATAGACTTCCAGTTGTCTGAAGAACAGACAGGAGGTGGGGATAATTTTACATTTGAGAGACCAGCAGGAGTTCTTGGGGTCTGAGATTGCTGGAGAGCAGCAGGCTCTTACAATGCCCTCATTTACACCTGTACAATTCTTCTGTGATGTACTTATGATGCAGATTCAATGCATGAACTAGTGTAACAAACCAAGAGGTTATTAAATAGTTTTTCCCACTGGTAGCCCAGTCACTAATTGTGTTTGGATAATATTTTCTTTTTTGGATCGCTAAGTATGCACTTGAAATTCAGATCAAATGATCCTAATGTATGTGTACTTTTAGCTCTCCTGCTGGGTAAATCTTTTCTCAGTATGATGGAAGATTATAACCCTTTTAAGAGGAACTAATCTTGCAGTTTCCCTTGAATGATATTTGCACAGGTATTTGGGGGCTAGGGAAAACTGTGTGTGTGTGGGGAAATGTAGGGGGGACATTAAGGAACATGATGCCTCTCAGCACCTCTTGCACAATGCAGGGGAGGGAATCACAGTGCTTCCTCCTACTGCCCCCAGGTTGCAAAGTATCCCAAATGCAGTGGGGCACTGTAGGAGTGCTCTGTCACTGGGAGCAGCCTGCACAGTCCTTCTGTGTGCTGGGGACCTTCCTCTTGCACAGTCTGTCTATATATAAAATTTCCCCACTGAAGTTCACCAGAAACCCACAGATATTTCAAATACGTTTTTTCTTAAAGTAAGGCAACACTGCACTTGGTACTAATTGCTTAGGAGGGGAAACACAGCTATTTACATAAAACCATTTACATCCACTTATATATGATAGGAAATAACTGACAAAAAGAACAGAAAATAAAGACAGGTGTTTAAGTGATAACTTTTATCTTTCAACTCTCTTTATTTGAAACAGAACCCCTGATAAACTAAGAAGCTCCACTACCAACCACTTGTCTTGAAACATTTTGAATATTAAGTCTAAAACACATAATAAATATTTGTAATTGTGACCATGTAAACTGACAGAACTTGCATACTAAAATATGATTCATATCCAAATGAATATATTAGTATCCTGTATGTCTGTCTTCAATGATAAAAGAACAAAAAGGGAGCACAATATGCTTCCTCCCATGATGGAAATGGTCAGACAGAGCCCATCTATAGAATATCACTGCACATCCACTGCATAGTCAGTCTAGCCAATTCATTGATTACAAACCTTTTTTGTTTTTGTGATCTTCACTCAGTAGTTCTGCAGACAGACATTTTTCCTTTGGGGTCGTTTTGTTTTGAGAGGTTGCAGGTGATCCTCTATTGTTTTTCCCTGCCTGGTTTTGAGAAATGTTACTGCAGAAAAGCCTGTTACTATGTACATCAATTTGTTTACTAGGCAGCTGTGGAGTGCTAGGAGTTCTGTTACTCTTCTCTCTATTTGCAGGATGTGGCTGTACTTGCACCCTATTGAGTACGAGGTTCTGCATTCCCTTCAACAGCTCTGCTTCCTTCCTCTTATTTTCTTCTTCACGTTTCCTATAGTTAGAGTCAATATTATAAATATTAACAAAGACCAAATATTACAGCATGTTTCTGAAAATGATTCCATCATCAGTAGAAACTTGACATAAATCACAATATGAGCTTGATATTCTAGGTTTTTCAAGCTTTTATTGTCAGCACTGCCCACTAAAGGAACAGGTGCATATGGCGCTGAAACGTCTCTGCTTGACAAAATGTAACAACTGACAGTAGCTGAATTAAGGTAAATTAATATAAGTCAGGTTTAAGTCCATCTCACAGAGGTTTGAACCATTTTAATGAAATAGATTTAGCAAACACACCTTGGTTAAACCACTGGAACTTTTTATAAAGTCAAGGTCCCAAAAATAGAAACCACAATCAGAATTAAACCTCCCTTTTTGTTTTAGTTTTATTAAAAAAACCCTTGATGTTTACTTGTTTAAAAGCTCACTTATGAATCATTTACTAAAAAACCCATTAACATAAACCAGGGCAAGTCTACACATGCCAAGAAATATCTGTAATACAAATTAAAATATCTGTATAAAATGCAGAGATAATCTGAAAACAAGTAACACTTAGAAACAGTGCAAATGAATCCATGAAACATTTTACTTTACCTTTTTAACTTTGTGTTAATTGTTAACATTAACATATACAAACTTTCAATACAAACAATAAATCTTATTCAAAACCTGTACTGTTACCTTTAAAAGACTGATTTCTGTTTGGTCAATCTCTTATTATCTGTATATTTATTTTGTTCAAATTCCAAAAATGGTAACCATATATTATAAAAACTACTTGATTCTGATATAAAGCTGTCTGCTTTTTTTTTCCATTGAAGCAATTTCCCATACTTTAGTTCTTCTTGCCACCAATGCTATTATTAGAACTAGTACTTATTCTGCTGTAGTGTCTAGAGGCCCGGGCCAGGATAAGGCCCCATTGTGCTAGGAACTGTACAAAGACATCAGACAACATGATTCCAACTGCAAAATCTAATGTAAAAGAAGGCACAAAGTGAGTGCAACAAACAATAGGAAGGAATGGGGGGAGGGGAGACGAACAGTCACATGGTTATGTAGGCTATAAATAAGCCATTGTGCATAGCTTGATTATTCCAATTATGTTGAAAGGCTTTTTCTCTTTTATTAAATATTTAATTAAGTGAATGAGCTATTGCCAGCTGCTGTACAATCTACCCATCATTAGTTGGCCAATTTTTTGTTGCAGCAGAAGTGGCTCTTAAGGAGGAATTTAGAAGTGGAGATGGTCCTATTCAGCTCAGGTTCAGGGAGGGCATTCCGCATGTAGGTGGCATCATGGAAGAGAATGCAGACCATTGTGGGAGAAGCAGCTGGGTGTTTAAGGCTGGCGGAGTGGAGAGGGAAGGGAACACCATGATCAGACAACATTTTTCAAAAATACTTCTAACATTTTGCTTCTCTAACATTTGTTGTCTGTCTCATCTATTTAAGTGGGAAGCTCCCTGGGACAGGAACCATCTCTCATACTCGGTGTATGCACAATGACTAACACAATGGGCCCCAATATTGACTGAATGACAGTATGGTGCCAATAGTCCTAAAATAATAAATAGAAGAGTGGAAGGAAAGGTGAGGACAAGAAGCTTGATTTAGAGGCAGTATGAAATGGGGTTCCAGAGTCGAGATTCAAAGAGGGGTTGACAATCAGAGCAACAGACAGGGAGTAAGAGCCTAGTAGCTGTGTTTTCAATTACTCGTGAAGAAATGCTTCAAAATGAGTCATGTGGGTAGTTCAAATCATGTAGCCTTCCTTTGCAAAAATTGATGTATGTTATAAAAATTCAAAATATTGAAAACCAGATATGTGAATTCAAAAGTTGTGTACACTTATTTTATCCATAAAATAATATATTTGATTTAAAAAATGGAGCCTTTGAAAATAAACATTGAATAGGTATGCAAGATGATTCTGGCCAAGATTAAAAATAAATACAAGTGGAATTGCACAACTCTGTAGGTTTTTCCTCAGAAGTGGAATAAATCCCATAATCTGTGGCAAACATTATCGTGCACTTGTTTTTATAAATAGAAAACTAAACTGTGGTTATAAAATAAAGTGACAATTTTTCCTATAAAAATGGACAGGTGGTAAATGTCAGACCATGTAGCCCTCTAATATTTTAATTTGCTTCCAATGCTGTAACATGGTTTGTGGACTGTTGACACATTAGCTCACAGCACAGCATATGACAGGCTAGTTATGCAGCATGTCATCATCAGTTTCTGTGATTCATATCAATGCCAGTATGTGTCATTTCAGTGTGATCTGTCAGGGAGAAGCCTTAACTTTATCTGTCACTGCTATCTTAGCATGTATGTCCTGCAGAAGAAGCTGATTGAACCTGGGTGCCTGAAATCCTGCTAATGGATCTACAAACTGCACTCCTGGCAGATTGAGGTACTTCAGCATTCTCTCCGGCACTGATAACAGTGGCTGGTTTCAAACAATAATATTGGCATTGCACAAACAGACAATGTGTGGGTGTCTGTCTCATATATAGTGTAGATCTCACTGCTGTTACTCTGCCATTTGATCTGATAAATTAGACCATACTATTCACATAACAGTCATTTTCCTTTCTTCCAGAGAATCAGACTACTACTTGAATCCACAATTAACTCCATAAAAGAAATGACACAGGCAATATACAATCAACCCAGATGTAGCCTGAACCTTGTCACTCTGAATTCAAGTCTATCTGTTGACTAGCAGAACTACACAAAAGATCGTAACTGCAACACTAGGCTAATTATAAAGTTTTAAAACTGACATTGGACTGAGAAGGTGGGAAAGAAATGATGGGTTTTCTTCCTGTAGAGTTATTTTATGCCAGTTTTACCTCAGAGTTACGTGGCACTGTGCCGCTGTCATTCTCCCTCAGTCCAATCAATTGTGATTTATTTTATTTATTTTGAGATTAAATTCAATTTATTTTACACTGGGCCAAAATCTTCAACTGGAATGTGCTGTAGAATTTTGTACTGAAAATCCATTATTACACTGTAGAAGTTGTTGAGGGGAAGCTGGATGTTTTGACTGCTGAATAGGAGACAGTTGGGTCTTTTGGCGCCCATGAAGGCACAGAAGGTAGTTGGAGGTTTTTGACAAACAAGAGTGAATTCAGGCTTTGTTATTTGGTAAAAGATGCTTCTCCTTCTCCTTTCTAAGGAGGAGAGGAGGTGATTTTAAATTTTGGAGGTGGCAGGTGCAGAATTCCTCATTCCCCACACCTCAACAGTAACAAGTTACCTCTCTGAGTCCTGCCCTGACATCTGCCACTACATCCAACAACAGAGAAATATATTAGCTTGGTATTTATGCTAAATAATGCATCAGAAGTGCAACAGTTAATGTTTCCACTTAAGCTGTCCTTGTTATGTTTCATTGTTAACAATCCATTGAGATGAATGGGCACTTCACATCTCTCAAAGATCAAGGTGTCTGCAGACTCTAGAGGACAATAAATTTATACTTAATTCATATATTTGCAAGCAAAAGAGATGTAAAACAAAAAATGGATTCTGGAACAAAATGAAGTAGAAAATTATAAAAGATGGATTATTGTTTTCTCTATCTTGTTCCCTTAAATGTAGAGAGATCTCCCTATAAAAAGGAAGGAGAGCTGGAAGAAAATGCAATTTTCAGTTTCAGTTCACGTGCAAAATGTTAGAGAGTCATTCACTACATTCTTATTCTCACAGAGAAATTATATCGAATACTATCATCAATGTTTCTTAATCTGAAATAAAATTAATCTAAGCTAAAAGATACATTTTGCTCTTTGTGTATGGGTAATCGTTACAAAAAAATAAATTGGGTTTTTAGATTTGTTTGATTTAGTCTATGGTATTAGTAACATAATTATGGATTTTTTTATTTACCTTAATGACCAACATTGACAGTGGCCCTTTAACTGAAAATGGTATTGAAGAGTAACACTAAAATGACAGTATCTCAAAATAAACAGGGGGCCTGATAGACTTTATGAGTTCCAGAGCACTTCTACCGACAAAGTCATTTCAGGCAATCCACCACCTATGTCTGGAGCTGCAGTCTCAATCTTCAACCATAGCCCAAATATGCCTGAGTTTGTGAGACCATATGGCCGCATGCACACAGGTAATTCAAAATGCCTCTTCAGATGTGACTGAAGTTGGTCTATGGTTCAAATTGCTATCTCCTGGATACACTGGTTTAACCTATGGCATTGATTCTGGGTTCCTTTCAGTGGTGGCCAGTTCAGGACAATGTGTGCAAAGTTGTTCCTTTTGCTCAGCTTCCACCGACCAGGACTATAGTCACTGATGCCTCCTTAATAGGTCGGGGAGCACATCTGGGGTCGCTGAAAAGGCCTTTAGTTAGCACAAGCAGCTTCTCTGCATATCAATGCCATGGAGCTTTGTGCCATCTACAATGCCTGTCTGGCCTTTCAGGGTCACATCATGTGCTCAGCAGTTCTCATACTACCGACAATACCATCATGATGTGTTCTGTGAACATGCAGCGGGAAGCATGCTACAACAAGCTTTATCAGGAGGCAATCAGGCTCTGGCAGTTTTGCATCTGGGAAAACTTTACCCCTGGGGCCGAATGCTGACTTGGGACCGATAACCACCTGGTAGATCACCTCAGCAAGAATTGCTCCCTGACTCATGAGTGGTCTCTGAAACCCGGTGTCCTGTGGTCCACCTTTGCAGTTTTGGGCATCCCGATGATCAACCTGTTTGTCAGAAGAACAGAAAAGAAAAGCAAGCTGTTCTGCTCCCGAGGGGATCCTTAGTTCAGTCTCCTTGACTGAGGCTTTCCACCGGAACTGGGAGTCTGGACTTCTGTATGCCTTTCCTCCAGTTCCAATCATCCCACAGGTCATTTTTAGGCTGAAACTGGATTGCGCCAAGCTCATTCTTATTGGTCCAGAGTGGCTGAGGCAATGTTGCTTCTCCGACCTCCTCACATCACTGGTTCAGTCTCCTATATTCCTTCCTTTTCATCCTGACCTCCTGAATCTGCACCAGGGTTAGGTTTTGCATACAGTGCGGCTGCTGCCTGGCTAGATGACAATGAGGAACAATGTTCCACCTGAGGTGGTCCTGCAGGTCTTGCTTAACAACAGGAAACTCTCCACCAGCCTATTTGGCCAAATGGAAGCAATTCTCGGTATGGTCATCAGCTCAGGGAGTTCAACTGATGCTGGCTTGTATCCAGGACATCTTGGAGTACCTGTTATACCTTCATTCTTCTGGTCTTCCATTTAGTTAATCGAGAGTCCACTTGGCAGAAATTTATTTCAGCATTTCATCCATCTATCCATGGGAAGTTGGAGTTTTCAAACTCCATAGCAGTGAGGTTCTTCAAAGGAGTCTCATCTCTACTCACTGGTTAAAGAACTGGTTCCTTCATGGGACCGTAATATTGCTTAATAGCTCTTATGGGGCTCTGGTCAAGCTTCTGGTGACTTCTTTCCCGCTTCTGTGTCAGAAAACTCCCTTCCTTGTGGTGATGATGTCTGCAAGAAGTGGATGCAAGTTGCAGGCTTTGAGGGCAGAGCCTCCTTAAAACCAATTTTCCAAAGACCAAGTATCCCTGTGGCCACACCCTAAGTTTTTATCTAAAGTGATTTCTTAGTTTCTCTTGAACCAAGCTATATGTCTACCGATGTTTCTTTCCTAAGCCACATTCAGCCTCAGAGGAGCAACGTCTTCACACATTAGATGTCAGGTGATGTTTAACATTTATCTGGATAGAACAAAACCTCTCTTTTCCTCATCTCGTCTATTTGTTTCACATGTGGACCAAGTGAAGGGTCAAACAGTCTCTGCACAGATAATCTCCAAATAGATAAACTTCCTGTATCATGATAGCATATGAAGTACCCCAGGCTCCTTAAGGGGTAAAAGCTCATTTCACCAGAGATCAGGTGACGTCAACAGCATTTCTAAATGACATTCCTATATTGGACACTGGCTGGGCAGCCTCTTGGTCCTCTGTGCATCTTTTTTAAACCACTATGCCATTATGGCTGTGTCCAAATCGGATGCAAACTTCGGGAAGGCAGTCCTGCAGTGCTTCTTTAAACAGACTCCGAGCACCACCTCCTGCAAGTATGGCTTGCGTGTCAGCCCCTTGGAATACACATCTGCATCTACTCGAAGAAAAACCTGTTCTTCGAGATGTGGTACAGACCTGTCTTCCTTGACCCGCCCTCTGTCCCCTCTGCATCGGAGTCTATACTTCTGATGTTCAGTGCTAAGGAACTGAGGGGGTTGGGGCAGTGCAGTCCTTAAATGGCCAGGACAGGGGCTACAGTCACAGGGCACAACTGCTGCCCCTCTGGGTACTGCTAGGCAAAACTCTCTAGTGCCAGTGTGCAGGGTGTGCGCACATCTGCATGGAATTCACATCTGCACCAGAAGAACAACAGGAACAAGTAGGTGACCATTTTCTACAGAGATTCCCAGAAATGGTTATGTAACATTTCTGCCACAAATATACATAGTAATGACAGTTTATGGCTTGATCTTATAACCCTTATGCAAGTGAGTAGTCCCAATGAAGCCAATGGTATTACGTGTATGATAAGCATTATGCATTTTAAGGCTATTTAAGAGTTGCTTTATTAAGAATTTGAACGCCTATGAGAAATGAAGCCCACAAAAAGAGTGGAGAAGAGACAAGAAGTCTTGACAATAGCTCCTATTTTGTATTACTCTCTAAAAGTAACTAGTTAAACTGACTATTGATGCCTCACAAAGAAAAGTGGTTGCTGCTTTATTAAAGGATGGAACTCCAATTGCTTTTGCTTCCAGAACAATGATGAAAAGTGAAACAAAACTGCCCAAAGTAGAAGAGAGATGCTTGCTGCACTACTTGGGTAAGAAAGGTTTTTAAGTATATATTTATGGTAAACAATCTGAAATAGAAGCTGAAAATAAAATTTTAGAAGCCATTTGTTACCAAGCCCTTGACTAATTTAATCGCCCCTCCCCTCTGCCACACGTACAAATTCAAAAACAGCTATAGAGAATTCTGAGGTATCCATTTATCCGAATTCAGGTGCTTTGTCATACTTTTGTTATGACAGATCTAGGGCACATTTATCTGAACCTGACAGTAGGATGGATTATGATATAGAAGTGTAAGTGCTCATGCTGACTGAAAACCTACCAGTCTCTACTGAGAGCATTCAGCAGTTGATAGAAGAAACACGAGGATGTGATCAAAAGGATGATAGTTAACGGGTGGCCAGAGACAGAGAGATGTCTCATCTCTAGTTCATCAAAACTGGTCTGTTCAAAAGGAGTTCATGTTTGCTGGTAATGGATTTAAAATGATTCTGAGAAGTATGAGGAAAGAAATTGTGACGCTGCACTCCATATGTTTTATGGAAATATGCTAATGAGTGTAAATATGATGTAACTGGAATTTGCTTTATGCAAAAGGACTCTTGTAAGGTATCATTACAAAGCTTATAATCTACTGAGTGTGTTATCCTATTTGTATGTATGTATCATTCTTGTATCTGAAACTAGAAATATGAAGTATTACTCTGAGGTCCTATTGTAATTATTCAAAGTGTGGGCCATTAATTGTGGCTTAGGATCTTGATGGCTCCCATTGACTAGGACAATTGGTTGTGAATGGGTTTATTTACCTGCAAGCCTTCTTGTGTATCTGACATGGGTAATGAAGAATGAGGTCTTACAGTGACATGTGACCATGTCACATGATACCAGAATCCATCTTAAACCTGGTGCTTTTCCATTTAGGAGGGATGAGGACCCAGAGAGATAAAAGATTCCCGCCTTGTGCCAAAGCTATAAAAGAGGGTGAAACAGAACAAAGGGGGCATCAGTCATGAGAAAACCCCTAGTTACCATCAGAGCTGGAACTAACAAGGACTGTACAAGGGAAAAGGATTGGGCCCAGACTAAGAAGTAGTCTAGTCTGTGAAAAAATCTTATTGGAACATCTCTGAGGGTGAGATTTACCTGTATTCAGTTTCTTAAACGTATTAGGCTTAGACTTGCATGTTTTGCTTTATTTTTCTTGGTAACTTACTTTGTTCTGTCTGTTATTACTTGTAACCACTTAAATCCTACTTTTTATACTTAATAAAATCACTTTTATTAATTAACCCAGAATAAGTGATTAATATCTGGAGGAGCAAACAGCTGTGCATCTCTCTCTAACAGTGTTATAGATAATAATTTATGAGTTTACCCTGTATAAGCTTTATACAGAGTAAAACAGATTTATTTGGGGTTTGGAGCTGGGTGTTTGGGTGCTGGAGACAGGAGTACTTGATGAGCTTATTTTCAGTTAAGTTTGCAGCTCTAGGGGCGTGGTTCAGACCTTGAGTCTGTGTTGCAGCAGGCTCAACAAGGCAGGGTTCTGGAGTCCCAAGCCATCGAGAAAATGGGCTCAGAGGTAGTTTCAGCACATCAGATGACAATCGCAGGGGGTCTTTGTGACTGAACCCGTCACAGAGATGTTATGATGCATTCATGAAGATAATCTGAGAAAGGAATTATACATGAGATAAGCCACTGAAATCCTTTGTCAGTCTGGTCTGAAATGTTAAGAGAGTTTTGAAATGTTCAAAATGTCAAATACATTGATCGCAACTGCCTAAGGAACCAAGCCACCCCCTCACTCCCAGAACCTTTGCAGTGTCACTGAGAGACTTAAGTGATGGACACAAGCACCTAACTTCTTCCAACATCCTAAATGCCTTTCAATCAGGCTTCAGGCCAAAACATGACACAGAGGCAGCCCTCCTGGGCCTGATGGATGGACTAATGATAGCCTTGCTCAGGTACCACAATTCCATTTTCAGACTCCTGAATCTTAGCAACGTTCATCACTCTTGATCATGAAGGGCTGCTTTGCCACATAAAAGAAACTGACAGGAGTGGCTGAAATAGCACCACTAGATCTATTCATTTCCCCAGACAGCTCACAAGGTGCTGTGAGGAGTACATTGCCAACAGGGTTAACACATGAATTCCTGTATGGGTCTGTATTATCCCAATCCTCTTAATCAGACAGAAAATGACATAGAGGTGGCAAAACGTCACGTGCTCTAACTGCGGTATGGCCCTTAGGGTATGTCTACTGTGCAACTGGGAGTAAGCCTCCCAGCCTGAGAAGACAGATTGGGCTAGCAGGGCTCAAGCTAGTGTGCTAAAAACAGCAGTGTGGATGTTTTGGCTTGGGCAGCAGCTTGAGCTCTCAAGCCCACTCGATCCCTAGTCTGAGTTTGGGAGACTAACCTGAGTCTCCCAAACAATGCAATATCCACACTGCTACTTTCAGTGTGTTAGCTCAAGTCTGTCAACCTGGGGTGGGAGGCTCACTCCCAGCTGCAGTGTGGACCTCCCTTAGAGACCACAGTGGTAGTTGTCTTAGGGTATGTCTACACTGCAATTAAAACCCTGGGGCTGGCCTGTGCCAGCTGACTTGTGCTTGCAGGGCTCGGGCTAAGGTCTGTTTAATTGCCGTGTAGATGTTCAGGCTTGGGCTGGTTCCTGGGATCTAGAACACTGTGAAGTGGGAGGATCCCAGTGCCTGAGCTTCAGCCTCAGCCCAAATGTCTATGCCTCAATGAAAAAGCCCTGCAGCCCAAGCACTGCGAGCGGGAGTCAGCTGGCATGAGCCAGCTGTGGGCGTTTATAGCGTAGACGTACCCTTATAGGGAACATCAACACTGCAGAAAAAGGAGTGTTTTAACTCATGTTAGCTCACCCACATTAGCCAACTTGGGTTAAAACAGCAGTAGAGACACTGCAACTTAGCTTTCAACTCAGGTGAGCAGCTCAGGTTCATCCCCAAGTTGCCCTATAGGTTTAACATGAGTTGCTAACCTGATGTAAGAACCGAATTGCTGTGTCTTTAGTGCTATTTTAATCCAAGTTAGACAATACAGATTAATTTATCCTAATTAAAGAAAAGACGGTTACTCACCTTTGTAACTGTTGTTCTTCGAGATGGGTTGCTCATATCCATTCCAGTCAGGTGTGCACGCGCTGTGTGCACGTTCGTCGGAAGACTTTTTTTACCCTAGCAACACTCGGCAGGTTGGCTGGGCGCCCCCTGGAGGGGTGCCGCTATGGCACCGGATATATACCCCAGCCGACCCGGCCACCCTTCAGTTCCTTCTTGCCAGCTACTCTGACAGTGGGGAAGGAGGGTGGGTTTGGAATAGATATGAGCAACACATCTCGAAGAACAACAGTTACAAAGGTGAGTAACCGTCTTTTCTTCTTCGAGTGATTGCTCATATCCATTCCAGTCAGGTGATTCCCAAGCCTTACCTAGGCGGAGGGGTCGGAGTGAGATGTGGCAGCGTGCAGAACCGCTGAGCCAAAGGCTGCATCATCTCTAGACTGTTGGTCCAGAGCACAGTGCGAAGCAAAGGTGTGGACCGATGACCAGATTGCTGCGCGACATATCTCCTGGCTAGGCAGTGGGCCAGGAAGGTGCCTGATGAAGCCTGAGCTCTGGTAGCATGCGCCGTGAGATGGTCCGAAGGGACATGAGCCAGGTCATAGCACGTGCGTATGCACGCCACTACCCAAGAGGAGATCCTCTGGGAGGAGATTGGTAGACCTTTCATCCATTCAGCGACTGTCATGAACAGCTGGGGGGATTTCCGGAAGGGCTTTGTCCGCTCGATATAAAAAGCGAGCACCCTACGGACATCTAAGGAGTGCAGCTGCTGCTCCCATCGAGAAGAGTGAGTCTTCGGAAAGAAGACCGGGAGGAAGATGTTCTGGTTGGTATGGAAAGCCAACACTACCTTAGGGAGGAACGCCAGATGAGGTCGCAACTGTACCTTGTCCTTGTGGAAGACAGTATATGGTGGGTCCACCGTAAGCGCTCAAAGTTCGGAGACCCTTCTGGCCAATGTAATGGCCACCAGGAAGACTGTCTTCCACAATAGGTACAGGAGTGAGCAAATCACCAATGGCTCAAAAGGCGGATGCATAAGTCTGCTTAGGACTAAGCTGAGGTCCCAGGTGGGGGCAGGGCGGCGTACTGGGGGGTAGAGGCGCTCCAGGCCCTTAAGAAATCTAGTAACTAAGGGGTGGGAAAATATGGAGTGGCCACTTTCTCCAGGATGGAATGTGGAGATAGCTGCCAAGTGAACCCTCAGAGAAGATATCGCCAGGCCCTTTTGTTTAAGAGACCAGATGTAGTCCAAAACAGCGGGGATCGAGACCTCAGAAGGAGTAACATTCTGCGTTGTACACCAGCAGGAGAAACTTTTCCACTTGGCCAGGTACATTGACCGAGTGGAAGGCTTTCTGCTACTTAGGAGAACATGCTGTACCGGAGCGGAACAGCGTAACTCCGATCTGTTCAGCCATGCAGGAGCCATGCCGTGAGGTGAAGGGCCTGCAGGTCTGGGTGGCGAAGATTGCCGTGGTCCTGCGTTATGAGGTCTGGAAGGAGTGGTAGGGTAACTGGGCTGGCCATGGACAGGTTGAGCAGTGTGGTGTACCTGTGCTGTCTGGGCCACGCTGGCGCAATCAGGATTAGATGCGCTCTGTCCCTGCGGAGTTTTATTAGGATCTTGTGAACCAGAGGGAACGGTGGGAAGGCATAGAGCAGGTGGTGCCCCCACGACATGAGGAATGTGTCCATGATCGATCCCGGTGGAAAACCCTGGAAGGAGCAGAATGCTTGGCATTTCCTGTTCGTGTGAGAGGCGAACAGGTCTATGACTGGAAAACCCCACCTCTGGAAGATCAAATGAATAACGTCTGGTCTTATCGACCATTCGTGACAGAGGAAGGATCTGCTCAGCTGATCCGCCAGTGTTCCGAACCCCTGGGAGAAAGGACGCTACCAGGTCTATTGAGTGGGCTATGCAGAAGTCCCAGAGTCGAATGGCCTCTTGACACAGGGGAGAAGAGCAAGTCCCTCCCTGTTTATTGACATAATACATGGCCGCTGTGTTGTCTGTAAACACTGAGACACAACGGCAGTGAAGATGTTGCTGGAACGCCTGGCACGCGAGGCGGACTGCTCTCAGCTCCCGGACGTTTATGTGGAGCGTCAGCTCCTGTGATGCCCAAAGGCCCTGGGTACGAAGGTGACCGAGGTGAGCCCCCCAACCGAGAGATGACGCATCTGTCGTTAGGGACAGCAAGGCTGTGGTGGATGGAACGGTAGCCCTGCACACACCAGGGAAGGAGTCAGCCACCAGTCAAGGGAGCGTAAGGTGCTCGGGGGAACGGTCACCAGAATGTCTATTGGGTCCCTGCCCGGGCGGTAGACCGAGTTGAGCCACGTTTGAAGGGGCCGGAGGCGAAGCCTGGCATATTTGGTCACATAAGTGCAGGCGGCCATGTGGCCTAGTAGGCTGAGACACGTGCGAGCCGAGGTGGTCGGGGAGTTCTGCAGACCTCGAATGATCGCCGTGATCGTCTGGAAACGTGGCTGAGGTAGGTAGGCCCTGGCTTGAGTGGAGTCCAGGGTTGCCCCTATGAAGTCCAGCCTTTGTGTGGGAACCAGTGTGGACTTTTCCGCATTGAGGAGCAGCCCCAACCGGGAGAATAGGTCCGTGATTATGTCCACGTGCTGTCTGACCTGAGTCCAGGAGGTTCCCTTGACGAGCCAGTTGTCCAGGTACGGGAATACATGTATCTGCCGTCGGCGGAGGTGGGCGGCGATGACGGCCATACACTTCGTAAACACCCTTGGGGCTGTAGAGAGGCCGAAGGGGAGGCCCGTGAATTGGAAGTGCCGGTGACTGGCTACAAAGCGAAGATACCTCCTGTGTGGAGGGAAGATGGCGATATGGAAGTATGCGTCCTTCATATCGAGGGCGGCATACCAGTCTCCAGGATCCAAGGACGGGATAATAATCCCCAGGTAGACCATGCGGAACTTCAACTTGACCATAAACTTGTTGAGGCCTCTCAGGTCTAGGATGGGCCTGAGACCTCCCTTGGACTTGGGGATCAGAAAGTAGCGGGAGTAAAACCCTTTTCCCTTCTCGTCTGGTGGTACCTCCTCTATTGCTCCTGCGGCAAGGAGAGACTGCATCTCTTGTAAGAGGACTTGCTCATGATAGGGGTCCCTGAAGAGGGACTGGGTTGGGGGGTGGGAAAGGGGGGTTGAAACAAATTGGAGGTGGTATCCTTGTTTCACCGTCCGTAGGACCCAGATGTCTGAGGTCAATTGGGACCACGCCGGGAGGAAGTAGGAGAGGCGGCTGGAGAAGGGAGGAGAAGGATCCTGTCCTGAAACTGGTACGCCGTCCTTGTGCGTACCTTCAAAAGGTAGACTTAGGCCCCGGAGGTGCTTTTGGGGGGCTGTGGTTTTGACCCCCTTGGGGTCCGGACTGGCGTCTACTGCCACCCCACCCACGCCTTCTGTTGAAGTCTTGTCTGTGCCGGGGCACAAAGTACGGCCGGTGGGGCTGGAGCCGGGGCCAGAAGGGTCTGCGTTGGGTCACAGGCATATGCATGCCCAACGAGCGCATGATGACCCTGTTGTCCTTTAAACTCTGCAACCTGGGGTCGGTCTTTTCAGAGAACAGACCCTTGCCATCAAAGGGTAAGTCCTGGATGGTGTACTGGAGCTCGGGTGGCAGGTTGGAGACCTGTAGCCATGAGATACGCCTCATGGTGATACCTGAGGCCAGAGTTCTGGCTGCCGAGTCGGCCGCATCGAGAGAAGCCTGGAGGGAGGTTCTAGTCACCTTCTTCCCTTCTTCAAGGAATGGGGCAAATTCCTGGCGAGAATCTGGGGGTAGAAGTTCTGTGAATCTACCCACCTCCGCCCAGGTGTTGTAGTTATAATGGCTCAGGAGAGCCTGCTGGTTGGCCACCCGGAGTTGAAGGGCACCTGCCGAATATACCTTGCGGCCCAGTAGGTCCATCCGGCTAGCCTCCTTTGATTTGGGGGCTGGCGCCTGTTGGCCGTGGCGTTCCCTCTCGTTGACTAACTGGACAACTAATGAGGAGGGAGGAGGATGGACATATAGGTATTCGTACCCCCGAGAGGGTACCATGTATTTCCTCTCAACTCCCTTTGCCGTAGGGTGAATGGAGGCTGGGGACTGCCATAAGGTGTCAGCAGTGGCCTGGATGATCTTGATGAAAGGCAAAGCCACCCTAGTGGGGGTATCTGCCGACAGGATGCTGACAACTAGGTCCTCGACCTCTGGGACCTCCTCTACGGGAAGACTGATGTTGAGCGCTACCCTCCTAAGGAGGTCCTGATGGGCTCTGAGGTCTATCGGCGGGGGCCCTGATGATGAGGTCCCTGCCACCGCCTCGTCTGGGGAGGAAGAGGATGATGCACCAGGGATGAGGGGGTCCTGAATGGCCTCTTGCTCATGGGTCGGTTCCTGCTCCAGCGGTACCGGGGAACCTGGTAGATGGGTTATCTGCTCCTCTGTCCCAGCTGGAGGGGGACGGCTAATGGTGGCCTCTGGAGCTCGACGCTCTGAGGAAGCGGAGCGGGTCTGGAGCAATGGTGTACCTTGGGCCTGATGGTACGCCCAGGGTGTCCAAAAGGACCACTGGTGAGGTCCTGGGTCCTGAGACTGGACCTCCTGGAAGACCCCTGTAGGCACCTCCGTATCTTGCTCCTGGTCATAATAACTGTCCGCGTGAGAGGACACCAACGTCTGCCTGGATGGCCATGGAGGAGCAGAGAAACTTTGGGCTGAGGTTCCGACGGACCTCGCTCCCTTCTTTAATGGGGACCCGTGCCGGTATTCGTAGCGGTACCGGGATCGAGATCGGGACCTGCGACCAGACCGGTGCCGGGAGGTCGACCGAGATCTTGAGTCCCTGCGGTGTGAACGGCTCCGAGAGGTACGGTGCCTGGATTGGCGCTGAGAACTGGAGTGGTGCCGCAGATACTGAGGTGTAGAGCGGGAGTCCGACCGGTGCCGCGAGCCTGACTGGTGCCGTGTAGGAGAACGGTACCGGGACTGCGAGCGGCGTCGAGAGCGGGAGCGTCGTCTTGACCTGGAGCATCTGTGGGACCGTGATCTTGAGCAATGCCAGTACGCTGGCCTGACAGACGGTGGTCTAGTCAGGGTCGGCTTGCCCCAAGATTGAATTACCCACACCGGCGGTGCCGGGGGTAGAGGCAGTGCCGAGTCCGTTAAGGCGATTAAGTCTCTCGCAGCCGAAAACGCCTCTGGTGTGGATGGCATGGTGAGCTCTACCGCGGCACACACCGGGGAGCTATCAGGCGCCGGACTCGATGGCCCTTGTGGGACCGGAATCAATGGTGCCGATTTAGTCGGTGCCGCGGTGGGTATCAGCGCCGGGCGGTCCGATCTGGGTGCACTCTCTGGCTGCGGCGTGGGAGGTGCCAAAGCAGCAGGAGTCTTGGCCTTCTTCGACCTCGGGGAGAGGGAGCGACATGGAGTCGACTTCGGTGCCGGTGGCGGCCGGTGCCAAGAGTTTTTAGGCGTACCGGTGCAATCCGGTGCTGTAGCGGTGCCTCTGCTCACCGACTGACCGGTGCTCGGTGCCGAAGGTGACGGTGTCAAGGCCGCCTCGATGAGGAGCTGTTTCAGTCTGATGTCCGGCTCCTTTTTAGTTCGCAGCTTGAAAGCCTTGCAAATACAGTACTTAGCTGTTAAGTGCGATTCCCCGAGGCACTTCAAACAGGAGTCGTGTGGGTCTCCTGTTGGCATTGGCCTGTGACAGGTCGAGCACGGTTTGAAGCCCGGTGAGCCGGGCATGAGCTCCGGCACTGGGTGTGGGGAAGGGGCTACTCCCCGAACCCCGCTAAGTAGTACTAAACTAACTATACTATTAATGTAAGAACTTACAGCTAAATCTATAAGAATAATAACTATGTATACGATAACAACGAGAAACTACGAGTAGCTAGGGAAGGCGGAGGTCAGCTAAGCCGCACTCCACTGTTCCAACGACCGACACGGGCGGTAAGAAGGAACTGAAGGGTGGCCGGCGGCTGGGGTATATATCCGGTGCCATAGCGGCGCCACTCCAGGGGGCACCCAGCCGACTCGCCGAGTGTTGCTAGGGTAAAAAAAGTCTTCCGATGAACGTGCACGCAGCGCGTGCACAGCTGACTGGAATGGATATGAGTAATCACTCGAAGAAGAACATAACTTTTTTTTTTTTTTTTTTTTTTGCAGAGTAGACATAGCCTTGATGAAATAACAGATAGCTGGGCAGGCATTAGCTAAGGAAGCTGCTGTTAAGGACCAGAATGTAGGTGGTTTGGCCTAGTAGTCAGAGTAGGAGTCAGGTCTAGTGAGTAGAGAAGGAGTACAGGTTGGGGAACGAAGTGAAGGGTCAGCACCAGAGTCAGCTGCCAATTACCAGAGCCAGGGGTCCAGCCAGAGTTAGAGCCAGGAATCAAAGCTGAGGGTCAGAGCCGAGCTCAGATACCAAATGCTAGAGCCAAGGATCAAGCCAGTGTCAGGGTCAGAAGTTGGAAGCTGGGGTCAGAGTCAGGACTGGTAACTGATGATTGAAGGCAAAGTGTAAGGGCAAGAACTGGAGGAGAGGCAAGGATCAAGCAGGAGCGAGGGGCAGGGTGAGGCAGGAGCCAGGAGTGGAGCAAAAATCAGGAAATAGAGCTGGGTGCAGGAGGCAGGCAGAAGCAGGATCCAGTGCAGCCACAACAGAAAACCACCTTGTTGCTCAAACTTCCTGTGCCTCTGGATTAAATAGTGTGGTTGGACCAACTGGTGGAGGTGGGTGATCCTCCAATTTGGGGTACTGTGGGTGATCCCTTGGCTGAAGCTACAGTCCTACTAGCTTCTCTACCCACCAGTTTCAGCACTCATTGGGTACAGAAATCCTTAGTGATTTATTGAGTTGGTGTATGTGGCTCAATCCTGAGGAGGCAATCATCCAATTAAGGATAAATCATAATGCCCTGGGAGCACAAGTGGGCTGCCACTACTGAGAGGACCTCGAAGAATACTCAGAGGGCTGATGAGAGGCCAAAAAGGAGAATTCTGTACTGGTAGAGGTCTTGGCCTAGTGTGAATCTGAGGTATTATCTGTGACTCAGTATGATCGAAATGTGGAAGTAAGCACCTTGAAGGTTGAGGGCCAAGAACCAGTCTCCCTTTTCCAACGATGGGATAATCTTCACCAATGTGACCACCCTGAACTTCTGAGACTTAACCAATTTGTTGAGCGCTCTGAGGTCTAGTACAGGTCTCCAACCTTCCTTTTTCTTGGGTATCAGGAAGTAGTTAGAGTAAAAGCCTTTGCTTCTTAGATGTATGGGCACTGTTTCTATGGCTTGCACATTGAGGAGATGGTCTATTTTTTGTTGTAGCAGGCTCTTATGAGAAGGGTCCCCGAGTTCACAATGTCTACGATAACTGAATTGTCAGACAGGTGGGAGATGAGAAATTCTATGTCTTTTCCGGCACATAATGGCTTTTGTTGGCTTGCTTGCATGTTGGCGGGACTGATGCAGGGGCTTGCCATATGAGTTTGGCAGGGTCAAAGAGGGCCTCATTAATAAGGAGGGCTACTGTGGATGAGACAGAAGAATGTAGAATGTCCACTAGTTTGTGGAGTGACTCGGTCACCTCCTATGGTGGTATCTGCCACCCGCTGGGCCAACTCCTGAAATAGCTTAAAGTCATCTGCCAACGATGAGAGGGGGCATGACTGTCTTTTCTGGTGGTGATGATGAGAAATTAGTCTGGGAGGCAGCTTCCTCCTTGATTTAATTGTTCAGGCTGCTTAGATGCCCTCAATATAGCAGCCAAAGGAGGATGTGTCCTTGGCTCGATAGGCCATGCTACAGCCATGGGAGACACAAAGTTTGCATGCCTGCTAATGGTCCCAGTAGGGCCATTGAGACAGTGCGAAGGGGGCCGGTGGTTGGTACCGTAGCTGCCCATGCTAAGGAGGCTGGGGATCAGAGCGACTGTACAATTGAGGTCTGGAATTAGCCACCCGTAGGGTGGGTCAGAAGAGCGGCGGGAGACCACATCTTCTTGATCACTATCTGACTCAGTGAATGAAAAGTGGGTACATGGCATGATGTTACTGGTGAGCGTGGAGCTTCAGATGGCCTCAGTACTAGGGCCCCAGTATTAAGTAGAGGCAAATCCAGTGTGTCAGACACCAAAAGGTCTGTTGTGTACTGGAAGTCTGGCGGTGCCAAAGGCATTGGTACCAGTGTGGTGGTTGTTGGCGCCAAGATGTCTGCATTGAAAGAGTCGATATGTACCTAATAGTTAAATCCACCGGTGCCTGGCAAGCACCAGGGTGGATTCTCTGGAGTTTTCATGCCCAATTGGTGCAAATGATTCCTTGTCTGTGCCACTGGGTCCCTAGACAGCCCAACATGCTCTGTTGGGGAAGTGCCGTGCAAGCCCTGAGTACCTGACTCAGACAGCTTCGGTGCTACTAGTACTGATGACACAGAGCAACCCAGAGATAGTTTTTAGCTTGGTTGGGGCTCAATGTGGGGACTGATGACTCTTTTCTTAAAGGTCTTGCAAGAGTGGCTCATAGGTCTTTTCTTGAGCTCACCTCCCTTAGAAATAGAGGGTTGCTGTGAGGCTTCCTGCTCTCTGGGGTGTTGGCGTGGCTCAGAGGGTGGTTGAAGGGCCACCTCCATTAGGAAAAGCTTGAGTCTCAGTTCTCTATCCTTTCCGGATTTGGGTTTCAGCTGTTGACACAAACCACACTTTTGTATGTCGAGGTGAGGCGTGTGTCTCCAGATGAGGGGGGAGTGTGAAGAAAAATGAAGTAAAAAATAAAGTGGGGTTTTTTTGGCTTTGGTAATAAAGGTTAAAGGAGTAAAGAAAAGAAAGGTAAGTTCCAAAAAGGTAGCTAAAATTAACAATTCTGAAGAAGTTAATCTGCTAATGGACAGCTAAAGCTCCAACTCCAGCCAAGGCGGCTGAGAAGGAACTGAGGAGGGTTCGCCTGCTTAGGGTTCCTTGGCCTTGTAGCAGAGCACGAGTGGAGGTGAGGGAGACAATGCATGCGCAGGCCAAATGGACACTGCTAAACCAACAGTGGAGCAACGATAGGGACATTACTTGAAGAAGAACATGGGACACACTGATCTGACTGTCTCATCATCCCAGTTTTAAGCCTAGTGGCTGAGAAAAAACCAAAACAATGGAAGTCTCAGAATTAATACTGTTTTTCATCTTGTCCACAATATAAGCTGGAGTTTATTAGTTATGGGGCCTCTTTTGTTTTAGGGTCTTTCCACGCTTGAGGTGGTATTTCCTCTGTAAATGGAGTTTTAACAATGGATATTCTCAGATATCTATGCTCTTTCCCTTGGCTAATAACAGTACAGCAGATTGTGTAAGTGGTTTGGGATATGGTTGCTGGATCAGTGTGAAAAAACTGCTGATAGCTGATTTCTTCTTTGGGCTTCCTGATACTTTTGGCTGCATAACACAGCCTAAAAAATAATTCTGATATAAAATTTCTGTTCTTCCTTCTCATTAATTGATGTTGCAGGGTGCCTCACCTACTTGGTTTCCTTACTACATACTTTCATACTTGCTAATTTCACTTGCCACAGAACATAAAAGAGATACTAACATATCTAGTCTTCTCATTACCTCTTACTCCTTTGTCCTTGTTCAAGACTACCATAATCTACAGATTCATTGTTAGAACCCTTTTCTTAATTAACTTATGTTCTATAACTCTGAACTTTTATCAGATTTTTCTCCTTTTCAAGAATTAAGTTTTTTATTCTGGAATTACAAAGCCATAGGTCTCATTGGGATCAGTTCATTTGCTTCTAACACTTCTTGCTTCTTCTGGTTTTGTTATCTGCATCTGGCTGTCTGAGGACTCAAGCAGACATCACTGAATTGCTTCATATTTTGAATAATTCCTTTGTAATCTTATGAGTTAAAGACTTATTTTTTAAAATGAAAGCTTAGATTCTAGAGCACAAGATGACAGATTCTAGAAAAAATACTCAGTTTGCTTAGTTGCCAGGAGCCAGCCCCACGTGATCTCAAAAAAGTCTCTGGAGCTGACGCTAATAAGTTCACTAGTTCTCAATTGATTTGCAAAAATAATAAACAAATAAACAAATAAATCACAAGACTAAACAAAAGCCCCCAAATAGCAGGTATTTATGGTACAGCAGGGGTTGGCAACCTTTCAGAAGTGGTGTGCCGAGTTTTCATTTATTCACTCTGATTTAAGGTTTCGCGTGCCAGTAATACATTTTAATGTTTTTAGAAGGTCTCTTTCTATAAGTCTATAATATACAACTAAACTATTGTTGTATGTAAAGTAAATAAGATTTTTAAAATGTTTAAGAAGCTTCATTTAAAATTAAATTAAAATGCAGAGTCCCCCGGACCAGTGGCCAGGACCAGGGAAGTGTGAGTGCCACTGAAAATCAGCTTGTGTGCCGCCTTCGGCACCTGTGCCATAGGTTGCCTAACCCTGCGGTACAGTATATCCAGTCAAGACTATGGCAATTAACATGTGTGATCAGAGCAAATGATCCTATATGCAGCACAGCAGGATTTTTCAACTTTGCCACATACACTCCATTTGTTAGCACCCCACTGACAATGGCAGTGCTAGGTCTCAAAATCCCGTGGTCAAGACCAGGCCTTCTCCTATCAACCACCTAACCATCTATGCAGTTTTGTACATGATATAAAATATCTTTGTTTAACCAACATGAAATAGGTTTATAGAAATGGTATGAGTCTGGATGGAACCAATTTGTATATGTACAGATGTTATTAGCAGTTATAAATTTATTCAGCACATAGCACATTTTAAATGCCATCCACAATATCTGTCTTCACTTCTTGCAACAGTGAATTATACACTGTAAATTGCCTGTACTCTGAATAAAACACTTCTTGTCCATTTTATCTTAACCATCGTCTGCCCTTATCATTCGCAGGTGAAGTATCCAATTTTTTAAAAACAAACTAACTCAGAACATTACAACTAGCTGAATGATTTATCTATAACTAAAAAAAAATCAATTAAAATTTTGGGAAGTGTTAAATACAGAAGTTGAAGTCTTTTTTTTTCTTTTAACCTAAGAAACAGTTCACCACCATTCAGGATTCCCATAGGCTGTCTACATTTATCCTGAGAGTAGGTTTATCAGATCAGGAGGGATATTAGCTGGTTGTGTGTAGCTAGGATTAAAAAACTGGCCAAGCTTAACTGTAGAATGCACAGATGGATACACAGAATGGTGACAACATAATGTCCCCTCCAGTTTATGACAGATCATAAAATTGCAATCAGATAAAATTTGTTATATGTGACAACTTGATATGTCTATATGCTCAAATTGTATTTGAATTCAATTTAAATATTTAAATAAATACCCCCCCCACTTGGTATAGAGACTTTGTTTTTACTATTTTCAATGAATCAGAAAGAGTATAATAAACTTTATAATGTACATTAAACACACACACACACACACACAGAGGAGAGTAACAGAAACACCCACAGATCATAATGAAGTTATGCTTTAGGAAATTTTGTAGATAAAAGTATCACATATTTTTCAAAAACCAGGGTTCATCACAAGTAGGAAAATAAATTCCTTTGGTCAAATCAGATCTAAATCACACAGAAAGTAGCACAGTATTCCATGTTAAAAGGAAGCTATTAGATAATTTCATCAGAGACAGCTGCTCTATGTATGGCTCTTCCACTGAGTTCAGGGGAGTTCCATATGAAGGGAGGCTGCAAACGATACCCTGTGACAAGTCATCCCTGAGCCTGAACTGGTGAGACATCCAAGGTAATTACCTGAAAATCCTATGACAGGCCCATGCCAATCAGTCAGGGCCCAGCCAATGCACAAGCAAGGGACTAATCAAGTGACCCGAAGGCAGGTTATATAGGCTCCTAATGAAAGCAGCCACTCCAGCCTGTTCACTGTTGCTACCTTGTTGGGAGGATTCACAGATGACTGGAAGTTCTGACAGACTCCCCCAGCCTGTGCCCGCTCATGCTCCTGACCCTGCCCCAGCCAGCTCCCCTCCCATCTTGACATACCCCAGGAGTGAAATCCTGGTCCCACTGAAGTTAGTGGGAATTTTGTCACTGGTTTTAATGGGGCCAGGATTTCATCCTTGGAATTTAGATTATCTGACCATTATTATTATTATTGGTCCTTATTGGCAAAAATGATCAATACAACAGGGAGATCAAATTCTGCCCAAAGAAGGCATATTACCCAATTGCAAGGAGCAACACAATTAATGTATATACAATAAAGCAGATGACAGCTGTTATCATCTATAATATGGAGATAAGATAGAGATTACAAGCCCCAGCAATGCATGCTCCATATTAATTCAGGTGATCTTTCTGCAGAAGTAACAGCACACAAGTCATGCAGCAATATAAGAGCTAATGTTTTCATCCCAGACTTCCTCAGAGAAGTCTTCCAACTTTGGCAGCAGACACATTCAACAGAGAATAAAGTGAAATAGTTTTCAAACACGGACAGGAAGTTTCAGGAGACACTATCTCCACTCTGCATGTCTGATGCAGTTCTGAAAATGGTTCTCTTAAGTTCCTGTTAAGATGTGAGGAACCCCATTACAAACATTCCACTAGGGTTAAACATGCAACAAAAATGATAAAAGGTCTAGGAAACATGACCTATGATGGAAGGTTGAAAAACGTGGGTTTGTTTAGTCTGGAGAAGAGAAGACTGAGAGGAGACATGATAACTGTTTTCAAGTACATAAAAGGTTGTTACAAGGAGGAGGAGAAAGAATTGTTCTTCCTAATCTCTTGAGGATAGGACAAGAAGCAATGGGCTTACATTGCGTCAGGAATGGCCTAGATAATACTTAGTCCTGCCATGAGTGCAGGGGACTGGACTAGATGGCCTCTTGAAGTCCCTTCCAGCCCTATGTTCTATGTTGAAAAAGCTTCTGTGAAAACTTTTTGCTGAGAATTTCAGAGCCACTTTCAGCTGTACAATTTCCATTACAATTAATGAAAATAAGGCATCCAAATTACCTGAATTTAAAAATCTCAGCTTTTGTGTTTCTGTTGCTGACAACACTTCTGGTCTACTAGAGACTGGGGGATGCTCTGTAGCATTGCTATTTTATTTGTTTTTGGTTGTGTTTGGTTACTGGAAGTTGTATGTGAATTGAGGTATGTATGTGGAAGGGATCGAAGTGTGGAATAGTTTTGAAATGCATTTTCCTTTCAGGATTTATTTGTTGCAGAGAAATGAAAGGGAAATATATGAATGTTTTGTGGAAATGCCGTGAGATAGGAATCACATCTTCTTGTATGTTTTGTGACAAAGTTCCTCCTCTACTTGGTGGGTCCTGGGCTTATTGGTGGATTTGCTCACATCAGTGATCTTCCCCTCTGGTGGAACCCAGAGTCTGGGTCAACTCCTCCTGTGTCTGATCAGGAGTTGGGAGGTTTGGGGGGAACCCGGGCCCGCCCTCTACTCTGAGTTCCAGCCCAGGGCCCTGTGGATCGCAGCTGTCTATAGTGCCTCCTGTAACAGCTGCATGACAGCTACAACTCCCTGGGCTACTTCTCCATGGCCTCCTCCAAACACCTTCTTTATCCTCACCACAGGACCTTCCTCCTGGTGTCTGATAATGCTTGTACTCCTCAATCCTCCAGCACTACACTCTCTCACTCTCAGCTCCTTGCGCCTCTTGCTCCCAACTCCTCACACGTGACTCTCACTGACTAACTGGGAGGCTTTTAACTAGTTCCAGCCAGCCCTTGATTGGCTTCAGGTGGCCCAATCAATGTAGCCATCTCCATTGCCTTCTAGAAAGATCTTAATTGGCCCCAGGTGTCTTGATTAACCTGGAGCAACTGCCATTTGGTTACCATTATACTAGGGATTTGGTTAGCCTGGGGCTAACATACCTATTCCTTACTACTTTACTGTAGCCATCTGGCCTTGCCCCATCACAGTTTGTACTATGTCTAGCAAAATGGGGCCGTGGTCCTAATCAGGGCCTTGTAGTCTGATTTCGGGTGTACTGATAATATTAATTTGGATAATATGGGAATTTAATTTATTTATTTAATTTTATTTCATTTTAGTAATAGTAATTATTATTATAATCAGTATTTATTAGTATGGGTTTTAGGCTCGCCTATCTGTTTGCTTAGAAGAGAAAAGTTCTTGTCCTGAATCAGGCTCCACAGAATATATAAAGGACCCTCAGAGGTATGACAGGAAGCTCACACTGAGACAGATATAGCCTTAAAGACTTTCTATTAAAATGAATAATAGTAAGTAAATGGTAAAATACCCAGAGTTACAAAGTTACAATTGCATTACTGCTTTTCAAAAGATACATATGATAATATAGTATTATATGCAACAAAGCTTTGGTTAATATACTCACACCCTTCCTTGATAACCTGGTGGTAAGAGACACAGGAACAGCCTTGCGGTTCAGGTTTCTCAATTCTTGAGTGAGGGATGCAGTCCTTAGAATATACTAAGAGCTAGCAAAGCTGACTAGGGTTTACTTAACTAACAAACTTAAATCAAACCCTAATAAACGAACTAAGAATAAAACTTAGGGAAACCAAGCTTAGTCTAGTTCCTTTGAAACTTAAAGTTTAAGAAGAACAAGTACAGCCTACGAATAGTAGCAGTCATGGTAAATAGACGGAATAGATAGAGTGGAGGAAGTAAGTGAGACTAGAGTAAAGTGAGAATGGAGATGGAGTAAAGTGAGAACTGAGCACTCTACTGAGGTGAGTCACGTCTTTTTATAAGGCAAATGCCGGAAATCCTTCCTCTTATGCCCAAATTTCATTCCTCACCCACAGAAATGTTAGGGTACACTTACCCCATAGGCTAATATGTATGTGCGTACTGATGACAGGTATGTACACACATCAGTCTCTTGTGGTGTACTTGTTAAATCTGTGAGTACAACACTGAAACCCCCCCTATACCTTCTCCATTGGTCTAAATAAAAGGTCATGGACATAGGCGCGGGTACTCATCTATTTAGGTAACAAGATAGAGGTCAACTTTGCTTTCTGAGTAAAAGGTCTTAATATAGATATGCTAACTTTGCCTTAGCTTAACATACAGGATATGGCCTGTAGGTCTCTTGCATTACAGCCAAACTTACTTTACTATAAATTTATAAACCTATTGCAATAAACCAAATACTTAAACTATAAGAAAATATAGATATATATGCAGGCAAGCAGGTTAGTCCTATAGGCTACAGCCTCTAGGCACTGCTGTAGTAAATAATAAATCTCTGTACAACCAGATATTACAATTGAGAAGATTCTTCTGTGGGGTGTTTATAATAAAAGAGTTTTTAAATATCTCTTCTGTGAGTGCTGAAGTAGCAGAACTGAGTAACTTAATTAAGCTCCGTCCACCAAATAGAATATGAAGTATCTGAATGCTAGTTTCTTTTAGCTGGGTAAGTGGCAATATTTTAATACTGAGACAAATGGAAAACATATACATCTTTATGTAAGCGGCAACATTAGCACGAGTGGATTAGGACTCAATTTGTCCCTCTTGAATATTGTGGAACTTCAGACGACAAAGTTCTATAAACTATATTTTAGTTGCTTGATAGAACAAGCAGCTAAATTATTTTGATTAAATTCACCTGTTCACTGAAAAGTTATAGTCTTATTATATAATCTCATCACAATGCTAGCACTAAGTCAATTATATAAAGTAGAAGGCCACTCATATTCATCATGTTTTATGTATAATTACTTGAATTATATAAATTATTTAGTCTACATGCTTTCTAATCCAATGTCAGTTTTAAAGCACTTGTCTAGTTAAAAAAAACAAACAAAAAAAATCTTTGCACAGTATATGAAACCTACTACTTTTGCCTTTCTTGTCTGTAAAATCCTTACAAAATTCCACTAGTTGGTGAAGTACAAGCTGCTTTTTTTAAAACAAAGTTAGCTAAGGCAAAGTTAGCTATCGATAAACTGTGGTCTTCTAAATATCTCCCATTTATTTTCCTCATCTAATTAGTAACATCTTCCCCAAGCTGATGTCAGACAACTAGAGTATAAGTTCCATTCATGCCTCTGTGAAAATGTTTTCGACACCTTTCTCTCTTCACTGTAAGAATATTGGTTAAATGTCTACTGATGTTTAATTAACAACTTTGTACTCTGCAATATTTTGTCTAGTTCCTGGATTTTACTTAAAGCGTGTAATTTTAAGTTAGAATTATTGGGTGTGGGGATCATATTTAAAGCAATCTGTAAAGAAATCTGACTTTTCACTTGGTGCAGTTTTGTGAGTTTCACAGTGATGGGTGATCACAGATTGAGAAAGTTGTGAAATTCTGCTTGTTTTCATTTTAGGGCAGGTTGCAAAGCTTCATAAAATAGACACAAAGTTAATTTCATACCCACCCAATGTTTATTTTCAAACACTTAAACCATATTCTCTTTAAATACCAGTAAGAGACTCCATATTAAAAAAATAAATAATATATTCATATTGCAAAATTCAACACTTATAACATAGCAGTTGAATTGTGGATTCAAAGCCTGTGGAAGTGGGATGTGGAACAAGCTACTGGAGGAAGTCAGAGAGAACCCTAGAAGAATCACCTATTTGTTAAAGCTTTCCCAGCATAACTGAAGTCAAGAAGAAAAAACAAACGAGTAAAGCTTCTTAGTATCTGGGAAAGGTAAAAGACAAAATCCCCTATGAAGACATCCACTAGGAACAACTACCATACATAGATGTAAAACAGCGACAACAGTAATGTGTGATATAGAAACATCCTATATAGATTAGGCAGGATGTGGATGTCAGATAAACTGCAGATGTTTGGAGGGAACATTAGCATTGTTTATCTGATCCGTTTCTGTTCTCTTTTAATTTACCTTGTTACTTGGCTATTAGAATACTTCATTTAGCCTTGCACTTCTGCTATGAATTGGTATTTACTGTGGCTTTAACAATCTAAGATTAAAAATTAGGAGATGGCAAAAGTCATTTTATGTCTGCCCTTGACAGGAAGATCATTTAAAAAGTTTCATTTGCTGCTCTGTAACTGGTGAATTCATTTTATCCATGTGAAAATCTTTTTAAGTTCCATATTTAATAGCTTTTCTCCTTCTACCATCCTGTATTTCCTTCACTTCTTGCTCCGCTGCTCACTCACTTTTTGCCCACATACACTTTTGCTCACTCTCAACTTCCCCTTTGTTTCTATCTTCCATTCCTATAGTCTTTTGTTCACTGTTCTCCTGTAAGGTAACTCATTTAGAGAGACAAGGTGGGTGAAGTAATATCTTTTATTGGACCAATTTCTGTTTTTGAGAGAGGTCTGAGGAAAAGTTCTATATAGCTCAAAAGCTTGTCTCTCTCAACAACAGAAGTTGGTCCAATAAAATATATTACTTCACCCATCTTGTGTCTCTAATATCCTGGAACCGACACAGGTACACCACTACTACAAGAAACTCTTTCGTCTTTTCAAAAACAGAAGTACTAAAAACCAGCTAACAGGCTTAATATAGAACAGGACTGGCAGAGACAAGTTTTTAGAAACTGATTGTGTGGGAAGTCTCTCTTCACTTCCCAACCCCTGAGAAACAGAGATAAGTTGGGGAACTCATCAGAGGAAGAATGATTCTCAGAGGGAGGGAGCATAGCATTCTGCATGACACAGGCTCAGAGTTATCCATCACCACTGAAATGATTAAGCTTAAAGAAATATTTGATTTTTTTTAAAAAAAACCCCTCCAAACATAAATGTATTATATAATGTACCTATCTATACACCATCTGGTAGAACACTAGATTTTCCTTTAAGGGAACAAAGACTTTATTTCTAAAAAGATGTGAAAAAATATAGAGCAATTCATCTGTAAACTATTATTGTCTTCAACAATTTCATTTTTAATAGCTTCATTTTTGCACTCTCCATGTGTCAGACTTACTTGGCAGCAGCATCTTTTCTTAGCTGTTCATGCTTCATTAGAAGATTTTTTCTGTCTTGGAAAGCCTTTCTAACCTTATATCCTTTGTAGACAGCTTGGATTTTGAAGGCAGCAATGTCCTGTATGGCAGCTATAGATAGAGCACCATGTTCTAACATAAACTGAATCACCTCATGGTGTTCTCCAAGCAAAGCATAATCAAGTGGTGTGTATCTAAAGACAGAAAACATACAAGTGTTACAATAGATTGGATTGCTAGTTACAATGTATATTTTTGGTTTAAAAAATGAGATGGAAGCTCCATTAATGAGGAAACCTCCGCTCAGAAAGTATTTAACAACTTTTTCAGAGAACCACTTTTCCAAATTCTGAGGATCTGACAGATTCCAGACCTTAACATGTTTCTTTAAAAAGAGGATTTGAGCAAGCACAGTTAAGACTTAGTTGTTCCTTGAGGCTCACTTACAAATATGTCCTCTGGGAGATGCACGGTGTTCCTAAATTAAATTTGTAAGTGAAAAATGACCATGATGTTAGATTAGGAGGCATGCTGGGTTATTTGCACAAGTATTTCCCTTTTGGGGACTTGATTTCAAATTCTGGTTTAGATCATAAGCAAACACGAGCTTGGTGGTCCATTTTACCCTCTAGCTAGTGAATCTTTATCCACATAAGAATACCACATAAATACTGTAATTACATAATTAACAAGGTTTACAGCTTTGACAAAGAGAGGCCAAAACAGAAATAGCAGTGATTTTGTAGGACAGGTTTAAGTGCTTTGGCAGAGATGTGTTACAGAAAGATTGATGATACCATGACAATCTATAGCACGTGGTATTACTTCCACACTTTCAGGGGCATTGAGGGTAAAATTTTTACAAAGAGACTTAGGAGACCAAGCCCCATTTTCAAAAGCCACTTACTGGCCCAAGTGCCATTGGTTTTCAAGGGGACCTAGGCAAAGTCAGTTAGGGTATGTCTATACTACACCACCACCCACGGTTGACCCAGATCAGCTGACTCGAGATCGTAGGGCTCAGGCTGTGGGGCTTTACAATTGCAGTGTAGATATTTGGGCTCAGGCTGGAGCCCAGGCTCTTGACCCTTCCCCTTCACAGCCCAGCAGACTGAGCCCTGAGAGCCTGAGTCAGCTGACTCTGGCCAGCTGCAGGTGTTTTACTGCAGCGAAGACATACCCTTAGGCACTTCTGAAAATTTTAGCCCAAATTCACATAAGCAGTAAAGGGCAGCAAAATGTACACAGAACTCCCACTTGGACTGAAGTGCCCATGCTAGGAAAATACATTTATTAACTGAATATTAGTGGAAACAGTACAAAAACGATGCTTATACAAAAAGAACAGGAGTACTTGTGGCACCTTAGAGACTAACAAATTTATTTCAGCATGAGCTTTCGTGAGCTACAGCTCACTTCTTCGGATGCATAGAATGGAACACACAGACAGGAAATATTTATACATACAGAGAACATGAAAAGGTGGAAGTATGCACACCAACAGGAAGAGTCTAATCAATTGAGATGAGCTATCATCAGCAGGAGAAAAAAAACTTCTGAAGTGATAATTAAGATGACCTATAGAAGGTGTGAGGAGAACTTAACATAGGGAAATAGATTCAATTAGTGTAATGACCCAACTATTCCCAGTCTCTGTGTAGGCCTGAGTTAATTGTATCTAATTTACATATTAATTCGAGTTCAGCAGTCTCTCTTTGGAGTCTGTTTTTGAAGTTTTTTTGTTGCAAAATTGCCACCTTCAAGTCTGTCACTGAGTGGTTAGAGAGGTTGAAGTGTTCTCCCACTGGTTTTTGAATGTTATGATTCCTGATGTCAGATTTGTGTCCATTTATTCTTTTGCGTAGAGACCGTCCAGTTTGGCCAATGTACATGGCAGAGGGGCATTGCTGGCACATGATGGCATATATCACGTTGGTAGATGTGCAGGTGAACGAGCCCCTGATGGTGTGGCTGCTGTGATTATGTCCTATGATGGTGTCACTTGAATAGATATGTGGACAGAGCTGGCATCGGGCTTTGTTGCAAAGATAGGTTCCTGGGTTAGTGTTTATGTTGTATGGCGTACGGTTGCTGGTGAGTATTTGCTTCAGGTTGGGAGGCTGTCTATAAGCAAGGACTGGCCTATCTCCCAAGATCTGTGAGAGTGAGGGATCATCTTTAAGGATAGGTTGTAGATCTTTAATGATGCGCTGGAGAGGTTTTAGTCGGGGGCTGTAGGTGATGGCTAGTGGTGTTCTGTTATTTTCTTTGTTGGGCCTGTCCTGTAGTAGGTGGCTTCTGGGTACTCTTCTGGCTCTGTCAATCTGTTTTTTCACTTCAGCAGGTGGGTATTCTAGTTTTAAGAAGCTTGATAGAGATCTTGTAGGTGTTTATCTCTATCTGAGGGATTGGAGCAAATACGGTTGTATCTTAGAGCTTGGCTGTAGACAATGGATCGTGTGGTGTGTCCTGGATGGAAGCTGGAGGCATGTAGGTAAGTATAGCGGTCAGTGGGTTTCCGGTATAGGGTGGTGTTTATGTGACCATCGCTTATTAGCACAATAGTGTCTAGGAAATGGACCGCTTGTGTGGATTGGTCTAGGCTGAGGTTGATGGTGGGATGGAAATTGTTAAAATCACAGTGGAATTCTTTGAAGGCTTCTTTTCCATGAGTCCAGATGATGAAGATGTCATCAATGTAGCGCAAGTAGAGTAGGGACGTTAGGGAACAAGAGCTAAAGAAGCATTGTTCTAAGTCTGCCATAAAGATGTTGGCATACTGTGGGGCCATGCGGGTACCCACAGCAGTGCCACTGACTTGAAGATATATATTGTCCCCAAATGTGAAATAGTTGTGGGTGAGGACAAAGTCACAAAGTTCAGCCACCAGGTTAGCCGTGATATTATCGGGGATACTATTCCTGATGGCTTGTAGTCCATCTTTGTGTGGAATGTTGGTGTAGAGGGCTTCCACATCCATAGTGGCCAGGATGGCGTTTTCTGGAAGATCACCGATGGATTGTAGTTTCCTCAGGAAGTCAGTGGTGTCTTGAAGATAGCTGGGAGTGCTGGTAGCATAGGGCCTGAGGAGAGAGTCCACAGAGCCAGACAATCCTGCTGTTAAGGTGCCAATGCTTGAGATGATGGTGCATCCAGGATTTCCAGGTTTCCAGCTTCCTTCCAGGACACACCACACGATCCATTGTCTACAGCCAAGCTCTAAGACACAACCATATTTGCTCCAATCCCTCAGACAGAGATAAACACCTACAAGATCTCTATCAAGCGTTCTTAAAACTACAATACCCACCTGCTGAAGTGAAAAAACAGATTGACAGAGCCAGAAGAGTACCCAGAAGCCACCTACTACAGGACAGGCCCAACAAAGAAAATAACAGAACACCACTAGTCATCACCTACAGCCCCCGACTAAAACCTCTCCAGCGCATCATCAAAGATCTACAACCTATCCTTAAAGATGATCCCTCACTCTCACAGATCTTGGGAGATAGGCCAGTCCTCGCTTATAGACAGCCTCCCAACCTGAAGCAAATACTCACTAGCAACCGCACACCATACAACATAAACACTAACCCAGGAACCTATCTTTGCAACAAAGCCCAATGCCAGCTCTGTCCACATATCTATTCAAGTGACACCATCATAGGACATAATCACAGCAGCCACACCATCAGGGGCTCGTTCACCTGCACATCTACCAACGTGATATATGCCATCATGTGCCAGCAATGCCCCTCTGCCATGTACATTGGCCAAACTGGACGGTCTCTACGCAAAAGAATAAATGGACACAAATCTGACATCAGGAATCATAACATTCAAAAACCAGTGGGAGAACACTTCAACCTCTCTAACCACTCAGTGACAGACTTGAAGGTGGCAATTTTGCAACAAAAAAACTTCAAAAACAGACTCCAAAGAGAGACTGCTGAACTCGAATTAATATGCAAATTAGATACAATTAACTCAGGCCTAAACAGAGACCGGGAATTGTTGGGTCATTACACTAATTGAATCTATTTCCCTATGTTAAGTTCTCCTCATACCTTCTACGGGTCATCTTAATTATCACTTCAGAAGGTTTTTTTCTCCTGCTGATGATAGCTCATCTCAATTGATTAGACTCTTC